>NC_085048.1:10801909-11132921 GCF_963662255.1 Cinclus cinclus
TTCCTTAGCAGAATGCTGCCTAAAAACACATTCATTTTTGCCTTTTATCTCACACATTTTAAAACTGGCAGGAGAGCAGTGCATCAACCCCTAAATCACAACTGCAGAGAGCCGCAGGGTCTATGATGTTCCTGGTTGGGTAAATAATATTCTTTAAAAGCCTGTCATGGCTCTGGTTGTCACACATCCCTGAGGATTACTCTAAAAGAATTCATTTTTTTTTATAGAATAACAGTTCATTGTGAAGAAGTCATTGGGATTCTCTTATTTCCTTGACAAATTATGGAACTTCATTAATGACACGTTTCCACTAGCCAGTTTGAATCACTGCCAAATAAAACTATGTAATAAGAGAGAGAGAGAGATAAGAAACATCATGTAACAGAGCTGGAAAAATTGAGCACTAGATGTGGTTTTTCATTTTCTACATTGCTTGCAACACATTCAGTGATACATCCAGCTGCTCCCTGATGGTTAGATACCATTATGGGAAGCATCTTAGATTACAGAGATGACATTGTTTATGATAAATTTAATACATTAATTCATGTTGGCATATAGATAAAACACACTAATCTTTTAAGAAACTTGGTTAGAAATCTCACTACCATGCCAGAAATAATTTATAAATTCAGGTGTTCAGAAATTATTTTCATACATGTAATAACTACTGAAACCCAAACAAACAAAAATAAAACCCAAACAAACAAAAGCAAACAAAAACAAAACAAAACAACAACAAACAAGCAAGCAAGCCAATAAAGCCCACAAAAAGACTCCCATCAGGAAAAAAAAAAAAAAAAAAACCAAACCAACCAAACAAAATGAACCCCAAATCATCTATAAATACATTGTGAAAGAGTTGCAGCTTCTCACAGGAGTGGGGTATTTCACTCAAATTAATAACCTTTTTTGAATTTTTGTGTTGAAGAATAAGATAGCACAGACTTTTCCGTTGCTTTTCATTTTATGCAGCCTTTTTCCATATTCTTTCATCAAGAAGACGGGAGAGATGAGAACTACAGTTCAAGTGTTTTGAAGAGGATGTGCATTAAAGAATTCTGAGCATATTTTAAAATGTAATAGGGAATTCTTATTTTCCCGTTAGCTACTGACATGCTGTGAAAGTTATGTACCCACTGGGAAAGGTTATTTTGGAGGGCTTTAGTTTTCATATGCAGAAGTTCATAGTACTTTTTCTCTTGTACACTTTTTAAGGCAACCCAGTGTGAGGTACTGGAATATGCATGTTTTGTATCATTGGTGGATAAATGATAACCCCCAGTATGCACTCATGAGCTATTTTGAGTTAAAAGGACTGGGAAAAAAAAATCTCATATCCCAGTAGCTCTTCCTATGTCTACAGATTTCTATTGTAGATGCTGGGGAAATAATGATGACAGAAGCTCCTCCCTTGGAAAAAAGCTGAATCTGGGCAGCCATCAGAACCCTGACTATGACATGCAAGAATTCTCAGGTACTGCAAACATGTTTCTCAAAAGGACTCTCCTATTCAATGGTAATAAATCTGTGAATTTACAAATACCTGTTTTTAATATTACCCTCGACACAATGATCATGGTCTGGTTTGAGTCTGCAAGGCTTTTTTTAGACTTTCAAGCTAATAATTGATAAAACCTTTAAAAGACAGAGAAACTTTGTCTATATAGATTAATTTGGGTCAATATAAATAAAATGCTGTACTCAATTTAATTGTGGAGATTATTAACCTCAGAGTAAATTATTCCTTATAGAGTACCTGAAAATAATTTCTCTTACTCTTCAAATAATTTTTGCAGTTTCCATATTTAGGTTATAGCATAATATAAAATAAAATATACAATAGAGATAAAATTTTAATTCTATGCAAATAATTGTGTAAGCAAACAAAATTGTTTCCTTTTTTTGATAGTTGCAGTCAATACAATGATTTTTATGAACTCTCAGGAAGGGCTTCTTTGTGACCATATTTGCTGTTAAGTATTAGACTAAACGAGGTTGACAAAATTCATCCCGTACTTCTGAGAGACAATACTAAAATCTATAGCTGCCAGTCTTTGTACCTTCTGCTTTCTGGTGCTGTATCCAAGAAACTTCTTTACAAATTTGCATCAACCTTGTTCTAAACTCTCATTTTGCCACTGTAACAGAGCTACCTGTTGGATCTTCCCCTCAGCCTTTTGGGCTTTCTCCTTGATATCCTAATCTATAGAACAATTCAAGGTAAAACCTGAGAAACCAAGAAATGAAAATCCAAGTATGCTCAGAAATTCAGTGGGAAGCTGAAATAAAACTTGTGAAAAAACTTCATATATCTGAAATATTTGTTCTTATCACTTGGCTAGGGACATACATATTCTTTCTTCAGAGGAAATAAAAGGACACAAAAGTCTGTGGTGGAAGATTGAAAAACAACAGGCATAACTTGAACCAGGACAGGTTCTGACTGCAAATGAGGAATAAATTTCCCTGTGAGGACAGTTAGGCAGTGGGTCAGGCTTCCCAGAGAGTGTGGAGGGTCTATCCTTGGAGATTTCTAAGATCTTACAGCCCTGAGTAATCTAGAGAATTTAGTGTTTTCCTTGCTTTAAACGGGGTATCCATCTAGAGACCTCTAGAGGTCCCAGTACAGTCTGTATGGTTCAGAGATTCTACCAGCCACCCTGCTTCTCTAGAATTTTTTTTCTTTCACAACAAACTAAACCACATTTTGGCATTCCCACATGAAAAGCCAAAAGAGAAGCTCAAATGTGTCTAAAGAGACATTTTATCTCAATGCACTGGTGATACCCCAGCTGAAACCAGCACAGCTGGTAACAAGAGAGACAGAGTGATCTCCAGAGAGCTTCTTCTAAACCTACCTTGTGCTGGATGTAGAACATAACCTTTAATTATCTGAACTTGCAGCTGGTATTAGGGTAGATCCTGTTCAAAAATCATCAATATTAGGAAGGGTGGAATTGGAGGCAAGCAGCACTTACACTATCCATTTCTTTAGTATCGACTGCATAGGTATATGTTTGAAGAAAGAAGGTTGGCTATGCAATTGTACAAACTTCTTGCAGGCTGGACAGGACAGCAGGGTCAAGAACCCTTAAGGATATTCTGAAGGTTTTTGATGAGTGATTGCACATCAAATTCTGGGAAAGCTGAAGTTCTGCTGATTGCCAGAGATAGGCATACCTCATATTTGATTTCAGGATGCTAAAAAAACAAAGTATTTAATTTATAAAAGAAAAATGAGGTAACAGTGACATTATCCTCACTTTACAATCTTCCAGTTTTAAGAATGTATCTTATTAATTTTCTTTCACAACACATTAGTTTATATTTTACAGCATATGAATGTCACCAGCTGTGCACTTGCTTTTTTTTTTATTTCTTTTTCATGGTGGAATACGATCATTATTTGTAATTTATGACAGAATTGAGATTATCTTCTTTTAATATGGAACTAGGTGAAAGATGTTTGAAATATTAGTCTGTCCAAATAATATATAATACTGATCTTGGCAATCTTGAAAAACAGAAGGCAAGAAGTATTGTATAATATTTGCAGCATAAAATGAATATCTTAAAATCCTTTAACTTCTCAAACAAAATTATTAATGTATCAAGGTATATGTATAGTGTGTATGTTTTCAGGTGCATGCAACATGACAATAATAAATTATCACAATTATATTGTTGCAAATCTTAATCTTATAGCTCTTACGAATATTTTCTTATGAATGTGCTAAAAAGATTTAAAAAGGAGTAATTGCTCATACTTAATGAACAGTCAGATTTTAAAAAGAAGCTAGGTCTAATGGAGTCTATTTTACAAAATTGCCAGATGTCACCATCATGATTCAATTTATCTTCCTAAATTAAACTAAGCCAGCAAAAGCAAGAAAATAATTTATCAAGTCCCCCTGTCAAGGCTTTCATATCCCTGGCAAGACTATTAAAATCCAGTAAATATACACCAATGGAAACTCCTAAAAATATATAATTAATAAAACATAGAATATCTTGGACAAAAAAAAAATGCACATTTTAAAAAGAGGTTCTTTCTATGGGCACAGTCATCTCCCATCTGCATTATACAATTCATACGCTGGCAGTGATGATGTGGTATCTTCAAGAAATACCAAAGGAGAGAACTTAAGTTTGGGCTATACCCCAAAAATGGTCAAAACAATCATCCAACTCTCCAGTTAGCTGCAAATAGCCTGGGCCATATTCCTATACTCCATTTGCTGCCATGGTAATACTGCCTAGCCTGAGGCCTCTTTCTATCGACCCCAAAACCAGGTCTTCATCAGATATCCATCTCCAAAATGAGGACTTCAAGCCTCACCCAAGATGACAAAACAGTGAGACTTACAACTAAACTGTAATATTGGCATCCAGTAATGGAAACGTGAGCACATTGCATTGTTCTCACTCTTTCCTGGTTCTTTCAGGTCTTCCCTTAAACTGCCTATCCTGGTGATACTTTCTTTCACCTGGACTTTTCCATAATACTCCAAAATGACTCTGGTGTTTTTTGCTCTTCTATTTAATGTGGTTTAACCCCAGCTTCCAACTCAGCCTCCTGTAGCTGCTTGTTCAATTCCCTGTGGAGGGAGGGGGGAGAGAATTGGGAAGGTGAAAGTGAGAAAACTCATTTGTTGAGATACAGGCAGTTTAATAGGTAAAGAAAAAGCTGCACATGCAAGCAAATTAAAACAAGGAATTCATTCACCATTTCCCATAGCCAGGTGTTCAGCCATCCCCAGGAAAACAGGGCTCCATCATGTGTAACAGTGGCTTGGGAAGACAAACACCATCTCTCCAAATATTCCACCTTTGCATCCTCCTCTTCCCCAGCTCTGAGTGCTGAGCATGACACCACATGGTCTGGGATATCCCTGAGGTCACTTGGAGTCAGCTGTCCCAGCACTGTCCCAGCCCAATTCCTTGTGTCCCCCCAGCCCCCTCGCTGGTGGGAACAGAAGCAGAAAAGTCTCACTGATAATGAAATAATCTCTGTGCTATCAACTCTGTTTCCAGTACAAATCACAAAAAATAAAAGCCTCATACTAGCTAGTAGGGAGAAAATTAGCTCTATCTCAGCCCAAATCAACACATCTCAACATGGAACTTGAGGGCAAATGGAGGAAGTTCAGAAACACGTACATGCTCTAAAGAGACCTAAAGTGACCAGGGTTACATAAATTGTTGTGTTCAGTGTGAATAACAGTTTTAAGATCCTGCTGTGATTTTCCTGTTAATGCTCTCTTTAACAGGGAGTTCATTTCTTGGAGAACAAAATATTTCTCAGAGAAAAAGACCACACTTTGTGCTTCTCCTAATCCTTCCTACTTTTATTCTACACCACCACATAATTCTATTTAGCTTTCTTAGGTTGTTCAGTTTTAGTTCTCTTGAACTTTAGCAATATTTATTTCCTGCACTAGGATAACCAGTTCCTAGCATAAGAGTCAGTATTTCACCCATTAGGAGAACAGCAGATGGCATTACAGCCACTTTTACAAAAGCATGAGATCCAATCAAAAGACCAGTCTGGAAAGTGACAATCTCATTATTGTTACTTTACAAATGCTGATCAGTCATTGAAGATTCTTCTAAATAATATACCAGATCTCAGCCCTGATTTCAGAAGATGGAGTCGCAGTAATGCTGAGCTATACCTTGAGGTAAACAAAACAGTGAAAAATTGAATGCAGATATGAACTACTAAAGACCTTTAAAGTCAGTTATATACACATTAATTTAATTTAATTATATACATACATGGATTTTATATATATATTTAAATTTTATATATACATGGATTTAATGTGATTTCTGATTTAATCAGAAAATTGGCATTTTCAAACATGTTTTTTTATACTTTTGAACAACCTGAAATAGTATTGTGTATATGTGTAGCCAATCGAGCCTGTTAATTTTCATATATCTTTTCAGAAGTCTGAGAGGGAGAGCATACCAAAAAATTGCTTAATAACTTTTTCCTTGCATAATAATCTCTAATGTATTGATCACATCCTTAGTCAGTACTAAACTTTATCAGGCAAAATCCACCAAAACTAAATTGTTCCTTTCATATATTTCTGAACAGCACAGAATCACAAACTCTTTGGTATTTCTGTTAGAGCATCAAGGAAAACATTTCTTTTTTTTAATACGGACATGTAGTGACAAACATCAGATGAAATGAGACAGAATCCTGCCAGAATAAGACTCTGTCCTGCACAGAGGATGGTGAGGATCTGGAACTGATTTCTCAGTGAGGCTATGGATGTTCCATCCCTGGAATTGGCCATGTTGGATGGGCATCTGGGACACTTCCTTTGGCAAAATCCACTCTGTACCAGCATGCCTCTTCGCAATATTCAGAGATGGCATTTTTCCACTTTGAACTCACAGAATAATTGTGTTTTATTCCTTTCATGGAGAAGATTGTTACCAATAATTACCCCTGGCAGTAGAGAGTGAAGCCATAAATTTCACAAAACATAGGGGAAGAAGAAAAGAGAATGAGATTTAATATGATGAGGGGGAGATATATGGTAAGAAGGACAAGTGTCCATTTACTTATCAGTATCTAGAACTAAGAGTAATGATTCATCTTTGCTTCTTGTAGGCTCAGGCTTCTCTTTCTAGAGCTAAGAATAAAAAAGACACATGCAGCGTAATTGAATTGAGCAACAAGAGTTCTGAATCAGCAAACAAAACATCTACTGGTGCTACACATCAAAAGAGACCCATAACTGCATAACAAGACTGTATCATTCTTACTTGACTACGTGAGCTGTGTTTAATTTATTCAAATGTTGGTGCATGACTTGCACTTTGCTCAGGGACTCGCCATGCTGCAGCTGTGGTGCTGCTGCCCTGACAGACACACTCAGCCCACAATGGTGCCTGATGGGGAAACACCCAGCAGCTGAAGCTTGATTTGCAACATCAAGGTTTTCTGGGGTCAGGATGGCAGGACTGGGCTCACTGCCTCCAGGAACCAAAAAAAAAAAAAAAAAAAAAAAAAAAAAATTACCCTTGCAGTAAACAAGGGTGACTAAGATGTAGCTCTTAGTGAAGATTACTTTTTACTGGGTTTATTTATTCACCACTCAGTGGAACTTCAGAGAAATTGATTCTCATAAAATTCTAATTGCCTTTTTCTGGAAACAGGAGCTAATTTGCAACTAGAATCACAACAGAAATATAGCGATCATTTTTGTGGATTCTAGTTTTAAGTAGCTTTGACTGATTTAGTCAGTTTTCCAGAACTGTTGGAAACATACATACAATTAGAACATGCTGACAGTGCCAAGCTGGTTCTTTTACCTCATCCCAGTTTCTCTGAGGAGAAGAGTGCAATAATCTGGAAACCAGCCACACTTACCCAGCTGCGAGAGCGGCTTGGTTGTGACAGCTTTCAGCATGTGGGATGCTGACCTAAACTGTTTCCTGGCTGTTCCTGAGAACTTGTGGACAGCCTCATGCTGACCTCTCAGTCAGCTCTAAACTACACCAGGCTGAGAACCACATGATTTTGGCTGAAAACTGTGGTGAAAGTAACTAATTTGTAGCATAAAGAAATTTTATCAATGTGCAACAGACAATCTATTCTGAACTTTGGACTTTAAAGAAAAATTAATCTTACTGACCTTCCTTCAATTTATTTTTGTTATTTTAATATCCGTTTTTAATAGTCTCATCATATACAAAATGAGGTCTAATGGGCATACGTATGTTTTCAAGAAAAAAAGGCTCAAACAAAGGTCTCAAAACATTATTCAATTTCTCTTGGACATCAAGTGCTTTGATATCAGAAATCTTTCCAGTCATCTAACTCAGCTAAAACTTTCCTTGTGTAGCCTAGTGAATGCCCTTTTGATCAAATTAAAACCTCTATATTTGTATGAATATGAAGAACAAATTGAATTTCTACTGAAAAATGGCACAAACACGCATTTCCTTGTGTGTCAGCAAGCTGACACAGGATCAGCCTTATGTTAATGTACATTTACAAGCACAAGAATATATAACTGCATATATACATATCACACTTATTTCACTTCTTGTCATGTTTTTACCATGGAAAGATACGTGTGAGTAGAGAATGAACAGGACAATGTGGGTCCATGTGCAGTTTTCTACTTAGACATAGAAACAGTTCTGGAAACTTTGCTGTAATTGTTTCATATAATAATAATTGTTAATTATAATTATAATTAATTATAATTAAGACATCAAAAAAATTGCATGGCCAAATATTCCTTTTTATAAGTGCAAAAACATAAATGTAATTAAAAACACATGGACACATGTCTTGAAAGTTTCATGTTTACAGCCCTAAGAGTGAGATTGTTTGGATCTGAGCACCAAAAGAAAGATCTTGCCTAAACTTCATTTTTTTGTTGTTTTTTTTTTTTAACTCCATTTAAAAGGCTTCTACATGTACAGTTCATTGCCTTGTTGATTAGTCTGGATGTGGGAGGAGAAAATTATTAAAGTGTCAATTTTCTGACTTTAATTTTCAAAATGTATGTGGTTAAGTCCCTTGAGTGAAATAAATACATGGATGAAGGAAATAGATAAAATCTTCAACCTTTTTCTCCATTTATTCTGCACACTCTCAAAGTCCAACAGCTTTATATTTCTTGAGCAAAACTTAGAGCAGAAGAACCACAATTTTTCTAAACATGTTGAGTGATAGTGATGATTAATCTGCAAAGAAGTTATTGTCATTCTGTGATTCTAACGGATTGAGCCATCAGAGCAGTGCTGATGTATGTCTGCCATAAACCAGACAGCTTTATTGCATCAGAGATTTGGTTCTGCAGCTGTGTTTAGAGGCAATTCTATTTAAAATCTTCCTATAACTCCCAAAGCCAAGACCAGCATATTTGTTTACTTTCTTGCTTATTTTGCCAGCCAAAGGCTTTTTAGGCCAAATTGTACCTATCCTTGGCCCTTTAATCTGCCAAATAATGACTTTGGAGCTTTCTTCTTGAGACATTTATAACTATTAATGAAATTTGAGGATTTGATTAATTAAACGATCATTTCATAATTACTTTAAACTCAAGAATTTTTGATGTGGTGAATTTACTAGTTATTCATTCTGGGACAACTATCTTGCCCCATGAGACAACTGAACTAGCCAAAACCCAGTAATCTGTGCTTTAGCTCTTTGAGGGTCTTGTGGCTTTCTGGGTGTTTTGGTTTTTTTTGTTTTTGTTTTTGTTTTTTTTTTTTTGGTTTGGTTTGGTTTCGGGGTTTTTTGTTTTGTTATTTTTTTTGTTTTCTGGGGTTTTTGTTTGTTTGTTTGGGTTTGTTGTTTTGGGTTTTTTGTTTGTTTGTTTTTTGTTTTTGGGCTTGCTTCCTGAACACCTAATGAACACATCCTGGAAAGGGAAGGAGAACAAAAAACATGGGATGAATTTCCTCTCACTGTAGGCATAGCATAAGTACTTAGTCTGGGCTTTATTCTTCACTTTGATGAGATGGCTCACACAGGTGATACCAGCAAGGCAAGAAATGAGCTGTCTGGAAAAATGATGCAAATCAAAAACTGTCCAAATGTCTCTCCAGTCAAACTTTCATTTACAAATACTCCAGTCACAAGGAATCATGCCATGAACAAAGTAAAATCTCTAGGGTGGTGTACCCAGGCAGTTACAGGTCTCCCAAAACTAAAAGACTTACATCAGCAAGCATTAACAAGGATATGGACTTAACCCAAATTTTTGTCTATTTTTTTTTTGTCTGTATACCCATTTCATAGTCCAAATTCTGCAAAAGGGTCCAGGTGACACCAAAGTTGCCCTCTTTGGACATGGGTACATATTCAGTAAACATTAATGAGCTTACAAAGGAGCTCTTATAGTGATTGTAAAGATTAAAATTCATCTAAGTGCACATGCAGAAAACCTGGTGTTTAATGCATGCAGTGTCTGCCTCCACTCTGCTCCATCTGGTTCCTTTGCTGTTGAAAGCTGTAAACTGAACAGACCAGGAGCCAGGGCTGGAGACTGCCAGTTAGGCAACATCTGTTAGCCCTAAACCAGCAGCTTTAATCCAGTCCAGGTCAGGCATCCTCTTTAAAACTTATCTTCTTCAAACTGGCAAAGAGTTGTAGTCCAGTTTCTATTTGAAAGACAGTGGAAATACAAAAGAAAAGCTCATTAAAAAATGTATTACATTTTTTCTTGGAAACAGAGTCAATCCCAATATTTAATGAACCCCCTCACCAAAGAACTTTAAAAGCTAATGGGTATTACAAATAAAATTCAATGAAAGGGAAAGAATGAACATGTAAAAGTGGGACTTTTTAACGAAATTTCATTAAGAGAGGAAAAAGTATCAAAGTTCCCAAAATGAAGAAAATATACATAAAATGAAAACATCCTTGGGGAAGGAAATAAAAATGAAAATTAGAAATGCTGGTGCATATAATATATTTAGTTGCATGAAAAAGACTTGGCAAGAGGCAGTCTGAATAAATTATATAAAGACAAAATGAAGACATCAGTGAAAAATCCAGAGGAATTCACACTGCAGTGTCAAAAATAGAATGGAGAAGGAACTGAAGACGGAAGGAACTTTCTAATACTTACAGCATTTCATTAGATAAATTAGTAAAGCTTCTTAGATTACTAAAAGGGGAAAATGAGCCTTTTTTCTGTTTTAGAGGAATAAAGAATTAGATAGAAAAAGAATGTCATTACATTTCCAATGCTTACAAAATTTTCCAGAATATTAGTAACATATGAAACATAATCTGCTACATATAAATGAACTTCAAATTTTCATAATTGAGATTGACTGGGAATCTCTAGACTTTTATATTTAATTTTGATACTCCCCACAATTTTGGAGAGTATAACAAAGACTCCACATGGGTAGGTTTTTGCAGGTAATTCAAAAGAGCAGCATGACCTGCCTAGTTATAAACCTGACATCAAACATGAGGAAAATGGAAAATGGATTCAGTCTACGAAGAATTAATGATTGATAGCTGGCAGGAGTTCATAGAGACTATGGTGTCAATAGACATTTCCAGTTTATTTTGCTAGTATTGTTAAGAAAAGAATGTCTATGTTAGCTTTTTTGATAAGGTCAGGATTAATCTTTGAAGCAAATCAGCATCCACCCTCATTTTATGATTTTCATCTCATAGCTGTGCACAAGCTGGATTCCTGACTGGTGTTACTAGGGAATTCCTGGGCCTGCTTCCTACTGCACTCCTACTGTACTCACAGTACACTGAAACTTACTGGGGTTTCAGTGTGCATTAAAACTGTCCTTAAGAAAAATCATTGGAATGCATGCAGTGTAGGTGACAGGTCCTCACAGCTGCAACTCTACAGCTTCACTCCTTTTGGACTGTGCTACTTCATGGTGGAGAAGTACAAAACGTAGAAAAAACTAATCCAGAAGAATTAATATTTCTTGGTATTAAAACTTTGATGGGATGATTCATCCACAACATTATAAATATAAATTAATGTTTAATGTTAATTAAGTCTCCAGTGAACAGATTAAAAATAATAAGAGATCTAGGAGAAACTATATTAATAAAAAGAATTTGCAAAATGAAAATGTTTCCTTTGGGACCCTAGAAAGACTGTTCCTGACTCAGGGGTTGTTCTGTATGTTCAGCAAATAATCACAAAACCATAGATCATAAATTAAAGAAGGCTGATGAAAGATTCTGAAGAATGACAAAGAAGTACTGACAAAAGACAACCAGACAGTGCAGTCTGGATTATTCAGTTAATTGGGTCCAATTAATCAAAATGTATTTCCATCTAAGCAAATTGAAGAGAATGTCTGTAGCAAGACAGTGCAGCCATATCCATTGGATATATATTCGAAAGAAGTGACTCTGAAGTCAGTCAGATCAAAAAAGTAGGGAGGTAATCATGGGGGATCAAATGCTAAATACTGGCTGAAGGGAAAACATAGCATTCACAAAGTGATCCAGTTGGAAGCTTGCATCTTGAGACTGTAACTCAGCTAAAATAGGTGTCTAAGTCCTGTAGGACGGCTGCATCATCTCAAATGGTGAAATTGGATACATGAGGGCTGGGACTGTCTTCCTCCATGCATTTGTATTGTGATTGGACCAGTGGGATCCTAGCAGAATCAAGGACTTCAAGCATTATTAAACTTTGTTGGCACAGAATAAGAAACCCCCTTGTGAGAATTTTTAATGCTAATGGATCCAACACAATTTTAGAAATATTTCCTTAAGACTATTCCATACACAAACTTTCAGTGAAAGTCCCCTTTCAGTTCCCTTGCTTTGCCTTTCACTATTTCTCTTATTCAAAGAGAAGTTTGGGGTTTTTTTTCCATATAAACTGTAAACCCAGTGAAATGAACCACTGGATAAATTCAAATATTAAGAATTTCCCATGGAGGAAGGCAGGGATTAGCCTTTAGACCCTCAAGTTTAGAGAGAAGTAAGTAAATTGACAATTGTCAAAACACTCCTTTTCCTAAATTCTATTCTTATAACGCCTATAAATTCAGTCCTCAAAAGGACCATTTTGCTGCCAAAAAGGTTATTTTGTTGCCATTACTTTGCAGGGTGCTGTATTTTTCATGTCTGTTTCTGGCCATACTCTAAATTATATATTGCCACACAAAATGGCACAGAATCTTGTAAAATCTAGGCCTGATAATCTGATCCACAGCACTAACAAAAAGAAAAAAAAACTTTAGAGGCTCCAAAAAGCTTCAGAATGAAAAAAATAAAATAAGATCCTCCAATAATTTAATTAAATATTTCAGTACCTGAAAGGACCATACAAGAAAGACAGAGAGAGACTTTTTACATGTGGAGATAGCACAGGGGATAATGGCTTTAAACTGAAGGAGGACAGGTTTAGACTGCAGGAAGAAACTCGAGGGTGGTGAGGCACTGGAACAGGTTGCCCAGAGAAGCTGTGAGAGCCCCATCCAGGGAAGAGTCCAAGGCCAGGTTGGATGTGGCTCTGAGCACCCTGGTCTAGTAAAGGATGTCCCTGCCCAAGGCAGTGGGACTGGATCTGGATGGTCTTTAAGGTCCTTTCCAACCCAAACCACTCCATGATTTCATGTTTCTATGAAGTAATTAGGAGACAGTATGGTGCAAAACTCAGTGGGCAATGGGAATTTCAGCGGAGTTTGAAGGAAGAAACAGAAACCATCTTGCAGTTTTCACTGAGGTTACGAAGAAACTTTACAGTCCTTACAACTGCTCCAGACTGAATGCTGCAACAGCAAAAGTGACTCCACAGCAGCATCTGCTCAACCACGTAAGTCCCAGGTGCACCCCACCTGCAGAATGCAAATACAAAGGTCATTTAATTTCATTACTCTGTGAATGCTACTGAGCTTGCTTTGGTGTCTGGAAAATCCCAATTTCAATGCCCAGTGGAATTTTAATGGAAGATCTACACCTGTCAGGTCTGTGTGTAATTGCTTAATAAAGTTGAACAGTCAAAAGTCTGTTTTAAAATATAGACAGGAAAACATCTCAACCTATTCTGTTCCAAAGAGAATGCTTACAAACCAAAACACCCAAGTAACTTGTATTATTTTTTACTGATTTCAGCAACAACTTGAAATCCTGGCCAAGAATAAGGCACTACAAAAAGCTTATAGTGGTAAAATGACAAAGGCTAATGGCAAGCATAAGCCACATATCACACTTCTCTCCATTATAAACATTATTTGAATATGTAATGTTCTCTAGCAGCCTAGAAACAGAATGCTGGGGTTATTACAATGTATGACATAGTTTTGATTGTAAGGCTAGTAAGCAGCTTTCTTGCTCCTATTTTGCTCTCATTAATGCGTCTGTTTTATATGTGTCTTTTACAATACCAGATGTAATCTAATTTGTCATGAAATAATTGCATTATGTATAATAATCTTAAGAAACTCTTAAAATACCAACATATGTTATGAAGTTATGGAAAGAAAGAGACTTCTTTATTACACTTTCCCTATATGAAAGGTATACTTTCCCACTGTGATGTCAGCCTAAAAACTGACTTTAAAATAACAAGCTTAGAACATTACAGACTTCATGGAGAAATACAAGATTTTATTGATTTTCTTCTACTTTGTGAAAGAGCTGAGAGAAAAAAAAACTAAGCAGGATGCTACTCTTCTTTCTTGGGTGTTATCTCAACCATTTGCATCTTTTCTCATAAAATCCCACCATAGTACATGTTAAGTGTGTTCTGACAATTATGGTTTAATTCTCCTCCCTGATTAAACTGTGTGACCAATAATAAAACAAAATAAGCGGATCTCTCGAAATTTAATGGTTGTCTTAGAAGTTCCTAGACAATAAATGTGATTTTGGAATCCTAGAAATTAGTGAATTCAGTGCCTGATTTTAAAAGCATGAGCAAGGGGGTAAGGATTAGTTCAGTATAACTTCTTGTCCCCAAAAAAACAGTGAAAAATTAACACTATACTGAGAGCCAGCTAGAAGAAATTGATAAGTAATAAAGTTGATTTGCAAAGAATAAATCATATTAGATAAACAAGTGACAATACATTTTCCTTTGTATTGGAAAATAGTCCCTGGAGATATAAGGGAGATGGTGTAAGACAGAACGTATATGTGGATTTGTGGATCACAGGCTGATAGTAATTTTGCAATAATCAACTTTTTTATATGAACTACAGAGTATATTAGAAAAGACAGAAAACTAATGGGAGATTTAGGGAGGAATAAAATACATTTGTTCTGTAGAGAAAAGACAGCACCCTATATTTCTTTGACATTTTGCTGTGTAAAAAATAATCTCAAAGAAAATGGAGATTTAGGTGAATTTTGAATAAAACCTTTCACATCATGATTATAATCATCTGCTGGATAAACAGCTCAGATGTGGAATGTGGCATTTCTATTCCTTGCAATTTTTTTCATGGAAAAGGCAGCTGTCAGAAAGAGTTCATTATTTAATTCTTCCTTGAGGTTCTTCTCCTGGTTTCAGGTGGGATGAGTTATTTCTTCTCAGTAGCTGGTACAGTGCTGTGCTTTTGGGTTGGCAATGAGAATGGTGTGGAAAACATTCTGAACTGATGTTTTGGGTTTTGCTAAGTCGTGTTCATCCTAAGTCAAGGACTGATTTTTTGTGTGTCTCATGCCCTGCCAGTAAGGAGGTGCACAAAAGAAAATGGGAAGGAGCACAGCCAGGACAGGTGAACCAAATTGAGCAAAGGGATACTCCACACGCCAGAGTCTCATGCCTGGTTTTAGACAGGGAGGGAATTACCCAGAATGGTGGTTGATCTCAGTTTGGGAACGAGGGTCTGGCATCTGTCATCAGGTTGTGAACAACTGCATTGCGCATCACATTTTGGCCAGTTTGTTTTTGTTTTTTTCCCCTTTTTATTATTAACAATTATTATTGTATTTTTCTTTGTTTTCAATTATTAAACTGCTTTTATTTCAACATATGTTTTTTTTTTATTCTTGTCCCCATGCCACTGGTGTGGTGGGTGACAGAGGGGGGCTGAGTGAGTGGTATGATTCTTAATTTTCAGCTGGGCTGGTAGATATTTATCTATCTTATCCATTCCATTTTCCAAGTTCTGGGGAGTTTTGGAATTACAAACTATCTTCACTACTAGTTGCTTACAATAGAGTGATGACCATGGTTCTTACCAAAACAAAAACCACACAACAGTGTTCCTACAATGCCAAGCATCCTTTAAATGACAGTGTTTATGACCTCTATAAGTTCTAATTAAAATGGCAGGAAATTTCTCTCTTCTGAGGACTGGATACACAACTGCAACCAGATGCTTTGCCCTAGGTTTCAGTTCAAATGACAGAATAAACAACTGCAGAGTTCAAATCAAAAGAGACCCTCCACTGCTTAATTTTCAGCAATACTCAGTGTACATTTGCTCAGACACAAACTGATAGATCTTCTGACTTCCAAGGAAGCAAATTCTGCTGGGTAAATAACTGTGTCTTGGGATTTGAATTTTGAACCACCAAGTAAGCACTCATACAACTCAGGAGGTGAAAGGTTTAGTTCCCACAGTGATGATCCTCAGAATTTGGGTGCTATTCGAGAAGTGTTCATAATAATGTCTCCCACAGAAATTCAGCATTTTATCAGCACCTTCTGATAACTGCCAGATTTAGCTGGTCTAAGGCCTCCCTTGAGATATTCAGGCTTGGTAGATAGAAAACTAGAGTGCCATCTGTCCCTCACAGAGAGAAAGGGCAATTCTACTACATTCACAATTGCAAGATAGTACAAAAAGCACTGCAAAGTTTCTGATAGAGCAAATTTTTATGTTTTCCTTCAAGTGAATAAGTATTCAGTTATCTGTAGCCTATGCCTATGGAAAATCCAGAAATTCTGTAATACAGACAAAATGTGGTGTCTAGAAGACAAAAAAAATTCTCCAAGCAGGGAAGAAAAAACAAACTAAACAAAATCCCAAAGCCAAATAAGAAAACCAAGCATGAAAAACCAAGGAAGCAACAATCAATTTTGACACTGAAGCACATGGCCTCTGATTAATTCTGATCTCTAATTGCATTTTATCTCTTGGAATTTAAATGACGCACTTTCTTGTGAAAAACTTAGAAGTGGTGAAGGAAGCACAAAAATAATCACAGCAAGGATTTGCAACAATAAAAATGAATAAAGCTGATGTATTAAAGTATCTGTGAAATAATCCAAGCTTTGTTGGAAGCTTTTGACATTTAGTACCATTAGTTAGAGAGGTGTTCCTCATGAAGATATGCAAAATGAATTTATGGAGGACCTAATTCCATTTGAAGTTAGTACTCCCAGATGCTAAAGCTGTAGTTTTTTAAAATTCAGATACTCAAATATCATTTAAAGATAGCACTGAGTAGCTAATTTATGCTAAATATCTATTTTGTATTAACAGTCTATATATGAAGGAATATTCAGAAACATCATTACCAAACTGAACATTACAATGAAATCACAATATTTTCTTTTGCACATCTATTTCATTGCTCTATTTCATTGCATCTTTCTTGGAACAGGGATTCTAATAACAATCTATTCTAATTTTTAAGTAATAACAATAAACCTGTATTTTCAGTCAAATTGTCAAGGATTCAGTCCCATAAAATTTACATTAACTGCACTCCTCATCAGGTATGCACATGGTTTTTGTAAGAAAGTACAGAACTACTTGTATTAATCACAGCTATATATATACAAACGTAAGATGAAAAAGTAATTAAAGAAATGTAAAAAGATATGATAACTGAAGACTGTCTCCATCTGTACTTCTTCTATGGTAATTTTTCTGTAATAAAATGTGGCTTTCCCCTTTCTTAGCTCTACTGCAGTTCAGGGTTTTGGCATGACACACAGCTCCAAACAGCTGTTTTATATGTCTTTAAAATACCCTTTTTGACACATCTTCTGTATTTTGCTTTTGATTTTCAACAGAATTAATGGGAAATAAGCATCATTTTGACACTCAGGGTTAAAACTGAGGTCATACCATTAATCATATTTATGATTTGCTCCCTCTCCTGTCTAAGATTTCATAGCAATGTGAATCATAGCATCCTGTTTCTGTTGTTGTTGGTTTTGTATGGAGACATTGGTCTTTTTGACAACTGATTGATACACAAAAATTGAGGACAATAAATGGAAAGCCTGAGCTAGTTTTCCTGATGTGGAGTTATAGTCATTGTTTCTTTTTCAAACACTAGTTGAATTTGCACATACCTTTGACAGTACATAATAACTCAATAGAACGTTACCAATGTAATAATATCAATGAGTGAACCAAGACATACCTTAGGGAATCCTGAAATTTAACGAGTTGTCTTGTATTAAACAATTAGGGAATCCTGAAATTTAACGAGTTGTCTTGTATTAAACAAAAATAGAAAATACAGCTTTTAATCTGTTGGCTCAGCATTTATTGCAGATATGTCTAATCTCAACAGGTCCATAAGTGGTTTGTGACAAGTATTAAGTTGGGCTATATGGGTAAACATACATTAGTATCTTTTTAGCAGTTTTCATTTTGCAGAAAGCTAAAGCAATTAATCATGCAGGCAGTAACTCAGCATAAAATGTTTGGAAATGGTTGACTTTAACTCCTTAATGGCTTAATTAATTTTAAAAATAATTAATTAACTAAAATTAATTAATTAAAATATTGAGATATATCCTTCTGATTTCTAGTTCTAATCACTAGGATTACCAATGATCATCTTAACCATCTGCCTTGGTTTATTTAAGACCAAGTTCACCACTTCTCTTAGTTAGTAACCACAAAAAAATCCTAATTTGCCCCTCTTTGGATCAGTATTTCAGAGCTATGAACTGAGTATAGTAAAACTTTTTACTTAAAAGTTAATCTCTGTTTCAGTTTTTTATATTTGATGCTTACCTTTTCAATTAAAATGTTTCTTGAGACAAACATAATTTAAAAGGCATATTTGATGAAACAAATGGCTCTTGCTGTGATTGCCTTCATGTATTTGTTATGGGATAAAGACGATACCTGAAATCATCACTCATTACATGATTCCTAGTAATCTGAATCGTGCCAGGATTCCATCTAATCAGGTGCTTCCATTTACTGTCAATGAAATTTCATTTATAAAATTTTTGCTTTTTAAGGTCAGCCAGTCCCAAGAGGATGTCTGAACAGCTCACAGGGCTTCTAAGACTGTTCCTTTCCCAACCTGTAGCAGCTATGGATATTCTGTTTACTTTGCTAAAACTTTTTCTTTTGCCTTTTTTTCTCTGTGACATTAAGTCTCATGTTATTCCAAAAGTCATCTGACTGCAGCTACATGCACCACTGGAGATTTGTTTTGGGGACTAAGTGGGTGTCACAGGCTGTCTGCACTGTGATGAATTCTTTCCATTACTACTGAATTTACATTGACTCCCCTGGGGAGGCCAAAGTTTACACACAGCACTGTGTGACCATTGGCAGCCAGAGCACTGCAGAGAATTCAGACCATTGAATTTACAATTTCTGTAGTGTACTGGTTTGAAAAACAGGTATCTGCTAAGAAAGGCAGGAGACTCTCTTTGGAATGGGGAATAGAAACCCCCTCTCTCCAATTTATTATCATTTTGAAATTAAGGGGTTCTCAAGCAAAGATATGGGAATAACAGTTCTTTACTCAGAAAATTAAAATAGAAATACCATATTAGAGAGAACAAACCCAAAACACTGTCAGAGTCAGAATACAACTTGACACTGTTGGTAGCAGTGCCATTAAATGGTGGCTGCAGTCTTGGAGTGACAGGTGTGGTTCAGCTGAAGCAGCAGTCTTGTAGAAGGGTGCAGTTTTCCTCCAAAGGTCCAGTGATGATGTGGAAAGGTCCAATTTTCCTCTGGAATCTGGTGGGAAAAAAAGCCTGCTTTGGTGTTCCAAATCTCAGCTTTTATCTAGGTAGGAAATGTTTGGTTTCTCCCCCTGTGTGGAGCATCACCCAATGGGATGATGTAATTTTATCAGTCCTGCAGAGGGACTCAATGGCCCATTAACAGAAGATCTTTCCCTGGAGGAACAATGAGTTGTGGAAAAGATAAAGATGACTGCCCCACCTGGTTTTAACAGATGGTGGCAGAATACACTCATCTTGTATTGCAACCCAAGACATTTAGACTTTAAAGATTCCCACCATTCCTGTAGCATTTTTTTCCACCCAGTCATCTGGGGAGAAAGGACTAGCTGTGCCTTGGAAAGGCCCTATATATATCATAAAAATATCTAAAGTAGTTCTTTACAAATATATTAGAGCCAGCTTGCAATTTAGCCTTCATCCAAAGTTAAAAATTAGCTAGGTATGTGTGTCCAATTGTTCTGTTTTTTTAACCAAGCCTGGCCATCACAGTTTTCTATTGGAGTAAATACTTTGCTGAAAGATACCATTTATTAACAAAAAATCAAATTTCAGTTCAATTCCTTGCCTGTCTTGATACACAAACAAAAGATAGATGCAAAACCAGAAGAAAGTTCCCTTACTCTAGCCTTCCACCTTTCTCATACAGAGGAACAAGTTGCACTTGCTTACATTTCATTGAATTAAATCAATGATAGGAGTGCTGCCCTGGTTTAATCATAATGAAGTGCAGCAATTTCAGTGCAGAAACAAGTTCCAGCTCTATTTAATGTGCTGGTACTGAACCTATTCTGGAATAAATTCAGCTCCATGATGTTCAACAAGTGAGCATTTTTCAAAGCTTTCCTAGTGCAAATAAGGTTGATGGGAACTCTGCCATCACTTTCACAAGGCCAGAAGTTCACCTTGGGTGAGCAGGCTTTCAGGAGAGACTCTATTTACAGACTGAGCCTGCCCTTCCTGCTATTACTTTCTCTCCTGACACTGCAGAGCTGAGATAAATTGCTGTGTGCTCTAAGGAAAGTTGATAGAGTCGGACTCTCTCATACCTTTCATCAGGGAGGTCTTCACTGAGATTTATGGCGTAAAGAGAGAGTTGTTTACCTCATGCAGATGATGTTTATTCCTTTCAATCTGAAGCCTGAGTGCTGAGGTCTCATGCACCAGTACGGAGGTTAAGCATTACAGGATTTCTATGGCAGTTGAAGGAAGATATTATGCCCTAAATTACACACAGTTTAAAAAGGCGATTAAAAAAAAGTCTTTTGAGGAAGAGTTCAGATTACTCATTAAATACAGTTTGTTCAGGAAGAAAGAGAAGGAAAAGGGGAAAGGGGAAAGGGGAAAGGGGAAAGGGGAAAGGGGAAAGGGGGAAGGGGAAAGGGGGAAGAGGAAGAGGAAGAGGAAGAGGAAGAGGAAGAGGAAGAGGAAGAGGAAGAGGAAGAGGAAGAGGAAGAGGAAGAGGAAGAGGAAGAGGAAGGAAGGGAAAGTGAACAATGACTTGCCATAAAAGGACTAAACCAAAAGGAAAAAGTTGTCTTCATAAACTCAGTTTTGGACGATGATAACAAATAAGTAAAAATCATTAATTTCCTTTCAGCTGAATTACAGCCCTCCTGCTTACTAAAAAGAAAAAATTTCCTTCACAAGAGAAAAAAATTGCCTTTTAAATTATTAAGAAATAAAATAGTTTTTTTAAAATGCCAGGGGTAAATGTTCCTTTTTCTTCTAAATATCGTTTTTAGTTGAAACTAGTCAAAAGTTGTGAACCCTGTTTTTTCAATTCTTATTCTTTTAGTTAAAAACATGATAATTTTTTTTTTTTAAAATTAAACAACAATGGTAGATCATTTTTTGTCATTTTAATTAATATAAGTCAGAAGGCTGTAAATCATGTAAAAGTAGTGCATTTGTAGTCCTAGGAGTTTCTCTATTTCATTTAATACACAAAGAATGGATGTAGCTGGATGAAAACTGTCACCTACTTTGCAGTAAAACAACAAAAATCATTAAATGATTGCAGGAACAATTTTTATCCTTCCCACTAGTAGTGCAAAACACAAGGTGACTTTTATTTTCTGCTAAACCATATTTTATGTCCAAGAATGTCTTCCTGACTGAATAATGGACTAAAAACATGAAGTTAAAAGTATATAAAATCCTTTTAACATATGCTGATATCTGCAGAACAATTTTGCTTCATCTTTCTACCATTAAGGAAATTGGATACATGGATTTTAAAGCAAAAAATGTATTTTTCTTGGATAACAAACAGAACAGACAAACTTTTCATGAAAGAACTATATGGAAAATACTATTATTATGATTATGATTATGATTATGATTATGATTATGATTATGATTAAAATAACATATTGTCTGATATTATGTGCCCTGTGTCTTCAGTAGAAATTCAGTAAATCATCAGTATAGTAAAATTTTAGTAATTTTTTAGCAAAAGTTTAATTTACAGATTTCTCCCCATGGTGTTTGCCAGCTGATTTTTAAAAAATAATTTGGGCCTTGGTTTCAGTATCCCGACGGTTTAGTGTTCAGACATCTGCACTAGACCAAATCCATAGGAACTAATGGGTCAGGTAAAATTTAATTAGTACTAATTGCCTTCCATTAACTTGAGGCAGAAGGAAATTCTCCTGTTCAGTCAACTTCTTTGCAAGCCTGGTGACACTGCTAACTCCCTGAATACAAGGTAATGTGCCATTCATTAAGAAAAAATATCTGTGTATCTTTCAGTTCACAAAAATATCAGAACCTTAGTGGGTTTTATTTGCAAAAGCATTTTTTGACACTCATGGAGGTGTCCTTTAATGCATTTTTGTTTTGTGCTACTGAGTTCTGGTCTCATGGGGGGAAAATAATCTTTTAACACTATTACTCAGGGCTGTCCAAATTCTAAAAGCTTTCTCCTCACCCCACCCCAATTTCTCTTCAAAGGATGGAAATAAGTTTAATAAAACAAACTATTCAATAAATATATCTATGAAGTATCAAAAATAATCCAGTTTCATACTTTGTCTCCCTAACAGAGCTCAGAAAGGTTCTAGAAGATGAGTTCTTTGTGCCAAGATGTTATCAACCCACACACATCCCATATTAATGTGAAATACCTAATTCTCCTAAACTGTAATTTTTAAACTTGAACAATGTTTACCACACATCCTGGGTTTTTTTCCACCTCCTGTGTCTACAGTCAATATTTTCAAAAATCATAACTACTGATAATAAGACAGAAAATAAGGGAAATCAGGTAGGTACAGAATATTTCTGCCTCTTTATCACTACACTTATGGCAGTTCCTTGAGCATAATTATAAACCTCTACACTTAGAAGTAGTTATTCTATACAATACATCTTCTTGGGCCAACATGACCTTTTTTTCTGTCCAGTCACTTAATTGAATTTCATAGACTTCTCTTGAATGAAGGATCTACTTTTGTACCAGAAAATGTTTCATTTCAGAAAAGTTATTCCCTTAATTTAGGGAAAACAAGCCTGTCTGAAAAACAACATTGCACTGGCTATTTACATTCTGGCCAATACTGAATTTCAGTGAGGGAACATATGTTGGGTATCATACATTAGAACATTTGTTTTGCCACAGTAATTAATCGTGGAGTCTTTGGCATGTTTGGCATTAGAAGCTGAACACAAATTTCAAATGCACATCACATTCCATAATACAGCTCAATGATGACCTGCAGAATTTCTTGTCTACTCTTAAAAAAGATAATCAGCTGGCAGAAATGCACTATTATCCAAAGTAGTCTAAGGGGCACACTTAAAAGTTACTCAGAAACATCCTTAAATTTTGTCCCATCTGTTTTGTAGCAAGAAGAAAATTAATAATTTGAGAAAATTAGCAATTTGACTAGTAAAATTAAACATTAAATATATAAAAAGGTAAATACATAGGGCAAGAAAACAAAATGTAATACAAATTGTAATTCAAATAAATCATAATATATTGGAAAAAATCAGGACCAGCCTTTGGTCTTATGTTTCCTAGACATCAGGAAGAATATTAAAATTAGAGGAAGAGTCACACTCTCGAAGGAGCAAATAGATTTCAAAAATTCACTGTGCTTCAAGTCACCTGTGTGACTTGAGCATTAACAAAAATATGGTATTTTGATAACTCTTACAGGAATATGAAAGAAAAGCTAGACAGAGTTATTCTTGAAACAGTTGAAGGCAAAAAGATAAAATCAGAAAATATATATTAAAACAAACAAACAAGCAAAAAAACTACTAAAACAAAACACCAAAAGCCCGTCCTAACCTAAAACCTGAAGCAAAATAAAATCCCACCCTGTACCCACATACTGTGCAAATTAGTATTAAAAATTACAGATATAAAAAATAATTACTTAGAAGAGGAATTAAACCAGACTTCAGTGGCACAGAAATTTAACTGTCTGCATTCCTGCAATGTGATGAATTTCACAATTAACTTGCAGGTCTTCACACAGGCAGTTTTCATCTGAACCTGGAAATTATGGCTTGGTTCACAGGGACAGGGATCTACATCCAGGGGAATAAACTTGGTATAAAACTGGGGAGGAAACCAAAGCCAGCCTTTATGCTTGAGCTTCAGCCCTACATTCTTCAGCACAAGGACCTCACAAAACAAGCATATTGACAGCTGAGAGACAAAGTCCCCTGTCAGCACAAATACAGCTCAGGTCACAGCGACCCACAGATCACAGAGGACTGAGAAAGTGGGGTAATTAAGGAATGAATATACCAGCAATTTGTTTTAAAGGGCTTTCTTAAATCAGTAGGATAATAGTGTACACGTTAAGCATACTACTGATAAACTCCTAAATGTGTGAATTCAACAACCAGCGTGTGACTTCGAAAGGCAAACAACATTCTGTTGGGTATCAATATACTTTATGATGATGTTCAAGGTTTCATGGCTATGCTGAATTAGTAAATTAAAAGTTTCCATAATAGTTTAATTTTGAGAATTTTTCCACATTGTCGAGCTGTTTTTCCACTTGAGTAGATTAAATAAGAGGTTGATACATGGGTAGTGCTAATTTTAGGATGTTTTAGTGCATGTTTTCCTGGATTTCATACACTTTAACTTCATTAGTAAGCCTTCACTTAGTATCAGAAAATAACATAAATCATTGAATATGAAGAAAAGAGCAAACCTGAATAGCTGTACTATTCAATCTGTGTGCATTTTTTCTCTTTCAATGTGCAATCTTCATAACTAAACCCAGGATAAGCAGCCTCAGTATTCAAAATGGCAATACAGATGAAAAAGTTTCTATCAAATGACAAACTAGTGTCCTTCATTTCCCTGCATTTTATATGGCAATCTATCTTTTCTGTACTTAGGCCCATTCTAAAATATTCCACATTTTGTCTTTTAATTCTGACTTTTGTATCTCTGATACCAGGCAAAGGTATATCTTTTGGCACTCCAGAGAGTTCTAGTAAACACTGAAAATTATGGGGAGGTGTGTTCTCTGGCTTTCCTGACTCATATATCAGTAGCATTTTAAATAATAAATGTTTGACCTCTTAGAGGATGAAGAATGTCTTGCAGAAAGTTTCCACTATACTGCCTTTTCTGTTGTTGTTAAGAAAAAGCTTTTCCAAAGAATTAATCAAAAATTAAACATGGGAACAAATTCCAACAACCCACTAAAAATGAAGATTTTTCAAGACGAAGCTCTTACTTTTAAATTCTCTTTTTTTTCCCCCTTCACTGTTACTTTGTTTTTGAGATCTGTATCATAAGCAAAGAGTCAGGAGTTTTCCTGTCTTGATGTGAATATTTTTTCACTTTTTATGTTTCAATCTGTTGGAAAATTGTGGAGTGGAGAACTAAATAAAGGCAAAAGAATTTTTGTTACTGTTGTTGCATTATCTCCTCACACAGTAGGATATGATTGGAGAGAATTTTGAAAGACACTTGGCAAGTTTCTCCTGAGTGACAGCAGGACAAATGCAGATAGCAGCAAAAATGTTTTTGTTTCTAGAACATTCTCAGGGAACAGCAACATTTTCCTGGCAAACATACTGATCTTCACTAGCACTTTTTACTTGAAAGTTAACTCAAGTATAATAGAGAAAAATTCTGCCTTTAATGATGATAAAATTTTTTCAGATAGAGCTGATAGGTGGTAATGAGATCATAGGTGTGTGAATGACAATGCTAAATTACACTTGTATGATTTTTTCTCTGCATTCAATGAATTCATTAAATTGTTCATTTCACATTCAATAACAGTTTAATATCTGACTCTGGCTCAGCTTAACACTCCTTTTGAGTTCAAAAAGACCTATACGGTCACCAGGCAAAAGATCTTTGAGAACTTCCCACCTTCTGTAAGTGGGACACATCTTGTCTTCCCACAGTAAATCACTGCAAAAACCAGGGAGCTGCACCCACAAGCCTTGGGAACTCAGATATCTCCTCTAGTAACAATAATATTCCAAATAAAGTTTTCTGCAGTAAATGAAGGTCACTGTAAGTTAGAGTCATTTAGAATGAGTACTAAATCCTGTTGTCTGGAAAATATTTATTCTAACTACTAAATAACACAAAATAATTTAAGAACTTCAAGAATTATATACTTTTGCTCACATCAATGTCATGTTACTTAAATTTGTTTGTAATATTTAAACCCATGCTAAATGCAGCATTCTGGAAGAACAATTCCTCCAATAACGTTGTCGGGTGCTTGAGGTAGCTCTGTACTGAAAAAATGCTCTTTGTTATCAATTTCCTTTGATTACCAGTAAATCAATGAATTCTAGAGATCGATCTCTTCTTCTGTTTCCTTGTGAACATTGATAGAATCATAGGTTTGGGTTGGAAGGGACCTTAAAAATCATGCAGTTGCAACCCCCCTACCACTGGCAGAGACACCTTCCATCAGACTAGGCTGCTCAGAGCTCCATACAACCTGACTTAGAACATTCCCAAGGATGGGGCAGCCACAGCTGCTCTGGGAAACCTGCCCCAGTGCCTCACCACCTTCACAGTTAAGAATTTCTTCCCAGTAGCTATTCTAAACCTACTTTTTTCCAGTTTGAAGCCATTTCCCCTTGTCCTGCTATTTCATGTCCTTGTGAAAACTCTCTCTCCATCTTTCTTGCCCTGACCTCAGTGCAGCACCTTGCATTTAGTCTTGTTAAACCAGATGGGATTCCCATGGTTATTCTTTGTGGCTGTTCCCTCTTTTACGCAAAATTGCATGAATATGGAATCTATCACCAAATCTTAGCAGACTGTCTATTCTCAAGTCCTGCTGGCATGCTATTATAAATTCCAAAAGACAGAGAATCTGTCTGCAATTCACTAGTTTGCACAAATATTTGAAGAGATGAAGAAATTAAAAAACTGAAGTCATTCTTG
Source organism: Cinclus cinclus (assembly GCF_963662255.1). Lineage (NCBI taxonomy): Eukaryota > Metazoa > Chordata > Aves > Passeriformes > Cinclidae > Cinclus > Cinclus cinclus. Next base: position 10,828,703 of record NC_085048.1, read on the forward strand.
GTCCAAATGAGCCAGTTCCTCAGCTAAGAAATTACAATTACAGTTGTGGCTGAAAGTAGTCAACAGATTTTTATGAAAAATCATGCAATTTTTTAAAAATCATTATGTAAAAGGTAATAAAAAATTGCCAGTAGAGGAAATATATATTAAACATTTGTAATTTTTTATTATTTAGATCATACAGAGATGCATTTTGGTTTCAGATAATTCGACGTATATCTATGTTGTGAGAGGTTCAGAATTGATGTTGTAAGAGGTTAAGATAAATGAAAAGCATATTTAGCAGTAACCTACTATTTATTATGTCTGCAGGAGAATTATTGGTAGAACTTCTTTTAAAATTTCTTAATAGGGACAGTTACATATTCTTTAATATAAAGTGCATCATACTTTGGGTCATGGGATTCTTAGACATGTAACTATATCTGTCATAATATTTTAAATGAAAAAATGGAGTTCCACTACTAAAATTTTTTACTATCTTGTATAAAGCCAGAGATAAATATAGACAGACTCAAAACCAGAAATAGCTGACCTGGTTAGGAACTGCATAAAACACCTTTCAGGACAAATTTTATTGTGGACAGAAGGTTAAAAGGGGACCCTTTAAGATGTTGGGATGGTTCATTTCCATTCAGCACATTGCATGGGGGCTTTGCAGGTAGTTTTAGTATAAGGAGTAAAGGCTTTGCTGAAAGATACACCCTGATGCAGGTCACACTTCATTTCATGGGAAAATTGGAGTGTTCCTCACTGGGATGAAAAAATTAATGATTTTAATGATTAATTAATCTATTTCTATCAAGTTTATCTTTCAGACATGTAGAACACTGGACTGGTTTTAGTGCTGGTGCTACTCCAGCCTACCAAGGTCTGTTGTGCTCTACTGAGACATCTGAGATCTTTTAGCCCTGAAAGTTGTTCCTTGATGCCCTTGGCCATTTTCCCTTCCCCAGTATCCAGGCTGTCCAATGTGTCACCGTTCCCTCCTGGAATCCCTCCAAGAGGGCTGTGGTTCAGCTCTCCAGCCTGAGAAGGGTCCCTTGGTGAATGGGTGGAAGTTGCATCAGCTTCGCATTTTAAAAAGTACTCTGTGGTCTTTGCAGATGGAAAGATCAATGTAATGATGCTAAACAGCTCCCAGACAGTCTGAACATCAAATATCTGTTCAACACCATAAACCTCACACTTCTCATATTTTAAAATACGTGTGATGAATGATGAGAACATTAAAGATATATTTTATACATTAATATCCTGTTTTTTTCCCTGGTTTAAATTTAAGTTCTAGGTCTGTGAAAGAAATTAGTATCTAATTTATTTTTCTTAATAGATCAAAGGAGATCATCTATTTTTATGTATTCTTTCACATGGTTGGGCTGCAGGTGAAAAGAAGTGCAAATGTATTTTTCTCATGATCTTAGTTCAGACAGTTCTTTTTATGTCACTCCACAGAAAATCCCAATAAATGTCAAGTCTGTCTGAGCAGTTTTATTAAGCCACTTTTACTATGCTATTAGGCTCTTTAAAAATAGTTCTTCATTAAGAAAGTTTTTTTACACATTTACTTCGTAAGTTTGTGAAAGCAGAACCTTTCCTCCTTAACAGCAAAGCCTGTTCTAATATTCCTTTTTAAAGACTTTTCTTCCCAAATTTGTCCTGGAAGTCCTGTAGTAAATTCTAGCGTGAGGATGAGAAAAAATTATCAAATGTGAATAAAAACCACACCCTTAGGAGCAACTCTCTGCCTATAGTAAAAGTTATTATTCCTAGACATAGCTGTGGAATTACTTCACTATTAATTTGCCTGCTCACTTTAAGCTTTTCATTATCACAAGAAATGTTTGCTAAAGTGTCATATAAAACACTGACTAATCTAAAGATACAGAAAAAGAGGCTCAGCCAGGTGCCTGAGCAGTTGGCATTACCTTTATAGAGAATAAATGCATTTGTTTATTTAGAAAGCCAACATGCTGTAGGATTGAAGACTGCATGGTACCCAGGGGCTGCTAAATTCAGAGCTGCTGTGGGTCAGACAGCAACAGAGCCCTGAACCCCAGGGCTGTGCCCAGACTGCCTGGGCTGACCTGCCAGCTCTGCCTGTGCACACAGAGAATCATCCCCCAGGCTTTCTTGAACCACCCTGGTTAGGTCACTTGGGTCAGAGGATAAAAGCAAATTCAGAATATGAAGTAGTGCTGAGGGAGCTCAAGTCGAAAACTGCTCTCTACAATGACTCTTCTATGCATGTGCCTAAATTTAGAAGTAAATAAAACATCTTTCAGCACTATAATAGCTGACTTTAACCTTGCAAAACAGTTTTGTAACGTAGGACTGTACCAGAACTAACTGATATCTCAGCAATTAGCAATAGGCCTATTATAGAGGTGGAAGTAGAGGTTATAGAGATGATGGTTCTTGTCTACAAAAGTCAATTACAAAGTAGATAATAGTCTTAATTTCCGAGGGGTTTGGGCAAGCCCAGACCTTCTGCATCTTGACAGGAGAATAACTTCAAATACATCTGCCCAAAATTACCAGCATGGGAAGAGATAATAAAAGCAAACCAGTGTGTAGGACGAGTGGTTAGGTTTCTCAGTTAAGGCCTGGGAGTCCTGATTTCCTACCATGTTTCCCAAATCCTCCTAATTATTCAATTCCTGTCTAGTGATAAAGTACTCAGTGCTTAGGTAAGCATGTTCAGCTGTATAAATGTACCATGGAAGATGAGTGTCTGAGCACCACTTCTAGGGCAGCTCCTAAACATTTAGCTAAAAGTACTCTTCATTCAATAATGAGCAGATAAATACCCAAAGCCCAAGGACACTGGGAGACCAAGGCATTCACTGGAGACCCAAAGGGAAGACAAAGCTTGGAAAAATCTCTAATATTTTACCTTAGCTCAGTGGACAAGACTGAATCTCCACATTTGTAGTCTCACTGAGGTTTCTGTCCTTCAGCACCTACCCTTAATCTCAGCACAGATATTTTTTTTTCCCTGTATGTAGCTAAAGATAAATGAGATTGTTTGATATTTAGCACCCAATAGAAGCAGAAACATCAGGGTTAAATGTATTGCAGTGTAGAGGTCAATTGATTTCGTGTGGCTCTGAGATTCAGTTTTCTGTTGGAGAACACAAACAAGTGTGCATGAAAGCCTCCATTTCTATCTGTTTCAGTCTTCAGTGACTTGTTTTAAAAAAATACCCAATTTTGAATTCTATGATACCAGTGTTGCTGCAAATATGGGAAAATATAACTAAATGAGAGTTTCATGCCAACATTATACAACTGAAGTAATAATCTTTCGCTGAGTTGGTAATAGCTGAGAATTTATTTTGCCATAGAGAATCTAATTTTTCATAAATGCTGATAACTGTCTCAGTTGGATTTTTTTTACCTCAGGGCATACATCAAACACCTGGGCATGAGGATGGACAGTAGTGCAGACACGTTCTTGTTCCCAGTGTTCATCTACAGCTGATAGGTGTTTCCTGGCCTTTTATACAGGACTTTCAGACTATCAGTTTTCACTCTGTGTGATGAGCTGAACTGCAATTCAGTTCTCATTCTGCAGGCAACTTTGCAATTCATTTCACTGCAAGAAAGGAAACTAAAAGTTAGATGCTGCAATACTTTAATTCACTGTTTGGCGTGGACCAAAAAGGTTTGTTTGGGTTTGTTAAATGTTATGCACTGTGACTTAAGGATCTTAAATTCAACTGCTATTTATGTCTGCTAAGTAAGAATGGCTTACCAGGTGCTTGCCAATATCAATCAAACCTGCTTCAAGGACATTTTGAAAAGTAATTGCAGTGCCAGTGACCAGTAAACATTACTATTTAGCCAAGTTCCCATAAAAAAACCCTGCCTGACAGACTTTTATGGGAACAGGCTGTAGACTGAATTAATTAAGAGACATTGCTGATAGAATCTAGATGTGTAAAATTGGGCCATTAGTGGGATCTGATAAAATACAAAAAAAAATTGAAAAGGAAAATAATTATGCTACTTCTGCATTGCCAGAATTACAGTTTCAACATATGCAAGGATCAAAAGATATAGCTACCTCTTAAAACACATGGATAAGTATTTTTATGCTTATGGGACAACCAAAACCTCAGTCTAGCCCTGGCTGGCTGGTTGAGTGCTGCACACGTAGGTAGATCCCTCATTTCTGCAAGCTCTGCTGCACTGGAAGGCTTTTGTTGTGTGTCCCACAGTCCACCAGTGAGACACCATGTAGCACAGCTCCATTCTCAGCTAATTACTAAATATGTTTCCCCAGGGTTCTCAGAGAGAAATTTCTGTGATCTGTGTGACCATGTTGAGTGGCAGTGCATGCCTTCAGTGAAAGCAGCAAGAACTGTGATGAAGATTTTAAGTAGATTTGCTTCCCAAATTAAAGTCTGTTATTTTTGAGCATTTAAGGTTCATTTTTTTCAGGGAAATTCTTCACTATTCTTTTAAGAATGCTGAATCAAACATTCACTTTTTGAGGAACATTAATTCAGCACACGTAAGACTCTGAACTGCAGGTGCCCAATTATTGTCTCTTTACAGAACAAAGACATTCAGACATTTTAAAGGAAAACAAACACAAATATCTAAAAAATAAAGAATTTTGAATGGAATCATAGAAATAGAGGTCATATAGCTCAGCCTTCTACTTGAGGCAGAACCATTCCACTCTAGATCACATCAGCTATGGCTCTGCTTAGCCAAATCTTGAAAATATTCCAAGGATTAAGACTCCATAGACTCTCTGGGAAAACTTTTCCTGGACTGCACAGCCCTCTCAGTAGAAAATCTTTTTCTGATATCAAATCTGAACCTAAATAGCTGCAGTTAGGAACCATCAGCATTTGACATAACACTGGGCATTATTAGAAGAGTATTTTTATTTACCAATGTCAAGTCAATCAACTACCAGTTGCATATTTTCAGTGCCATCTAAGGCAGTCTGCATCACAGAAAAGACCTGAAAGAATGTTTTTATTTTGGGGAAGAGCATGGGTCAAGAAGGTCAAGTCGGTAGTTTCAACCTGTGGTTCCAAGATTTCTGAATATTTCTGGATGTCTCTCAGACATTTAAACCATAAATAAAAACAAATAATAAATATAAATAATAAACCAAATTTTAAAATCCAGTAGTCAGCATGGAAATTCTAAATTTCTATTAAAAAAAGAACTCTGTTAACTGAAATGAAATTTATTAAAAATTATGTTGCAGTAGTTAGGACTGGTGAGCTCTACTTCAGTTCTCTTTTGTGCTAAATCTTCTTATTAGATCATATGCAAATAATCAAAATTCTACAGGAATTATTCTTCAGTGTGAAATTGAGCGATAGTTAGCAATTTTATTAAGTATACTGTTGTGAACAAAAAAAAATATTTCTTTTTAAAAGTCTCATGAACTTCAAAAAGAAGAAAATGCTAAGAAAATTCAAATATGAAGCCGTGTAGCAACTTAAGAAAGACACAAAGAATCTAGGGGTTTGCTTGTGATTTTTGCTATTTGATTGATTGGTTGGTTGGCTTTGGTCGGTTTTATGTTTGGCTTTTTTTGTGATCTATCCTTTTCCCACAGGCAATGGGAGTCTTACATTTGACTTCAGGAGGATCAATTGAGTGATGGAGTAGAACAGCACAGTGAGTCATGTTTTACAATGGGAAAGACTGGTTAAAGGTCAGTGTTTGGGAAAAATAGGGACACTTCTCCTCTCTTCTTGTGATGTGAGAAATAGCCTTAAGCAAATCATTTCCCTGTCCTTTCCCTCCTCTTACTGCAACAATGGAATTCTATTCTTCATCTCATATATAAAGCACTGCATGGAGGACAAGTGTGCTACAAAATCTTGAAGTATGACAGAATGTCAAAGCCAACAAACATAAATACAGGCAATGGCATTGAAATACTTCACTTTATCCATTCTTTTTCTTTTTTTTCTGGAATGACACGTGGGAAAATGACTACAAGATCTCTTGTCTGCTAAGCTGACATTTTGGTACGAAGTGGTGAAGGGCATTGCCATTAGAGATTTTGCTTTTCCAAGTGTTTCATCAAGGATTTGATTGGCAGATCACTGACATTCACTTGGAAAGTTACAAAACACAGAAACTGCAAATAAGGTAAACTGTGTTTACCTGAAAATTCCCCTGCAATGGAGTATGGAAAATGCGTTATTTTGCTAACTCTGGGATAATGCTGTATAACTCATCACTGCAAAAATAGAACTACTGAATAATTAATTGAGGTTACATTTAGCATTCATATTGGTTTCCTAGGACTCTTTTCAGTATTTTGATAGTCAGGAGGCAAGAAAGATTTCCTGTATTCCCATTTTTGTTTCCTCTGAGGAAAGTTTAAATTTATTTCCTTTACTGTCTAAATGTAATATAAGTAAAATGTTTCCTTTTCACCTCCAGGTAGTGCTCTGGTGTAAGTGTTCCATAAAGAGATAATCTGCATATAGTATTCAAAGTATAAAATAGAAGGAAATAATAGTCTCCAACCTGAGTATTTAGGAATGAGGAAACCCACATTTCTTCATGAATTTTGACAAAAAAATTAAATGGCTGCACCTAGTGTTCATAGCCATACTGAGAGTGATCTTTGCTTTCTTGAAAGATTAGTCCATTTTAAGTAGGTATATTCTGTTAACTTATTTCTTACAGTGCAGTTCCTTTAACTGAACCTATAAAAAAAAGTTAACCTTGATGAGTAATTCTTCTAAGCTACACATCCACAGAACAGCAAATTTAGATTTTGTATCTATCTTTATGATCATGTTTACTCAAAATTAATTAAAATTGTTTTCCGCACAGCTTTTTGCACATCCCCAACCTCCTTGATGGTGAACCAGCTTGAGGAGCAGAAAAGATCTTGATGCTGTGTAAGCACTTCTCAGGAATGAATAAATAAAATATCTCTGTGAAATCATCATTGTTTCCATCACAAAACCCAAACATAAGCCCATACAAGCTACTATGAAAAAATTTAACTCTCTCCTTGTCAAAGAATCCACACAGATATTCAGCATCATGTAGCAATTCCATAATTTAAATCCAGCTTAACTGCAGTCCTTATTAACGTATTTATGAAACAGGAAGGATGAAATGTGAGATTTATTTTATTTGTTGGGGTAGAGAAAATTATGGAAATTATATCACAAAGATTGAATTGTTAAAGGATTTGTAACTTTTACTAAATAATTTGAAATTTGGAAATTATCTACCTTAATAATTGAATTATTTGGGGGGGGGGTGGACTGACATTTTTTGATCACTGCTTTTCACTGAATAGCACCTAATAAATCTAAAAAATGTTATATTTAAAAAGTTGAATGTGTAACTGTTCTCAATTTAAAGCTGGAAGCATAATGCTGATCCAATTCTTCCTTTATTCCCAGATTTTTTCCTGTCTGCTTTTCTGGGGAATGCAAGATTTATCAACCAAAAAAAAAATCTCCTCTATTGCTCAACTTTCAGGACTGTTTTAGAGGAAAGAGTGAAGGGATCTATGGAATCTTTTTGGTACTGAGCTGAATTTAGTTATAGCTCCAGGTTAAGTTCTGCAATAAATAACAATTGCTTGTTTTGAGAATCTTTAAATTGAAGCTCTGTGTGTCCAAAGATGTTTGTTATGCAAGAGACTAAACATTTACAGAGCACTAGCTACATTCTCAAAGTTATGTCAACACTGAATTACACAGTGTTAGGGTAATTTTAAAAGTTCTGGAGTTTTAGTCTTCTCCTGGATGTAACATTTGCTTATGTTGCATGTTATTGACTGATTACTGTTTATTAAATGTTATACTGGTATTCTGGTATTTTAAAAACCACAGTTTATTGCCTAAATTGGCCTACAAAAATAAACATGCATATGAAATTATCATGTAAGGTATTGTGATAATTAAATAATTTTAAAATGGAGCTTTGCCCTCTCTCATCCCCATTGATTTTAATGTGATGAACAAATAATTTCTCAATGGCTCTTACTTAGAGAAGGGACAATTTTGCTTAGAAGATGAACCTCTTTCCTGATAATTCCTGCCCCTTCCAGAACAAGACTATGGATGTTTAGCTGCTCCAGAAGATTCACATGCTTCGCGTTATAGTTCATCCTGCTAATGTCAGAGATCCACATATTTTAACATGATTTCACTACAACAAACATAAGCAGATGAAAATGAACTGTATGCAGGAAAATCCCCAGGCCATGTTCAGTACAAAGTCTTTGACAGTCCATCACATAAAAAACAAATATTTTTCCAATAATAAGTTATTGTTGTTGTTGTTGTTGTTGTTGTTGTTAATATTGGGGTTTTTTTTTAATCATGGTTAGTTTTTCTTAGATATATGAACCCAAGGGGTACTGGTTTTTTAATATGTAGTTTCTCTTTTTCAATACCAGACATCTAGTGCTCCCTATATGGAGAGAATTTAAATTGAAATTGAAAGTCCATAGCCAGTGGTAATGAAACAGATATAACTCAGTTACATTTGCCATGACAATTTCTGACTATAAATAATGTGTTCTGCTAAGTTAAATTTTCTGGAACCTGAAACCATGCATTCCTTTTTCAAATGCAAAGAACTGGCATGAATTATCAACAACCAGTGATGATGAAGAAATTAATTAAATCAGTTCATTTCCAAAGCTGAACCACAACTTCCAAATTATTAATTTACCTATTAAAATAGTGTAATTTGTTAGTTATGATTACTTTTCATGATAAGCAGATTGACAGTCCCCCACATTTACACTGTGAAAATCTCAATCAAACTGATAATTAATTGTCTCCATTCATAATAAAAGTTAAGTGACTGAGCAATCTGTTTCACTGAAACCCACAAGGATGCTACAAGAGGGAACAGTGGTAGATTTTCAATGGCACTACTGCCTGATTTCAGTGTTTCCTTTAAAGACCACATGGAGTTCCACCAGGCACCATGGAATAAAGAATCTTACTTCTCATTGCCAAACTTCTGCAATAGTACTATGGCTTTGTTAGCCTTGTGCTCAGTGACCTAGAGCTGGACCAAATCTGTCCGTTATTTAGGTCACTTTTAGCAACTTAAACTTCACTCATTTGTACAATAAATGAAACTCTTGTGTGAGAAGGGGGGGAAAGCCTAGTTTTGAGTTCAGCTGAAATAATATCTGCAAAATCTATAAATTTAACATCATCAAATGAGCACCTGCATTAAGAAAGAAACATGTGTATGTGTGTATGTATGTATCAGGATAGTTGAGAAATATAGACATAAAAGAGTCTAAAACTCTCAGTTTTCAGGAATTTTAATTTACACAAATTCTGGTCATGTAAGGACTAATTCCAGATCACATAAAACTGAAAGAAGCCAAAATAACTACTGCTTTTATCTGTGTTAAGGCAATGTAAGTGGGAGCTGGAACTGGTCCATAGTCTTTGTTTTGGTTTAGATTATTTTTTCCCCTCGGGATAGCAAGACTTTGTACCAATCAGTTCATGAACCCGAACTAAAAATGTGCAGTTTTTTGTCCCTTGAAAGATGTCATTACATCAGTAAATTTTCTGCCATCTCTACATGTTTTAACAACTCTCTGGAAAAAGTCTGAAGAATAAGATATCCCATATAATTTTTTTCTGGACAGTATATCAGAATGGGATTGATCTTAATTTCAAATTGAATTTAAGATTAAATAGATTATTTTCACCTGCTCTCGTGTAGTCCAAGAGGAGACATTATCTGTGGAAGAATTCTGTCTCAACTTACTCAGGGTTATGCACACATCAGGTCATGGGAGCTGCATTCAGATGCCCTGCATTATTATGTCTCTTACAATCTGAAAACAGAAGTAGTGCAAATGACTAACAGACCAGAGATATGTAACTTCAGGGAAATAAAGTTACATGAGATCAATCTGACCCTCCATCTCCATTTTCACTCAATAGCCATAAGCAACACCACCCATAAATTCTGCCTTACAGGAATATGGGTGATTAATGTGTTTAGCATTCCTACTGTATCTTGTCTCAAAACAGAAGTTATTCTTGGTCTATCTAATTGTTTTAGACTCAACTCTATACAAACCAATCATTCATTTTTCTCATTGGGAATTATATTTATTGTTTGTCAGTATAAGATCTTTGCCAATGTCCAAACTGTGATTCACTGTATTCATTACACTTCTCTTCAGAAAAAAAAAAAAAAACTAGAATATACTATTTTGGTTGTAAGAGACCTAAACCTATCATTCAGTCCAACTGCCTGAGCACTTCAACAATGACCAAAAGTTAAAGCATGTTCTTAAATGTATTGTCCAAGTGCCTCCTGAATTCTGACAGGCTTGTGGCATTGGCCACCTCTCCAGGAAGCCTCCTGGTGTTTGATGCCCTCTCGGTAAAGAAATGCTCCTTAATATCCAGTCTAAACCTTCCCTGGTACAGCTTAGAACTAATCCCACTTGTCCAGTCCCTGGATGCCAGGGAGAAGGGCTTAATTCCTCCCTTTCCTCCTGCCCTCCTCAGGAAGTTTTACAGTGCAATGAGGTTGTCCCTCAGCCTTCTTTTCTGCAGACTGGACAAACCCAAAGCCCTCAGATGCTTCTCACAGGACATGCCTTCCAGCCCTTTCACGTGCTTTGTTATCCTCCTCTGGATGCATTCAAGAACCCTCACATTTTCTGTCCCAGAACTGCCCACAGTACTCAAGGGGAAGCTGCACCAAACCTTCACAAGTCAAAAATATATGAATATTGCTGTGTGAGTAATGTCTACTTTTTATTCTTCTCTTTTCATTATTACATGAAGTCAGTATCAATTTGTGCCCAGCTCTGTCTAGACAGGTATTTGTGGTTCATGTACAGGCAAGCATTTATGGATCTGGTAACCCCAGCTCTCAGTGGCAGACCAAGAGTGAGGTTGGATCAATATTCAGTCTGCTATGGGGGAGCTCTGTGAGTCAATGTTTGCTTGTCATCACATCCTTTGCAATTTGGAGTGACTCAAGTGCTTTGGAGGAACCAAAGACTAAAACCTAGTTCTCAATCAAGGTGAATTCAAGAAATACCTGTTACAGTCAATGCCTGTTAGCAAGATGTCACTAAGCAGTTACACTGTGTCTAAAATGTAAAATATAATGGATGGGATGAAAATTAGGCATCCAGCTATCTTGGTAACTCAGGAGAAGCTTTGCAAGTTTTCTGTCATGCTTAGATGCCACTCTACCACAACAATAAGGTATAGACACGTTCTTGTTTCTTCTACCACGTCTTTTGACTCCATTCTCTTCCAGCTGTATGTCATAAACAGAACAATTGGAGCACAAGAACAAAGCAGTTCTGTCATTCCTGGTCACATCCTACCCCTCAGGAACTGCAATTTCCTTCCAAGCAGCCATGGGCTGGGGACTTCAAAGTTTTCTTGCCATGTACCAAATAAAAACTATACTCCTGAAAAGAAATCCATGACCATTTACTATGAATGGATAAAGCTGACATCTTCATTTTGAATAATAACAGAATTATATATATATATATAGCTGCAATATTCTGAATGCTTTCAGGAACTTACAGCAATTGGAATAAATACATTACTTATTATTGGATTTTAACTAGAACTCAGTCTAAATTAGTACACCAACCTTTACATAGTACAAGAGAAAACAATAAAATAGAATTCAAACTACTGAAGCTAAAGTGAAAAGCAAGTTTCCCATTGCCCTCCAATATCTTCAGGAGAGAAAGATGATGTTGCCAATAATATAAGACCTGAAAGATACCGAAGGTGATTCTGAAAAAGTCCTGATGTATTTTGAAGGTGTTTGTTTTAAAAAAGTGAAGTAAAGAGATTTGAAGGGTGTACTTTGCCATGATGATGTGGGCTGAGAATACTTTTTGTTTCACTGCAAATAGGGAAACAGAATCTTTTTCACTTAATGTGGTGCTCTCCTTCAATGACTAAAAGGCATAAAAATCACAAGTTAAATGTGAATGTACCAGACAAGTGTGTACAGACAAGTAGAATTCAAGCACTACAGGGCTGTAACACAGCACATAGAAACAATAATTCATCATGCTTCTTGACAGCAGATCAGTGTGAGGGACAGGTTACTTTTCATTTTAGTATGTCACAAAGCAGACATCAGAGATCTCTGGAGCACAGCACTCAGCACTCACACGTGTGCTGGAACGATTCATTATGCCACCTCAACTTATAGCTTAGTCATAATTAGTGGCATGGTCAAAAAATTTATAGGTGTTCATCTTCCCCCCCCCTCCCCTAATAGACAATGAATTACCTCTCACTGGTAGATGAGGAGCCATAGACTGGTTGCTTTTCCAAATACAAAAATTAAAATGCTGCTCCAAAAGTTTTAATTATTTTTGCACATTTAGAGTTAACACAGAGCTGTGAAACGAGAAACTATTTTTTGCACATAGATAGCTCAGCTAGTCCGAGCAGGGTGCTAATAACACCAAGGTTGTGGATTCAATCCTCATATGGACCATTCACTTCAGAGCTGGACTTGATGAGCCTTGTAGGTCCCGTTCAGCTCAGCATATTCTGTGATCTTATACATACACATGTGAGTAGGTGGATGCACAGATGAAATAAAATGTAAATTGACAGGGTTTTTCAAAAAAGCTTTTTCTGTTCTGTTGGGTGGCTAAGGGAGGCTTCTGTTTTTTTGAGCTTGGCATTGGCCTGTGCATACAGAACTAGAAGTTCCATGGCTTTGCCCTTTTTGCTGACTCCCTCGCAATCATGCACTCAGTCCCCAGAGAAAGTCTGGAATAGGGAATGGCAAACCTAATGGGTTTTCCATGAGGACAGGTCCCAAGAATTCAGTTGGTACAGCACAACTGGAGCTGGTGCCAGGAGGGCACTTAAAACAGAGCCAGAGCTCAACTACAGGGCTGTATCCTTCCTGCTGGAGCAGAGTGAAGCTGTGCATTCTGCATGACTGGGTTCTTCCAGGAACCCCTCTGTACAGAAACTAATGCTTTATTTTGAGTAAAAAAACTGTCTGAAGGTAACAGTGGTGAAATAATCTCTCTTGAGTTGTAGTGCAGCAACAAATACTTTAACCTACTTGAAATGTTTAGTGTATTGTTTCTTATAAAAAACTACATCATAAACCTTAGCAACCAAAGAGTGAGTGCCCTCTTAAAAATTAATCACTAGGAGAAGGTATGTCCACAGAGCTGAGGGTATTAAACTGTATGGACAATAGATATCTTGACAAAAATGTCTTGGCAGAGAAGTGGTTCAGGGGTTTTACATGTTGCCTGCAGCTTTAACTTTGACTAATGAACCCAATGAGGTTTTTTTGCAGTAGCTACCAAACTGTGTTCATGTTCTTTTAATTAAACAAGACAAGAAAAATCCTACATCCTCATTTCAAGATTCTCCTTCTCATCCTTCACCAAGAGAAGGAAAGACAAAGAAGGTCTTACAACAACTTTATGATATTCTGCACTTCTTTAATTTACACTCTTTCCTAGAAGCTCCTGTACAAGGAATTAAGGAAACTAATTAGGACCCTAAAAAATGTGTGGTGCAATTTATGACTCCATAGAATAACAAAGATACTCAGAGAAGAGCTACCAACAGAAATGCCAGAGACTCTTGGGACGACCACAGCCTCCGGCAAAGTTTCCTGGAGGCCAGGAAGAATGTTCTAGGGGAAAAAGTGCTTTTGTAAAGTGAAATTTTTGTAAAGTAAAATAGAGATTCAGGTTCTGCTATGTAAAGAAGTAGATAATAAGTAATTGATAAAGTGAATCTATGTGGTGACATTGAAAAGCAACCTTAATATTTAGACAGAAATAGGTGCTGAATCTAATGTGTTTATGGAATGTAATAAGTGGGTTCGTTGTGTGCCATGGTATGAATGCAAAAACTAGCTCTGTACAGAAAAGCAGGTGCCAACAAGAGATTGGGATTCACTCTGTTTTCTTGTACTTGGATTTTTAAATTTTACCATCAAAAAAAGACATCATAGCTACTCTGCTTTGGCAGGGGAGAGTGAGGAGGTTCTCCCTTGTATGCAGTGGATCACTGGCTAACCCATCAATTTGGGATTACTTTTTATTCCTCGGGGAGGGTTTCATACTTTCATGGGTATCATTGTCCATCAGTCTGAAGAAGATTAAAATTTTTATTTTCTACCTACATGGAGAATATGCCTGGCTGGTTTGCAATTTGACTACCTTTTGCTTCAGCAATTTTGCTTTCCAAAAAAAAAAAAGTTGGTATTTAATGGGCTGAGAGTACAAGCATCTGGGGAAAACAAACAGCAAGACTTGGATTCCAGCTTTTGTCATTTTATCTCATATAGGATGCATAATCAGTCTTTAAAATAGGTATCAGAACATATAATTCCCTGGTCTAACCCTAAATTACCACTTAGTGTCTTGGCAGGGTTTCTGCACTGGGCATAGAGCATGTCATAGAATATTTTTATTGGAGAAATTAATGGACTTACCTAAAGTTGGCTTGAATATCTTGCAGAATTTCCCTCTAAAACTACCCAGGATTTTTTATTTGAGCTTTTTGTCACATTAATATAATTCTAAATATAGTCTTGCTTTTATGTTTCACTCTGGCATCATATTTCTTAATATAATCTTAATATAATTTTAAAATAGCACAAAGGATAAGTGGATATAAACACATGGTGAATGTCAGCCCATTAATTGGCTCAAATAACTCCCAAAAATACTGCAAAAACATTAACTCTTAATCAATTTCAAGAGAAGGTTAGTTTTAATTGAGTAGGTTGCCTGCTAAATATTTGCATAAGGAGAAAAAAATGGATAAAGGTATATATACCACATCCATAATGCACCACTTCTAAATGTTATTATTATATTTCCAGCAATTATATTTTATTTGAATTTTATATAGTACATATAATTGTATATGTATGCACCTGTATAATACATAGTACATTATAATATATTTTACATTAGGTTCTATTTCCTACTAGAAGAGAATAATCTTTAACCTATAGCTCACGCTTACCAGTGTAATACAGTGTGCTGGGTTTGTATAGATAGATTTTGGCATCAGGGGGGTTACAGAGGTGGCTTCTGGTGAGAAGATGCCAGGAGCTTTCCCACGTCTGACAGAGATTCATCGGCATCCCATGGAGGATCCCAGCAGGAGCAGGTGGATGCTGGAGAGGGAAACCCGTGATGGAGAAGGTTCCCAGCAGGGACCTGCAGACCCACAGAGAGAGGAGCCCACCCTGAAGGGTTCCTGGTAGCAGTTGAGACCCTGTGGGGATCTACACTGGAGCGCTGGAGCAGCTTGTTCCTGAAGTATTGTACCCTGTGGAAAAACGATCTGCATTGCAGCAGTTCATGGAGAATTGCTGCTTGTGAGATGGACCCACGTTGGAGAAGTTCATGGACAGCTGTCTCCCATGGGAAGGATTCCCCTCCTGAGCAGCAGCAGAAACAAAGTGTGATGAACTGACCTTAACCCCCATTACCCTTCTGCCCTCATGAGGAGAAGAGGTACAGCTTCGGCAGGGACGGGGAGGGGGGGGTTGAAAGGTGTTTTTAAGATTTATTCTGCTTCTCATCATTCTGCTCAGATTTTGCTAGTAATGAATTCAGTTAATTCAAGCGGAGTCTGTTTGGCCCATGATGGTATCTGGTGAGTGATCTCTCCCAGTCTTTATCTCAATTCATGAACCACTGTATTTTCTCTTCCCTTACAGTTTCAGAGAGGAGTGATAGAGAGGTTTGGTGGGTGCTTTGAATACAACCAGGGTCAACCCCCAACACAGAGTTAACAATAAAATCTTTAGGCAAGGGTTATTTTTATGCCCACCAATTTTACAAGAGTTTTATTCTTCATTTTATGGGACATTCAAATACTCTGATTTTGTATGTGGTTCTTAAATCTACTGCACAATTGTAATTATTTGTAACCACTTACTAAAGTTAACTTCTCCCTCAAGCACACTTTGGAAATTATCCTCCAAACAAAAGCAGAAGCAAGGCGCAGTGTCTTGGTGCCTTTGGTATTCTTCTGAACCTCTACCAAAACTCTGCCTTGGCTGTAGGTGACACCACTCATACAGATGCCAATATGTGGCAAAGTCTAGCAAGGTTGAAGCTTTTGCTAAACAAAACTTGCTTTAGTTAGATAATCAAAACTTAACATACATGGAAAAGTCAGAAGAGTCTGTCATGGCAAATGGAAGAGGGTTTAAAAAGCAGCACCAATACGAATACACTTGTTCTGTATCTAAATAAAACCCCAGTGATGTTTAGTTGGCTAAAGGCTTGTCAGGCCATTAGGAATAATGACACTGCATAAAGGTCCAGATTTCTTGCCCAGTCCTCTGTATTTCAGGATAGAGAAATTCTACACTACATAAACTCATCTAGTCATCCAATGCCTTTCTTCTCTTCCACATTAAATGGTGAATCAGATGCTTCTAATCATCTGAGTATTGACTTCATTTTAGCATTGTCAATTAACTCTGACTGAGGATTTGACTTGGGTTTTAGAACACTAATTTTTTCCTTCTTAATGAGGGCTACATTCTTACTACTGTTACTTTTGAAAGCTGTGTGGAAGTATGTGGAAAAAGAGAATATTTTTTTTCCCTATTTCTGTGTATCACCAGGGCTCAGCAAAAGCAGAACTGCCTGTTGTATGCCTGATCTGAGAACTGCAGACTATTTCATCTTGAATTCTAAAGAAGAAATTGCTAAGAAAATACGGAAAATCTCTTAAGTGTGGTTTCCCTTCAATGTTCAGACTCATACATGCCTGGAAGAAGAGTAGCATCTTTTAAGGGAATTTAGGTGCCGAGCGTAAGAAACAGTCTTGAGTGGAGGGCACTCTTTTACAATTAATGCAAAATCATGCTCTGAAATTCTATGCTCAGATTTCTGTAGAGAACACACCCTACAGCAGATCAACACATCACCCAGCAGAGTCACTTTAGCACATATATATGCATAGATATTTTCTTACTTAACGCCAACAAAAGTTGGGCAGAACAAGCATATTACAAATCTTTGATTCTTTGCATGTATTTCTACCTTTAGATTACATAGTATCTCTTTTTCCTGATTTTTTTAAATTTTAATTTTATTTACTCTTTTTCAAGGAAGTTAATTCATATTCACAACCAATCTGGAAACAAGTCGTCTGAATAAGGTAAGTAGATGACTGTAATCCAAGAATGCCATTTAATAGTCAGATGAGTTTAAGAAGAATAGAGATTAAATTTGGAACTTTTTGGCCCTTAATCAAATTTAAATAAAGTGCTATTGTTCAAAAATGAACTCTGCTTATGATGATAAGTCATCCCCTTATTGATTTGGTAATACCCCATCAGAATTTAGGACGACCCTTAGTCCCTGCCAGAGTTTTGCACGTTTCCCTCAGTTCCCAGCCCTGTGCTAAGATAATGTCTGATCTCAGTCACACCAGCATCAAACAGGAATAACTCCACTGAACAGAGCTGGGGGTGACCAAGCAACTCTAAACCTCAATTCAACTGCGTGTGCTCTTGCTTCAGGTATAAACATCCTCAATCCTAATAATATCACAGGCACAGACATTTTACACAGTTCTTCTGCCTTTAGGGACGTACCCACTGTAAATGAAGACAAGTGATCCTGGACTTGCTTTGTCTGAGCTCCATCCACACTAGGCAAAAATGATCTGGGTCTGGAGAAGTGTGGCCACATTAGTTCAGTGCTGCATCCAAGCTGCTCCAGGCAGTGTCACAGTGTCACACTATCACAGCATCTATGGGGGCCTTCAGACTCTAAAAGGAGGGTAGAGATTTTGCATACAGCTGCCCATAAGACAGGTCCTATGGCTCTTCTAGTGCATCTCTGTTAATAAATAAAACAGAGAATGAATGGGCAGAGGTGCAAGACCAACAATTTTTACACCAATGGAGCTGTTCATACAAAATTTTGGTATGGGTAGTCTCTAAAATGACACTTAAGTACAGTTTTGGAACGAACTGTCACAGACTTAAGATTGTTCCTAACAGCAATTTACAAGCAGTCACCTTGTCATGGGACTCAGGACAGTCTGGTAATTATGGTCTGACCATGCCACCTCTGGTCACTGATCCAGGAAGCCTACTCTACCACTGCTCCAGTTTACAAGATATTTAACTCTTCATAGTGCTTTACCCATGAATCATTAGTCTTGAAGCAGTGACATTCAGATTTCTTTATCCAGCCAAAATTGTAACATGATCTGAGAGTGGCTATTCGATAATCTGATGGCTTTTTAAGTACAGAATTCACTTTGAGGGTCAAACCAGGCTATTTCACTCCCTTTTCCCTGATTTAAGAAGCTGATTTAACGCTCACTAATAACAATGGAAATATTCTCATGAGTTTCATAAGAGGGAAATCATGTCAGACAACACAGAAAATAGCATGGTCCAAGGAATTCCTCAGAGGAAACACCCTTGCAGCTTACTCCAGCAGGAAGCAGCAAACCCTTGTTATATAGTTGTAATGAATCAAGATCTAGATATGCACAAAATGAATTGGATGCCTCACTTCAGAGGTCAGTACATTGGCAGAAGCGTTTCATCTCTAATCTAGTTCAAAACATAGATATAATACACTTCTTTTCTTTTTAAACTCTTCTGTCCTAACCACAAGTCTTTCCAGCAGAGTTAAGTGAACTGATAAATCTGTCTCTGTTATTATACTCAATTGATTAGTTCTGCTTCACCTCACAGGAGATGTACATAAAGTTTGATAACCAGAAGTAATCTACTTTATGTCAAAAACAATACTTTGTGAAAATATATATTTTTTTTTATCAATACATTTCAAAAGTAGAACAAATTCTATATTCCAAGTTCAGACATAGTCATCACCATTCGGAAATGACTTCTTATCATTCAACATGTCTTTTCAATTTTCATACATTTTTTGAACTGTTAAGGGTTGAAAATGCTTTTTTATGGAAGACATCAAAGCCAAATGACTCATAACCACATCCTAGGTGGGATGGTGATTAGGAGTCAGCAAGTAAGCTCAGAGAATAATGAATTCAGTGACAGGGCAATCCTTTATCTTTTATGTGGGCAAAATTTTGCTTCCCCATGAACACTTCCTGCAGGATATTTGATAAATTGAGGCATATGAGAACTGTGTTCGTAAAAGTACAGCTGCAACATCCCACAGGAATTCCACTACCTTAGACTCTGCTTCTATCTATGAAATCAATTACTGTGAATGAAATAATTTTCATAGCATGATTTTTCCACTGAGGAAGGTTTTGAAGACACTAGAGACAACAGGAATAATATAGCAAAGAATTACTGTGAGGATGAGGAGAGGAAGAGAATGACATTTGTCATCAATTACCTGAAATTTCCTCACTTTCAGTATAACTATACATTCTCTGGAAGCATTGAGGCATGGGCTCTTTTGGAGGCCTTTAAGAAATCCAGGCAAATACAGAGGAATAAAAGCATGGATGATCTAGAGAAGGCGTTTTTCTCATAGTTTTGTAGATTTCCAGCAGCAAAACTAGCATGTACTTTCACTAGAAAGCCAATCTCTAGTGCTGTGATGAAAACTGGTGCTACATCAGTCTGGGTTTTCCAGCAGCACTACTCCGAGTCCCACCTATTGAAGGTTCCCAAACACATAGCTGCAGAAGTAGCAGCTTTGAACAAAGTAAGAGTCTTTAAAACCTCAACTGGAGTTGTAATCATAACTTGATTTAGATTGGAAAAGACCTTTAATATCATTAGTCTAACCATTAACCTGATACTGCCTAGTCCACCACTAAACCAAGTCTCTAAATGCCATACCTACACATCTTTCAAATACTTCCACAGATGGTGACTATAGACATTCCCTGGTTTTCTGACTCTTTCCCTTCTCTTCATATAAACCCACAAAACTAAGAGGGACCACATCATCCATCACCACTCTGTCATCCACAGAACACCATTTTGTCTGCTGAAATCAGTCAAACACCAATGCACATTTTTAACTCAGAGTAAATTTTGCCAAAAGATGTGTTTCTTCTCAAAAATGTTTAAGAAACATGTTAGGTTTTAGAAGAGAAGCTTAATTCTGCTGATCTTTGGGGATCATTTAAATTTTTAGGTTGAAAGTTTTCATGCCACAGTGTTTATTTTTTGTTCATTTTTATATATTTAAACACTTTTTTTACAAGTAGGGAATATTATAAAAATTGTCATTTTATAACTTGAAGATAAATCACATGTAATCATGTAACAAACTCCAGAATACTGCAAACACAATGAATGAAGCATTTCCTTTCTCCTTTCACATGGGAAGGCAAGATTAAAAATTGAAGATTCTTATTGAGAACACTGTATTTTCACAGAACAGAAATTTGTATTTTCTTATTTAACACTAAATATTGGAAATATGTTTTCATGTCATCTAATTTTGCTTGTTATTTTAATTTTCTTCATATTTCAAATACATTTAGAAAATTTTAACTCTCACAACCTTTGTAATGTCTTCCCTGTGCCCTTCCTACTGAGCAACAAATGCACGTTTCAATTTTCTCCATCCAGCTCATCCTGCAACTTTTACGTCACTTCTCAGTATTCCCAGGTACGGCTGACACAAGACAAAATGGCATTAAAATAATAAAAAAGGCTGAGTTTCCAAGGTATGAAATGTAATTTAGTATTTATGAATGTTTAATAAAATTGCTTTTTTATTATTTTTCTGGGTTTTTCAACAGAATATCATCAAATTTGAAGCCATTGAGCAATGTAGTTTAATCCACTACTTTTTCAAAAGAAATTTTACTTTAATAATAATTTTTCTATCGTCTATAACTTAATACAAACCTTGCTGATTTTTCAGGGCTATATTAATTTTCTGAAATTAGTCAAATAACAGAAGGATTTCAAAAGACAGAATTCTTCTGAACAAGTAATAAAATAAACAGATGTTGACATCTGTCTATGCTAGAGCTGCCTAGCTGGATGTTGAGGTGCTTTATGGATGTTGGGAAGAGCTGTCAGATATTAGAGTTTTGTTTGCAACAGGTCTCAGTATCAAAACATCTATTAAGTAATACACTAGAATAATAGAATATCACATTGGAAGGGACCTCAAGGATCATATGATCCAACATTTCTTGGAAAAAGCATGGTCAAGACCAGATGGCCCAGTGTCAGGGTTTTTGTTTTTCAATACTTACGGGGCGAGACTCGAGGGCAGTCTCCCCGACCAACCTCTAAAGGTCCCCTGATATCAGGGCTAAGGTGGCAAAATGAGGAACGGGTCCACACCACAGCTCTGGAACTAAATACTTTAATAATCATAAAAGAAAATGTGGGACAAGGCCCAAAACACACACACACTATAAGAGCTAAGGGTAGAAGACAAGGCTGAGAGAAAATCCAGGGTATTTATAAGGGATGAAGAGAGGTGGGTCCAGGATGAGAATCCAATGGGTAAAGGGAAAAGTGGTGCAAGGGAGGAGTAACATGGGGCAGGAACCAATAAGGTAGGATGGGTGGAACAATGCAGTGAACATAAACCAATGGGGGTACAAGGATACAAGAACTTTCCAGAACTGGGAGGAGAAAACGGATCACATAACTGGGAACAGAGGCAACCCATGGGAAATGAGGATTATAAAGGTTTACCATGAACAGTTTTAAAACCTTTGACACCTTTCTTAGGAACTGTTATAAACTTAAACAAATGCCCTCCAAGTTCTGGGGCCAAGGGGCAACTCATCAGAAACGCTGATCTGGCTTGGGATGTCAGCCAGTTCAATTCCTACAGCCCAGCAACCTGCCAAGCTGAATATTAACAATGTCCAGCGTTGGGGAATCCACCAATTTCCTGGAGAGCTAGTTCTGATGGTTAATTGTGCTCATTGTAAAATGTTTTCTGTGGGAAGATAGGCTGAAAGGACAGTCCAGAAGTCAATCTCTCCTGATGAGTTAAAGCTGTACTGATTACTGAGGAGTGGAAACATCTGTGCCTGCCCAATGAGTTTGGATGTAATAAAAGAGTGGGCTAGCTGGCCACAAATTATAGTTACAATTTGAGTTAGAGCTGGAGGTCCAGAGTCTGCTGTAGTTTGGGATGGAGTCTGCTGGCTGTGCTGTGAGGAGGAAGGGACATTGGGCAAGGGACAGAATAGGTAAGAAGGTGTTGTGTGAGGGACACACAGGGTAAGGCAGCTGGGAAAGGGACAGGTTGGGGTTAGCCAGTCATGTAGAGAGAAGAGATGGAGAAAAAATTGTGTAAGCTGCCTATGAGGGAGGGAGTCAGAGTTGTCTGAAAGGAGGCATTAAAGCTTTTTAATAAAAGACTGATGATGGTATCAGTCTGGTCTGTCTTGACAAAACTACTACAATTTTCCTCTTGTGACCAATTGGAATCTCCTCAGAAGTAACTTGTATTCATCAGCCCTCATTTTTTCCACATGAGTTTTTGTAAAAATGAAATCTCCATCCTCTTTACAGCCACCCTTTAAACACCCTGAAACATGGTGATGAGGTGTCCCCTAAGCCTTCTTTTCTCAAGATTGATCTAACTCAGTTCTCTCAGTCTTTCCTCATGTATCAGGTTCCCTTGCCCTTTGACACCTCTGGGCTCTCTCCTGTCTGTCCACATCATTTTTTTTTTTTTTTTTTTTTTTTTTTGGTGCAGTGGGGGCTGTACCTGAACACAGTATTCCAGGTGGGGTCTGACAAGTAGAGAGCAGAGTGGGATAATGACTTTGTGCTGGTGATGTCCCTCTTGTTGCAGCCCAGCATCCTGTTGGCTTTCCTGGCTGCAGCAGCCCCTTCTTCCTTGCATGGAGCTGTTCTCCACCAGGACCCCCAAGTCCCTTTCTGCTAGAACTAATCCAAAACTGGAGATGTGTTTTTATGAACTGAACGTGTGGTTTAAGATCTGTTTCACTGTGAAGAATTCAGATGTCCTATGTTTTGAATTTTGGGACTTGGCACTGGTGGTACATTGACACTGCTGTGTCAGTGATAAGGATATGATAAGGAGCTGATTTTAATATAAGGAGCTCATTTTAATTTCTAATACTTAGCCTAATATATAAACATTCATTCTTTAAGATTCCAGAGGGACTATTCTTCCTTTAAAATATATTTGTCCGTTTAAATTACATTTGTGATTCACTGACCTTCCAATTACCCATTATATCTGTGAGCGAGGAACCTGTGAAAAGAAATAGCACACTTTATATCAGAAGAAAGTCTGTGAAACTCATTCATGTTGTCAAGCTTAATGTAACTGCTTGCTTTCTAAGGTTTATTACTACTATTTCAACTTCGACATTATGTCATATACAACACAAGGTTTGGCTTTAAAAAAAAAAAAAAACCCACCCACTAGAAAGGTGTTTTGGAAAACTGCAGACATTTACAATGCACTCCTTTGTATTAAGTTCTTATTGATTTGGAGGTTCTGCAAATACTTTGCTGAAGATGAGGAACCTGATGCAAGGCTCTTGGTTTCATCCAACCCAAGTTCCCTTCGAGTTCTTTGCATTGCCATCCAGCTTTAGGAACTTGTAATGGTCATTGGACATAAGCCTTAGCACTTACGGAGACATCCCTAAAACTGTTGAGATGTATGTTGTTCTAAGTTGATACATTTATAAACTCAGCAGGTTTTGACAGCATAGGAAATCAAGGGACTAAATTAATTACTATATTAGTTTGTATTTTAAAGCAGACTTAGCACAAAAGAAATCTGTTACATGTCAAATAACATGTTTTACAAGGCAGAGCTTGGATTTTTTACAGTTATTCCCAAGTTTGGGATCAAGGTTCTTCAATAAATAATGAACAATTGTTTACAATATGTCTTTTCATTCTGGAAAATTATTTGTCAACCTAACAACTTTTCATCACTTTGTGCTATGTTTTCATGAGCTAATTTTCATGCTCATAACAAGCTATACTACTTATGTTGAGGCTGCAGAATATTTCCAGTCTTTGCATTCACAAAGCACGGAAGCCTTTTCATCCAATTTTGTAAATTTCAATTATAGATTTCAAGAGTAAAGCAACATCATCCTCAATATTAGGAAGCCACATTTTTCTTATGGTAGAAAGGGTCCATCCCTTTTAGTGTTCTTGTTCATTCATGCTACACAGTGGAAATAACAATTCAGTTCTGTCATTTCCAGCTGGGTTCTGTTCTCTGTCAGTGAGCCCAAATCCCTGTAATTCATTTCCATCACTGCACTGATCTGAACTTCTCAATCACTCCATTGTTTACTTTACAAGCTCTCCCCTTGCCCTTTTCTTCTTATCTTTCAATAATTTCTTTTACTCATTCCTTCCTATTCAGGAATAGCTTTATTCCTTCCTAGGAGACACATGTTTGATTTTTTGCACTCTTCCATGTAGCCAGTGGCATCAGTCCAAGGAGGGACAAATATAACTCTCTAAGCACCTTAGCTGCTTTTGAAATTGGCAGCTCTGCACATTCCACATAAACATTTAAGGAAAGACACAAGGGTGTGACAAGAGAAAAAGAGAAGGATAAAAAGACACCTCATGTGATTTCTGCTAGCTTGGTTGTAGCTTTAGGACTTTGAAATTAATGTTTGTATTTGATTTGTTGGGTTTTATCTGTCAAGATAATAGTAGATCAATATTTATGTACTGGTAATTAAGGTACTCTCCTTACCCCCGCTCCTCCATTCCCAGTAGAATAATTATAGTTTATAGTCTGTCAGTATTTCCATTACAAAGACCATTTTTCAGAGGTCAATAACTCAGTAATTTAGACTACATCAGCTCAAAAGTAGATGTTCAAGTTGTCAGAGACTCTTAATTCACTTTTTATTTCTATGATGGAAGGAAAACATTTGTTGGTTTGGGATTTTTTGTTTTGTTAGATTTTCTGGTAATGTATGAGATTTTGTTTCCTTTTTGAGCTAAAACTTGGCTTTTGCTCTGAAACTGAAATGTTGCCGCTAAATTGTAACTTATATGGGCTAAACATTTCAGGATTTTTTTCAAGTATAACTAAACATACAAAATTTCCAGATAAAGAGCACAGCTAGCAAGCAGTCCGTGCAAATAGTTTTTGTCCCTTTTTAGACTGCAGAAAATGCTAGTCTTAGTTGTCACCCCACTGGTAAATCATGTCATAAGTTTTCCAAGAAAAGCACTTTATATACATGCAAGGCAATGGCAAATAAAAGGGTTCTGGATTCTCAGTTTAGGCTGTTTGGTGCAGTTCCATCCAAGTGCTGGACTTGTGTCAGTCTGTGCCACTGGAAATTTCAGTCCATGCAATAAACAGAAGTGAAAATGTGTCTGTCAAATTTTCATCTGTTTCACCTCTTTCCAGTTGCATTAAGGAGCCATGAAGTCATAAACTCAAGTGGAAGCATCATTGATTCCTAAGATATTTGACTAGAATGAAGGTGTACCTTGTTGTTTTATTTATTTAGATGGATTTATTTTGCCATATCTGAAAAGACACCTAGAACCAGTAGTGTGGTTGCTTGGTTTTACTATGGGCTGGTTAAGGACTCTCTGAAAGCTGGTCTCCCTTGATTAAGTGCATTGTTTTTGTGCCAAAATATTTCTGAGCACAATGTGGGAACAAGGGGCTATGGCACAAATTCAGTGAAAAATGTGATTTCCCTCTGTTGGCAAAGAAAAAATTTTGTCTGTAGCTTTGTAATAAGTTTCCAAGCAAGGAGAATGTCTTTGATCTATTTGAAGGACCCAGGTGAAGTACTTTTTTCCACTAACATATACCACAGTAGGATACTGAAAGACACAAAAGCACAGACAACAAAAAAGATGACAAAAGAAGCTAATGTCATGTTACAAACTTGTCATCAGTGGTTTAATGTGTATATATGCTGTATTTGTTATTATAAGGTGATACCAACCAATGATACACTGTGGACTACATTGAAATCATTAAAGAGAAAGTGATTATATTGCATTCACTATTGCTTCTGGAAAAACAAACCTGAAGAAAAAGCCATTCCTTGATAATTGAAAAACAAGAGAAGCAAGAAGTGTAAATAATCAGCCACTGCATTTGTTCCCACTAACTGCTAGGAACAAGTACATAGATGTAATTCAGAACCAGTGCATACTGAAGTCACAGCCATTCTTTCAAAAAATTACCTTAGTTGCACAAACAATGGAAATCTTGACTTTTTTACAGTTAAGTTTAGCTATGTTACTCAGCCAGTTTGCACATGCATGGTGAGCATCAGACATGGTGTGGATCTGCTTCCTGAGCAACCTGAACGCTTTCCACTTTGTGCTTCCTCTCTGCAGCAATGTGCTGCCAGTCAAGAGCCACAGGACTTCAGGCAGCTGCCTCCCTTCCTCAAAGATCATCTGCACATCTTGGCATGGAATATGTTAATGCAGTATCAGCCAGCCTTGCCCTTTGGGGTTTGCTGTAACTATAGAAGAAAGGTAAATGCTGCAATCTATGTGAGTTCTGTGCAGCACACAATGATTCATTATAGTTTACCAAACCTTTTAGAGCCCTGTGGCAGAAGGAGACCGTCACTGCCAGATGTAATTTAGCCTTCATATGTTTTAATTTGTTTGAAAGTGTATTTATGTTCCTCATAAAATTTAACTGTAAATAATCCCGCAAAAAACCTCAAGAAAAATTGCTTCAATATTTTTCAGCACTCTGTTGCAAAAATTCTTTAATGCTTTTAAAAATGCTTTCTTATTCTACAGAGTCAAAGGAAAATGCCAATAAAATCAATGTATAATTGTTTTTTGTAAATGCTAATGGGAGAATATCCTAATTAGCTCAAGTACTATTGCTATTACTAAAGTAAGATCAGAGCTCAGTTGCAAAATCCCAGTGAAGTGTCAAGAGCAAATTTTCAAAACAGAAAATATTCCTTTTGCTTTTTGGCAGAGTTAATTCATGTCAAAGCGTTGTGAGCAGGAAGGTCCATTCTGAATAGGATTTTTTTAGTCTTTATAGTTCATGTTCATGCTGTGCAGACTATATAATTGTGGAAGGTATTAATCTCCCCAAAACTTCTAACAAAAACTATTTTCCACTTAGAATAAATTATTCTCAGTGAGCATTAATATCGGAAAATGAATGTATACAAGGGAAGTGTTCAGCCTTTTCCTCTACCCAGTGGGCAGAAATGGAAATACCAGTGTTCTTCATTTTAGCTGCATAATACCCTTCCTTATAAATATAGATTTTTTTCAATCTGTAGTGACTTCTCAACTAGCCAGAGAGCTTAGATCCGGTGCTTAACTATAAGGAATGTAAAACTGGGTGAACTTAATCAAGAGCATCTAATCATCTTGGTTTGTATTGACTTAATTCCCCTGATCACTAAGGAATAAACTGGAATAAACTTGAAGAACACACATATTCCCCCTGTCCCTAGTCCCCTGACATAAGTTAGTGACCAAACTATAACTGCTTCCTCACTGGCATGCCACCTTCCCCATTCATGCAGATTAATAACTGTACTGTTGCAGCTGAAAGCTTATGGTAGATGTCTAACAGAAATATCTCAGGTGTATCCCACATTTCATACAAACTTGTCTGCTCAAGCGACCACTTTGCCTGATAGGGCCAGGAAACATCATGTTAATAACTAGCCCTGACCATCAGAAATTAATAAGAGTTTCTACTACCAAGATGACAGAGCAGTTACATTTATATCTTTAACATTAGGCTTAATCAGCAGAAAGGACAGTTCCATTCATGTACAGATTCATTAACTATACAGCTTTCCTCAAAGAAAATTGACTTAAAGTTTATTTTAAGGATATTTAATGATGCTGTTACCCAAACAAATGAAGTAAATTTTCGAACATGGGGTTGAATATTGTTTGTTTCAACACAAACAATGCTGTGGGACACAAGATTTTAAAAATTCATTTTAAAAAGTTCATCAAACTGTCTCTGAGTACGGACAAAGATAGCTGAAATGTCACAGAAAACAGAGCAATTGGATGGCAGAACTTCACCAACATGCCTTCCCACTTTCAGCAAGTTTTGGTTCAGTGATCTCATCATCCAGAGGCAGCAACTTTAACTTTGAATAGACATTTAAACTGATGTTTCTGTGTCAAGTCATGATATAGAAAATTCACAGAAGTTGTGTCAGAAGGTTGCTTACTGCACACAGAATTCCACTAGAGTGTTTTGGCAGTTTACAAAATATGTTAGTAGCAGTAAATGAGAGAGAGTTTGAGACTAAAAACTCTGCCTGGGGCAAAGAATGCAAAGCTGAGCTTGACTTCAGCGAGCATTTTCTGATTTGTGATATCTAAAACATTGCCACTGGGAAAATATCCATTTCTGTAAATTCACATAAAACTTACTGTCCTGAACTATGATATGGAATTATAATACAGCTTAAAATCTCCTCAGGCAGTAGGAGGTTTGTACAAACATGCTTCTGACCTTTAAGCTACTGAGAAAAGGAAAGAAAATGTTTATTCCAGGTTTTTGAGAAGAGATTTAGGACTAAATTTTAGTACCTGAGCAATACCTAACAAAAAGCTTACCAAACAGTAAGAACTTCTCAATGAATCTGCCAATACATTTTCAGCTTGAAATGTTTTGTCTCTTTTTGTATCAGCAGTCAAGATCTGCTTTTTTGCAGCAGCCAAGACAAAGCTTTGCAATGCTTTTTTGTGGTTAGATTGTAGGTACAAATTCTTGCTTTCATAGTGACATGCAAAATCCTGGTCAAGATTTGGAGCTTTTTGTACTTGAGTCTATAAATACACAGATCAAGACCTTTCCTGTATCAAGGATGTTACCAAACTCTCTGTTCTTCAGACATAGGTTGTACCTGGAGTCTACTGTAAGCAAAAACATCCTTCAGTTTAACTGTTTCTGTCTATTCTGTGCTGTGCAGCAACTGTCCTCTTACCTTGGAGCTGGCTGACCCTTTGAAAACATAGGAAATGCAACATGTAACACATCTCTCATTTTTCAAAATTATCAATAATTGGAACCAGTTGGTGCTGGGAATACTAAGTCACTTGCCCCCAGTATGGAAATGTGTTTCAATGGAAACCTGCAATACAAATTGAAATGAGAGAGCAGGAAAGTCCAAGAGAGACATTGTCTTCCACATGACTGTTGTTACTTCTTAAATTTTTGTGAAAACTCCATTTTTATCCTCAACCCCACTAAATTGTTTGCAGGGTGTCCTTTAAGCACCATTTCTCACGCTGCTCACCATGTTCTTGTTGGTGTCTTTTGTCCTGGAGATGGCTTCCTACACCTCTCAAGGTTCTGACTGCCAATGCTGTGATGAGGGCAGTACTTTTGTTACCAGCTTCTACCTAGAACGGCAGGGTCTTCAGTCCTGTTCTGCCTCTACAAAGTTACAGACACAATACTAAAAATTTTCATGTTGATCCAGCTGTAATTGGAAGGCAGAGCCCACCTGCAGAGCAAACCTGGTCACACAGAACAAACAACCAAGATTGGCACTTTGAACTTTCACTTCTCTCGCATGTGTCAGCTGCACATTCAAATCCTGTGACAAGGACTCCCTCAGCCTGTGAGGTGCCTTACTCCTTCCATGGCACAGAGCTGAGCAGTGGGCACTGAGAAATGTTCATTTACTTTTGCACATCTACCTGGTCTATTGTCAGAGTTATAGCAGAAGGAATTCATATTACACACATTTTCGTGGCAGTGCTCAATGCTTCAAGGTTCACTTACATATATGAAAATGTCCTGTGACTTCAATTCACATGTGGGGCTCTTCTAGTTTTGTTCCCTTTGCAAGAGTATAAATGACAATGCAATAAGCAGGATAATGGTGTTTTAAAGATGCAGAGTAGAGCAAGGTTTACTGAAAAATCAGCATCACTGCCCCTCACTGAATAGATTAATATATATAAAAAGTATATAATTTATTTCTATATTTAAAAATTTTACTTACCAGAATTCTTTCACAGATTTATCCAGCACTGACGATGATGATACTGGCTTCCATTCAACTGCAGATCAGTTTTAAATGTTAAATGGTTGTTCTTCAAAAACAAAACAAAATCAAAAATTAAACAAACAAAAAAGCCAGTAGTTTTCCTTGAACCATCTGAAAGAAAAAGGCTTTTGTAATAATGATTGTGTGTCTTTATATTTGCATAATGTTTTGTAACAGTACAATATTTAGCACATTAAGAAAACAACAATATAGTAATAATAAAGGACCTGGAAAAAATCAATGTGGACCAAAGTTCAATTAAAGAAATAAACTTTCATTAAAAATGTGACTGCTGAAAATGTACAGGGAGATGGGATCAAAACTGAAAATGTAGCCACTTTGATTATATTTCAAGTGGAGTTGCTAATGAAGTGTACATACTTTAAATTATTAGTACATGTTGTGTAAGTTACTGTAAAAATCATCTAGTACAAGCATTTGTGTTTAATACTTGCACCATATTTTCCTAGAATAATTTTCTGGCTTTATGGCTTATCACATATTGTGTTTTTGCCTTTCTGCCATTGACACTTGGCTAGACTAAAATAAATATTGTTCAAGTATCGTTTCTTGCTTTCAAAATGTACAAACATGGGTTTGTGAGTCATAAGATTCTACAAAATATGCATTTTTCAAATCAGCTATGAATAATAGAGTAGAAAATCAAGAACTCCATGTTAGTTTTTGTTCCTTCATTTAAAGTCATAAATAATGGTAGTAGTTTTTCTCTTAATGACTATGGTATTCTTTTGTATGAAAAACAATGTTCTCTGTTATTACCTTTGATCTCCATCAGACAATGATTATTTTTTTCTTTTTCTTTTTTTTCCTCTTTTTTGTGGCTTACTGTGCTGGTCATACAATCCTTTCTTCTTTCTAGATCCTTTATTCTTCATATAAAATTCTGGTATTTTTTATTCAAACTGAAAGCACCACTGCTGGTTTTTTTTTTTTTTCCCCCTTAACCTTCCTCCCCAGAGTAAATATCCAGTCCTTACTGTCAAAAACCCAGTATCCACTGAAATCAATGAAGTCTGCAGATTTCCAAGAGCTTTTTTATTTCACAGAGAAAAGCACACTCTTGATGTGGAAAAATAAATGACAGTCAGAGTGTGATCTTAGCTGTATGGGAATCAATGGCAACTTTCAGTAGGCTCCAGTTAATTTTGGATTTCAGAAGCAGTATTTGTCTCCCTTTGTTTAACACAGGTACTGCATTTCAAACACCTAAGAGCATTGAAAGTTCTTCATAATATAGATTAAATACCTGGCTTTGTTCAAGGTCAGATCAAAGTTGTATTGCCAAAACTACTTGACCGAAGATAGAGTCTGCAAGTTTGCTACACAATGAGTGATGGGGATTTCTGGATGGAAAGGGGAGCTATGCTCATAGACTTTCCACAGACAATGTGGTTCACAGGGAGAGGAGACAGCAGTGCCAAGGAAGAAGAGGACAGGAGGCAGTTATTAAGGGAGGTCACTAATTGTGTCTTTAACACCCATTTTTACCAAAACAGACCAAACCAGTTAATATGTAGCTCTGGTCAATAATATATTCTATGATATTTCGTAGCTGAGAACTTTCAGGAGCAAGGATGTATATTTGTCTATATTGGTTTAATATGTAGCTGCAAAACATCCCAGTCTTGAGATGAGTCTGTGGTTATTCTTGCAGCAGAGATATCCCATTCTAATCATAATTACTGTGCCCCTGGCAGCAGATGAATGCAGAACTACAAGATTCAGTTCCTTGTTGATTACCAGGCTTTCAGTTCATTGCTTCTTCTTCTAGAAAACACTGAGATGCACAACCAGAATATTATTCTGCAGTGAATAGTCAGACTTATTATGCAGAACATGAATGTACTTCAGATTTTTTTTTTCTCAGCAAACATCCTTTAGGGCTATACAACCGGATAGCAGAGAAAGTGTAAAGTCAGCTCTCAGGAAACAGCCTGGGGAGTATTTGCAAAATTACAGTTACATTTCACAAGTACTTTGCAGCTGTTAAAACCAAATATGTTATGATGACCATTCAAAAACTTCCAGCTGCATTAGAGTATTACCTTCATATACTTTGATTCAATATTTAAACATGCCATTTGTGGTGACTTGTCATCGCATACACACTCAGAAATATTAAACTTTGAGACAAATACAAATGCCTTAGATAACTTTATCTACAGAAGATCATGGTTACTGTATGGAAAGACTAACTGAGGATAACAGGGAACCCTGAGTATCTCCTCAGGTTTCTAATCTGTCTTAAAATACACACAATTTCATTTTAACTTTGATTACTATGAGTACACACCAGAGTAAAAACAATTCAGATATGCTTATGCATAGGTACATCCACAGTGCTGGCTGCAGCACAGACTCATGCTGAGCACTGTATTAGAACATCTACATGTTCAGCTTTGAACCTGACATGATAGCTGGTTCTGCTCATGGCAGTGGGGCATGCCTCTGGACTGCAATGTTGTCAGGGTCTGCAAATAAATTCTATTTAATTATACCTGAAGGGTAAGTACAGACTCTTGCTGATGCCAGGAAAACCATAACATTTCTACTAAATAAGAAATAGCCACAGTCTTTTCCTCCTTATTTTCTAGCCATACTTCTGAATAACTGGTCCTTTCCCTCTAGATGGACCAGCCTAGATGGGAAAACAAAGTTCAACAAATTAACCAAACAACCACTCACAGCTCAAATGAGATCATTGTTGAAACTTGTTTGTCCCTCTCAAAACCTGTTGTCACAACAAAGATTGTTCTTTGATGTAAGTGAATCAAGTGTTTGGTACAAGAGTAAATCCAGATTGTACAGAACCTATTTATTTTTTGTTCCCTTCCCTATTCCCAAGTAGGATATTTATTGGACCTGCTTTTTATTTTCTTTTAGTACAGTTTATTGACAGCAGTCCTGTTCGGGGTACACTCTTAATGTTTTATACAGTGTTGCATTTTGAATACCATTCAAATTTGGTCGACTGTGTACATTAGGAAAGGTATTTGTCTTTAGAATTCCAAGAATCCTGACAAAACTTGACATTTTGAATCTTTGCAATGTAACCTTCCTAAGGCGACTGCATTTGAAAAATGTGTGTTATCTAGAAACTGATGATACATTCCTGAACCTGAGCATGCCACAATCATGTGCATACTTTAATATCAATGATCTTCTCTTTCCTTGACTTTTAGGGACAGCTTCTATGTGAACTGGAGTTCTCTATCCTTTCCTTGATGGGGCTATCTAGCAACAAATCTGCTCAGCCATGGCTGCATTGCCAATGCATAAAGATGAACAATTACAGTTCCCCTGCCCCTTTGCTGATAAGATAAAAACCAGAAACTATAAGGTGTTAAATTATGAAAAAAAGTTGTTAAATGCATAAAAGCACATGTAGTTAAATAAATTATAGCTTGTAATCAATTTGTCTGAGAGCAAAATGGCAAATCAAGGATTGAAGGTTATTTGGAACGACTCACAGAACAATTACCCTGTACCAGTAGCATTGAACAAAGGAAATTATTGAGATGTTTCCTGTAAGAATTCTCAGCCACTGTATTGCAGGAATGACTTGGAGTATCACTAACACATAACACCCTCTAATGAAATCTTGTAAAAAGCTACTACCATTAATCATTAGTTGTAAAGTGCTATCAAGCAATTTAACCTACAGAATCATCCCCCTGTAGCAACCACAGTATAGTTCAATTGCTGTAACCATACATATTCAATTATCTAGCTCATCTTTTTATGTCTTCGTTTTAATTAACAGTCACAAACTGCTTAACTGCAGCTCTCCACTTAAAAAAAAAAAAAAGTTTGGTATGTGATCATTCCTACATGTAGGGTATATGAAAAGTCGATATGCAAGTTGTATTTTTCAAATCAACTTTTTTTTTGTCACTGTTCTTAGTGCACTGCCTTA
Source organism: Cinclus cinclus (assembly GCF_963662255.1). Classification (NCBI taxonomy): domain Eukaryota; kingdom Metazoa; phylum Chordata; class Aves; order Passeriformes; family Cinclidae; genus Cinclus; species Cinclus cinclus. The sequence continues at coordinate 10,862,612 of NC_085048.1, forward strand.
GGACAAGTTTGTATACTTCACTCCCTATGAAATGCAGATGTGCAGATGCCTACAAAGATGTCTGGAGTACTACACTAACTGGTCCCAGAGTGTGGGTGCAGTCACTGCAGCTGGCTGCCAGCACCATCACAGTTTTGGACAGCCTCAGTGTCTCTCTGGCCAGGGCTGCCTATTTTTCCTCAAGCCGTGCTTGGGAGCAGATCAGGTTTAATACAGACCAGGAAAAATTTCCACAGACAGTTTGCATTCAATAGCCCTTTTTTGTAGCCTTATCATGTCCAGACCATGCTACAAAGTGAGTCCTGATATTTGCTGGTTCATAGAGACGTAGCTGCTATGCATCTGTACAAAGCCTAAGGCTTCAGGAGCAAGATCAGCACTTTAAAAAGCAGATATGTTACTGTGGGCCTGACTTCTCCATATGATTCAGATTTTATAGCAGTGATTAGACTATCTGAAGGAAAGTCTGGGATTTCCATTTCTGGGCAATGCTACTTCTAGATAACCTCTTGAGGTACCAACTCACTACTGATGCATGTGAATTTGACTACTATTGTTTCATGGATCTTCTAAATTTCCAACAACACAGAATGAAAGAATCTTACATGGACATAGAGAAATAATAACATAAAATATAGAATCATAGAATCATTAAAGCTGGAAAAGACCTCCAAGAGCACCGAGTTCAAGGGGAATTTCATTTCCCTGGTCCTGATGGCCACACTATTCCTGACCCAGCCCAGGAAACCATTGGCTTCCTTGGCCACCTGGGCAAAATCTGGCTCATATTGAGGTGGCTATTTATCATAGACAGGTAAAGAAATTATAAACGAAAAGCCTCATAAAATCAGACCTACTCTGCTAAAATAAAGCTAGCCTGTCACTTCTTCTAAGCACAGTTTGCAAGTTCCCATGTGAAAACAATCTTGCCATGAAAGGCTCGTTAACACAATAACCTATTCCTGGTTGCAAAACAAATGCCCCTGTAAACAATAAAATTTGTCTCATGAGAACCCACAAAAGAAAAATATAAAAACTTGAACTTTAGCATGTATACACAAAATCACCTTCTGACCAATGAATGAAGTGGTAAGAAAAGTAATAGCTAATTGGAGTCAAACACAAGGTCTGTAAAAACTCTATAAAAATGCATTATGTGAATAAATTATGGGTTTTTCCTGCATGAAGAAAATGGAGTCTCGACTGATTTATTGCATCAGCTATTGACCAACACCTCCAGGTCTTTTTCTGCTGGAGAGCTTTCCAGCCACTCTGCTCCAGACTGTAGGGCTGCAAGGGATTGTTGTGACCCAGAGGCATCTATTATTCTGTTATCACTGAAGATAACATCCAACCGAGAACCCATGAACGTCAATAACTTAGGGGTCCCTAAAGAGAGAGTATAGAATAAGAACATGAAGCATTTTCTTCCCCTCACTATTTGTTTTTCAGCTTCTAGCAAACAACAATTTAGGAATTTCTTGACCTGAAAATCACACTCAGACTCTTTTTTTTTTTAATTTTTAATTTTTGCTCTGAGTTTGTTCAAAGCCTTTCCACCAGTCATTATACTTTCATCTTCAAAAAAATCCTACACCAATCCTGTACAATTCAATCCTCCATTGAGTGAAAAGTGTGTAAGGGATGAATGACTAGGTTACACTAAAGGACTTGGAAATAAATAATGCCTTCAATTTTGGTATTTCAGAAACATTTTTTAGTGCTGCAATAATTTTTAAAAATAAATGGATGAGCAGAACTTTTGAACTCTATACCTTGATTGTTAGAGCATTCAGACCCCTTTATGCTCTGAATACTCAGACTTAAGAACATGACAAAAGTTGTCCTTTTTTTTCACCTTTAGAAACCGGTAACAATGTTAGTATCTTCAACATGTCAGGAAAATATACTGTTTATACTGACAGTATATGCTGTTCCATCTGTTGATTCAAACTTGATGGTATTCTCATGAAGAATTTCCCTTTGGGGAATGTGCTGTATGCACTTAATTTGGTTTTTATGGTATGTTTATGAATATTGAAAGACATGTGTTTTCTTTTTTATAATTCAATAAGAACAAAACAATGTATTCGTGACATGTTTGTTAATCAGTTGTACAAAGAGAGAATTTTATCTTTGGATAATTTGCTGATTTATAAACTTTTTTCCTCCCCTGTCCTGTTTATGTAGTGGCATTTTGCAGAAAGAGATCAACTGTAAAAGAAATAAATCAAAATGTAGTTGAAATAGATATCAAGATTGGTTTTCCTTTTGTCTACTGCAATGAAAAAGATTACATTGGGAAAATCAACTCTCAGAATGGTCTCTAAATCACAAGAATGTCATAGGGCACTAAAGGTTGCAAGATATGCAAGGAAGCTTTCAGGATTTGGGCTAGTGAATTTTCTCCTGGGTTACACAGAGCTTAAGAGAGACCTGTCCAGAAACTGTGTATATTTATTTCCTGGACTGTTATTCATAGTGGTAATAATGTGGAACTGCTTGACAAAAACCTCTCATAGCTATTAAGTGACCTGTTCTGAGTTTATCCTTCACCAGAATTTATCCTTTCCTGGCCTACAAACCAAATTAGTTTGACATCTCAGAGGGAAAGTGGGCAAGGTGAGGCAGAAAGTGTTATCAAATGTGTCTAAGACAGGTGAGATGAGTTACTTTCTGAACTAGTACAATTTTTTTTATTAAAGATAAAGAGATCTTAGCTGATGGGACAAACAGACTTTGTAGATGCAACTGTGCAGGGACTGCCTTTGGCAGTGAACCAACCAGATGTGATTGGTTTGTATCTATAGCACAAAACTCTCCTACCATCTCAATGGGTTGGCAGTACTGGCTTTGTTAGCCCAGACCATCCTAAACCCTCGATCATGCTAGATCTTCAAGCATGGACAAGACACTGAGCAACCCACTTTGATCAGCAAATTAGACCAGATAACCCCCAGAGGCACCTTCCAACCCAAATCACTCCAGATGCCCATGACTGTTTGCAAGACTACTATGTCACATGGACCACACACCTGCCAGTGTGCATAGCAAGAGCTTCATACATGGGATCACATTGCATCAGCCTCAGGCTCTTGGGCTGGTGCTGGTCAAACTATGGGCTACGTATACAACAGGGAAACAAAAAATGTTAAAAAACAAAACCCTGATCTTTTCTTGGTTGTACTTCTCATTTAAGTAAATACTATTTTCTGATCAAATCTGTTGTCCTGAAATTTTCTGAACATCCCTAGCAAAAGAAGCAATTTCTGTATTCCTCGGCATTGTGACCATTTCCCTGATAAATGGGGAAGATGTGACTCAAACTTCTAAGGTATAACTGGCAAAATATATATTATTAATAAAAAAATCTATTGATATATTCTTGTAAGTTCAGATTACTATTGTAGCACTAATATTGCAGTGCTGAGACTTGTACTATGTTATGTTGTTGTATAGCTAGGACTGGAAGAATGTTGTCTTACACAAAAGAAAAAAAATAGGTGAGAAAAAGTCATGAAAGTATGATACATTCAATTTTGTGAATATGGAGGTACCGCTTCCTCCATCTCGAGCTCATCCAAGAGAGCTTGAAGTTCAAAGTTTAATCAAATATAAGGGGAGGAGTAATTGTCTTTACAATTGTAGCAGACTCACAGCAGCAACCTATGACTTGCAATCTGGTTGGAAATGCAGTGCAATAAAAATACTTGTGTTCTAGAGAGTTTGGGTATAACAAGATTCATGTTGCCACCCAAGATAAAATAATTTCCCCCTGAAGTTTTAAGTGTAATTTCAAAAAACATGGTCATATTCAGCAAATCCGGCCTGCTTACATTTTGATAGCAGCATATCCATGTCAGGGTGGATATGCAACATCCACAGAAGGTCCTCAGGACTTCACACAGAGTTCTACAGCACATGGAAGCTGTGGTTCTTCACAATTGAACAGAGTAATGAGGGCTGTACACATGAACACAACCACACAGCTGGCACCACTCCAGACATCCCTTTCATTTTGGGTAGTACAACAATGTGACTTAAAATTCATCTCCTCAGCACTCCCAGCCAGAGGTGGAACTCACACATTCCTAGGACGTGGAAAACAATGCAGTAGTGAGATGTACAGTGTTTATTTGAGCTTGATATCAGCACAGGAAGGTATGAGGAAAAAGAGGGGGCTGAGACAGAGTTTCAGATGAATATGGGATTTGTTCAGAGAAAAAAAGTAAAATTTAAAGATCATAGACTATCGTGCTCATTTTAATTATTTTTAAAATACTGCTTTCCTTGATAATTTTTATCTGCTGCCTACTGCCACAGACAATGTGAATTTTTTAAGTAACTTATTAATACGAACCTGAATGAGTATGGTTCTTAGAGCATACAGGAACTTTGGGTATATTTAATATTTAATGAAACCTTTACTGAAAAGCATAGAGCCAGCAAGATGGTCAGGGGACTGAGCTGCTGGCTTATGAGGGGAGGCTGAGGGAACTGAGCTTATTTGGTTCGGAGAAGAGATGTCTTTGGGAGACCTAACAGCAAATTATCAGTAACTTGGAGATTGTTGTGGAGCCAGACTGTGCACAGTGGTGTATGACAAGAGACTGAGGCAATGTCTCAGGAGGTGAATCAGGAAAGGTTCAGGCTGAATACAGGGGGAGAAGAATCCCATCGGGATAGTCAAGCATTGGTACTAATAAGGTTATGTATCTTTGGAGATTTTCAAGACCTCGATGGATAAATACCTGAAGGATGTAGTCTGACCTCATAGCTGACCTTGCCTCCAGCAAAGGTTGAAATAGAGACCTCCAGAAGAACCCCCAAACTGAATTATCCCATGTTGCTATGATCTTGAATATCAATTTCCACAAAATTGTATTATAAACCTGGGAAGTCTAAGAACTTGTTTTCATATTCTTGGCAATATGAACTCAAAATCATATATATTTTAAAATTAAAATTCTAAGTGCTTTTCCACTTTCCACCAAAAATAACTCACATTAATTTTTCCAAGTAATATCTTAGCAGCTGAAATTATTTCCCTAGTAAGAACATCTTCAAAAATCCATGGCACATCACTTTATTAGAGTGTGGATATGCTTTCCACTACTTAGCACTTTACTACTTCACACCTTAAGAAAATCCTTGATTTTCAAATGTGGATAGCAATTTTAAGGAGAAGACATTTAGTAAAATGAGTTTATATCAATTTCACTAATTAGAACTGAAAATAATCTCATAGAGAATGAAAAAATTTCATTAAAACCCAATCTTGCAGCTGGAGTACACGTGCATTTTGATTGGTGGGTTTTTGTTTTAAATTAGTGTTATTTTGTGAAGCATTAAAACAACAGCTTTGAACAGTTTTAAGATAAAATCATTCCTGTTGAATCACATAATCTTTATTTTATAAAACCTGGAGATAAATTTTAAGTTCTTCTGCACAAACAGACCAAATGTGTCAGCAGCTGCTTTATTTTCTCTCCATTAAAACACAGTTAGGAAAACATTTTTTGATATAAAGAAAACAAAAAATACAGACTGGGATACAGGAAAGGATGACTGGGGTTGAAGCATAACAAAAGTCTCAACCCAAGAAAATACTAGAAAATACAATGTAACAGTATCTCAGCTAAACAATGAAAAAATTAAAATATGAGGTACAAATTAAAAGAAATCTGAGGAGTAGGTGGAGAGGGAAAGCAATCAATATTTTTTATTGTACTTTTCTGATACAGAAATAGAAAAGCTCTGTGCAATAAATAACCATATTGCTTATACCTGGGGAAAAAAAGGTTGTAATTACTTGCCTATAGGATACAGCTATTGCTTTTTTGTCAATAGTACCCAACAGCAGAGGAGTCCCAGGACACAGCAAGTCTGCAGCTTACCAAAGCCTCTTCCCAGCCTCCAGCAATTTGTAACTCAGGGACTTCCTGGGCCAGAAGGTCTGCTTTCTGTACATAACTCAAATAAGTTTTGTAGGATTTTCAAGGACTTTAACAAACCCATGTAAAATTTAGCATCTGTAATGTCCCATGAGAGGGAATTAGCACCTAAACTATACACCATATGAAGCAATGTCTACTTTTGTTGGTTTTGAACCCATCACCTGCTGGAATCAGCTGAATCTACTAAGCCTTTCTTAATTTTCTGCATGACACTCAGGATTTTTAACTTGAAGAGACTATTGTTGTATGCTGTCCTTGTCCCTGCCTCCCCCAGACAACCTCTTTCCAGTCTCAGTCTATAGTTTTAGTCATCTTTATGATCCTCTCTGGGTTTTTTTATATAGACTTTCTGAGACAAGAAAACCAGATTATATGTAGTGTTTAAGATGTGATAATGCTATGTATTTCCACAGTGATAAAAGTTGCTTGTTTCTTCTCTATTCCTTTTCTAAAATACCTATTGACCTATTTGTTGGCTGAATCTTAATGAGCAATAAGCTGATGTTTTCACAAAGTTGTTATAAAGTTAGATATTTTCTCTTAGTACAAATATTCACCTTAAAGACCACCATTGTGAATGTTTTGGGTTTTTTAAATCCTTAATTTTTTACAGATGAACAGCTTTTCCATTGACCTTGCATTCACTTTGCCTCTCTTATGATGGCTGCTCAACAGAGGGAAATATAAAGCCATGAATGAATTTCTTTGTTCTGGGTTTATTCTCAGGGTGCATTGGTGAGATATATTCTTCAGATCTGTACAAGTAATATACAGGCAAAGTTAACAGTGCAGTGCTAAACCAAATTGATTAATAGCTGCAAGGTTTGAAAGCCAGATGAAAGACCTCAGAAAGTTCCAAGGTAAGAAAAACAAAATCTTACTTTAATCTGCTATTATCAGGGAGTATTGAAGGATGTAAAATGCTGTGCTTGTCCTTAAGAACTGCTTTGGCAACAATCCAGAACTATAAACTAGTAACTTTTACTTCAGCATTGGGCAAATTGAAGGGGAAATGGAAATTAAGTCTGAGAGTACCTAGATAAATGTATGACGCTGGCAACCTTACTTTGCTCTCTATAAAGTAAACCCATACCTCTCTATTTTATTTTTTCATTATTTAATTTTTATTTTGCAAGCAAGCTAGAAAAATTTAATTAAAATAAAACCTGATTATAGGAATTATAAGCCTTCAAAATTTTAAAATATAGAATTTTATTATTCCTGGCATTAAGAAATTGTCCAATATTTTACCAGAATTAATAAAAGTTTAAAATTGTAGTAACAGTTACATGAGAGGAAATAAAAACCTGATTTGTGTTGGCTTTTACCTGACTTTTGTAAATAAAGCTTGGACTTTAATTTAGCAATCCTTCTCCAGTCAACAGAGCCAAATATGTACATTTAGGTAATGGTTTATCATATCTTAACCCAAATCTGTTCGTGTTAAACCTACACAAGCCCCAAAAGCTGTCTTGTCTGACAGGTATGGTTAGGAAATGAAACAGATTTAGTTCTTTAAATGCAGATTTGATAACTGGATCCACATGACTTTAGCATCTCTGACTATCAAGGCATCCTTTCTGGGACAGGCTGTCCTCAGTGTTGTGTAATAGGAAAAAATTCAATATGAAAAAAATACCCAACTGGAGCTATGTGACCTTTGAGGAACTTCAGGGGTTTATGGCATCAGCATATTCTCTGCCTCAGTGAGTTATACACTCACCTGTGCTGCAATGCCAGGGATATTTCTGTTTAGTTGCTAATTCAGTTTAGGAATTACATAACTAAATCAATGCTCCCATTACTTGTAAAGTGAGCTATTGATTTTTCCTTTACTTCAGCTGATTCAAGTGAAAGAATTTCCCTATTGTAGAGGCAAAAAAATAAATAAATAAATTAAAAAATCAAATATTAGAAAGTTGTAGAAGGAGCAATGCAGTGCTGTGCTCTACTTCGAGCGCAGTTTCTGGTTCTTGGTAACCTGATCAAGTGTAAAGTTTCCTGCCCATGGTAGGGAGGTTGAAACTAGATGTTCTTTAAGGTTTCTTCCAACACGAACCCTTCCATGATTCTATGAAAACCATCAGCAGAGCTTATCACCAAGTTGTCTTTTGCGTTGCTTTCAAAGACCTTGTAGATTTGGTCTCATCACACTGTATCATTTACAAGTAGTATGTTTATGTAACACCTGTTCATTTAGTCTGATTTTATTAATGTTCCTTTTTTCTTATTTAAGAGTAACAACTAAAGATCCCTCTTATCAATGATTTCTTGAATTTGGTCTAAGTAGAATACAGAAACACCACTAGTCTGAGACCAGGAGAGAGCCAAATGTCTAAAACATTGATGACCACATATTTGCCTACATGCACAAGTGACCCCATCTGCAACCTCATTGCTCTGTGTCATGAGTAACATAAAACACCAACTGCCCACCCTTTGCAGGAACATTTTCAAAGCCCTGCTCTGAAGAAGCCAAAGTAGGCAATGCAGCCCACACTGTCTGCGTTCACCTCCCCCAAGGCAGAATAAAGGCTGGGAATTTGTGGACTCTTTCTTGAAGAGCTGTTTAATGTCAAACACCTAAGCATACTTTGGAGTTTAGATACCATTCTCTTTTATGCTAATGCACACCTTAAGATGAGATGTGGACATATTTTCCCTTGCTTTTTCTCCCTACAAGATCTTTGAAATTTGTAGAGTTCCACAGATTTTGAAGAGGAACAGGTTATGCTTTCCCCATCCTGTCCCAGTTTGAGGTCATTCCAAATTTCACAAGGTTCCTAACTCAAATTTATGAATAGTACCAAAATCTAGAAGATAATGAAAATTTTAGATTCAATGTTTTCTACTGTGTGGATTCATTGACCCTCTGGATATTTGGGCACTTAAAGCTGCCCCAAGCTCCCTGGTGAACACACAGCAAACTGAGGTGCGTGTAAGCTTTTTGAGAGCTGGCTACATAAAAGGAGGCTACTCAGCAAAACACAATTCAGATCCTTTCTGATTTGAGTATTCAGAAAAAGAGGAGAGTATAAAGCATCTTTAGATAATTATTATATGCATAGTCAGTAGTTTGCACTGACAGGGTTATTAATATCTTTAAAATAGTCTTTCACTATTATTGATAGGAGAATAGAAGTATCCCTTCAGGGCCTTTTGTCAGCAAGCCAGACAGCAACGACTTGCTTAGAGTTGTAAATTTCTTAAACAAAGGTTGAGAACAAACATTGCAATCAGCAAATAAAGCTTTCTTATCAAGCAGTGTTTAGACTTTCATAGTAAAAAAACCCCAAAAAAACTATTTGTTAGTTAGTTAGCAAGTGCTTTTTGCTGTGTTATTCAATTTTACATTGAATTAGCCATAACTAAATGCTTGCCTAGAACTTGCCAATGAGATTCAGAATGTGAAGTGATTGGAATGGACCTTAAAGATCATTCAGTCCTGACCCACCATGCCATGGGCATGGGCATCTCCTATTAGACCAGATAGCTCAAGGCCACTGAACACTGCCAGGGCTGGGGCACTCACAATGACTTAGGGCAACCTGTTCCAGTGTCTTACCACCCTCACAGTAAAAACTCTTCCTAATATTTAACTCAAATTTCCTGTCTTGCAATTTGTACTCAATACTCCTTCTCCTATCACCACAGTTCCTGAGCAGAGTCCCTCTCTGGTTTCCTTGTGGAACCTGCAGATACTGGAAGGTGCTATGAGATCTCCTCATAACCTTCTCTTCTGCAGGTAGAACAATGAGGACTGAATCTTCCTTAAGCTGATAATTTATTTTTACCATTATCCCAGAAAAAATGAAAAAAAACATTACTGAAAATCATTAGTGATAAGGTCTGTGAGATAGAGACATAAATAATAGGCAGAATTACTCTTTTGTGGTCCATTTTCAAAAAAGCCAAGTACAGAGTCTCATATGATGGCACTTACAATTTCGACTTTGTCTAGAATGTGGATTTCACTTGTTAAGGCCTGGGTGAGCCTTAACCATTTGCCAGCAACGGGAACAAAAAAGCTAATACAGTCTTGCAAGTATGTGCAGGAAAATCTAAAGTGGAACTAGCAAGTCTAGCTCTAAAGTTTGGAGACAGACACATCTCTGATTGAAGTACTTGTTCTACATCTTGTATCTGCAGTTCAAGCAGGAAGTTGAGAAATTTGGGAAGGTTCAGAAACAAGTCATTCATATACATGACTAATGAGAAATTTAGCATTATTGACATGTAAAAGTTCCAAGAAATGCAACAGAAATAGGATTACTGAGAAGGCTCCCATCCAAAAAATACCTGCAAAATCTGAGGAAGGTGTTCAGCTAAAGCTGTGTAAATTCAGGCACGATACTTTAGTATCATTAGTATTTACTTTGAGGCTATTTTAAAAAGTTAACAGGAGACATGGAGGACTTATTTTACTGAAAATTAAGCTAAATCTGGATGTGTTTTTCTAAATATATTTCTAAATTTCTTTAAAGCTTAAACAAAAGTCACTAATACTAATCAGTAAACTGTGAATTTCTCGATATAAGGGGCTCATTTTACTGCCATTCCACATAATCAGGAACAAGCATAATATCAGAAAAATCCAGGGTAAAAAGAATTAATTTCTGGTTTGCATGATCATAGCCAACAACTGACAGCTTCACCTGAATTATTTTACTGATTCTTCTTTTTAACACTGGAGTCTCTTTTGCCTCTGCCCTTCATGTTCATTTGGATTGTTGTCTGGAAAATTTGCAGCATTCAGGATTGGTTTCTGATTATGGCAATTTGATTTTCCCTATGCTTGGCTAATTGCATCTTTCATTTCACACAGATCATTATAAGAACAGATAATAACAGAAATCATTTCCTTCAGAAAAAATATTTTTTCAGTACCAGAACTTCCAACACATGAAAGCATATTGTTGCATCACTTTTTTTTCAGAAGAATGTTAATATGTTTATTTATTTGTAAATTTTATCAAAAAGGAAAATTTGAAAGAACTTAGCTGACTTATTGACTTAGCAACACACATACCATTAGAAGTATATGTGATTGTGGAGACACCTATGAATATCCTAAAATTCAAGCAATTGTTTGACTGAAAATAAAATCTATTTTGCATCCAATATTTTCGTAGAGTTCTCCATTCTATAGCCTCCTAAATCTGAGGCCATAATTGTTGTCCCTTCAAGCTATCAAGAGCTAAGAATGCCAAGGGAAGCTTCCTGGACATGTCAGTGGCCTCTCCCTGTGGCAGTACAAGTATTTTCATTTTTGTCTGATTTAGCCTGGATCAGGCTTTTGCTGGTTACTCCTTCTCTTGGACCTCACTAAGTGGGCATGCACTGGGTCTAGACACCACCTCCACTTAAATGGAGACTGTATCATTTTGTCATCTACCATGAGCCAAATCATATACAGGTCTTAGCTGTGGTTATACCCCAAAAATAAATTCGTATTTTCTCTGTGATTGTGAACTCATGCCAGCTGGAGATATCTAACACTTTTTGAAGACAATATTCAGAAGATGGCTCTTCCATATCTCTCCTCAAAATTGCAATGCTTCTTACTTCTTTTACATCCTTTCCTGAGAGTATCTACATAGTCTTGAATTAGGTATTTCTGAATAGAGTTAAAAGAAAAGTAGGCAGTTATGTAGAAAAATGGCTAGCATTTAAAATTTGGCAGAGGGTGGAAATAGAATGAGTCTTGTGTATCTGTGGTATCCCAAAACCATTAACCTATCATTTAGGACTCCCCTCCAGTCAGTCAGGCAATTTATTGAAGACAGTATGTGCCTCACCATGCAGAAATCCCCAAGAAACAAACTGATGAATCCAGAGAGACCAGGACAGAACAAGCAAGCAGAAACAGCATAAATATGTGCAATGGTGTTCCTGAGCTGATGGGTAGATACATCCTTTTCATTTCCAGTTTCATACCAGTTTTCACATATCCAGGACACAACTACACATAGCAACACTCACCTTTATGTATAAACTAGGAGAACTTCTGACAAGTCACTCTCTAGGTCCATGATTTTAGCAAATTGAGGCAAAGTGTTTCCATTCAACCACAACACCTAGTGAATCCTATTGTTTTACAGCCGCATCCTATTGTTGCAGACCTGCAGGATTTTAGACTGAAAATTATAGTTTTGAGCAAGCTGTTGTCCCTCTTTGCCATCCAGCAGTTTGACATAGAATTAAATTTCTCTGTCTTTTAGTATGTGAAAAATGTAAAAGGATAAAGTCTACAATAAAGAAACGTGTCTGATAAGTTCAGGTATAGATTTGTATCATCTCAAGTTCAATAAGGTGTCCTGATTTTAAGGTGCTCTGTATAAGCTATCAACCTTGGTCTGACCTGCCTTCCTCAGAAATCAACCAGAGCCACATCATTAAATCCTGTGGAAGAAGCAATAATCCAGAAATTCAATTTACAGAAAAAATCATCCTTGTTAAAGAGATCCAATTGAAATTTGGTAACCAGCAGCAGCGCAATTTGCATTCGCTTGAATATTCTACTTTGCCATGACCAAGACATGGAGGATGCAATAGTCCATGCCTTTCTCTAGTGGCACATACATGTGAAGGGCCTAGATCCATCGAAAGAGTAAAAGATGCAATTGCATTAAAAATTTCTTAATTTCTAAGCCTACATTAATCCATAGAAAATCCCTTCCATAAATAAGCCATGTTCCATGATAAAAATCCCAAAGAAATGTTACAGTCCACAGAAAAATGCACCTTTCATCCAATTGCAAGGAGAGCATTGTTTTATATACATTAGTGACCTATACATTAGTATTCTTAGCTTTTTACTGAGCAACTGAATGTTTGTTTTTTTTCTAGGCTGATTAATGCTCCATGCTGCAGGATATTGGAGTCTAGTAGACCATGCAATTGGAATGCTAAAGCAATGGCAATATGCAATTTAGATATGAAATTTTCCATGAAATAACAAGACAATGTGCACTGGTTATATTCCAGTGCAAAATCTATCACTAGCAGAAGCATAATTCCATGAAGCTCAATAAAAAATAAAAATAGGAAGTGTAACACAACAAAGTGCTATGCCAGTAATATTATATTGTTATCTAACAGTATCTGCTAACAAGAATGTAAAAATATAAATCCCTCCTAAAATGATTCAGCCACCTCTACCATTGACTAATGACACAACCACAGATAGTCCAGAAGTGAGTCATGCTGTAACCACATCCTATTCTTTCATGTTCAGATATGTCCTCCTCTTGAACTCATACCTGATAATGCCTCCAGCAAACTAAGTCCACCAGAGCAGGGTGAATCTCTTCTAGATTGTGTCAGCATCCAGTAATCCAGCATGAGTGTGTTGATATGATTCTCCAGAGAACCAGTTTTTTTCCACTGGTCATTGAATTGAGAGGCCAATATTGCATTGAAGAAATGTTAAATATTAAATCAAGTTCCCTCATTAAATTTCACATAGGAAAACAGGATATCCTCTGAGGAATTCAAAGGCATGTACCCTTGTCCTTTTACTGTATTGGGAATATTGGGTTATCTTAAATGGTTTTATTAGATCTCACATTATTGTTTAGAAATGTTAGTTCCACAGTTTACTGTAGTTAAGGATGGCTGGTACAGATTTTTTTTTGCACCTTAAAATCTAACTACATAATTTTGTATATATGACTTGTAATAATCTGACTTGTAATAATCTGACTTTGCTGACAGCCATCAGGACAGTCTATATGTCTCTTTTCTTTATAATTAGTAAAAGAAAGTTTAGGCTGTAAAATCAAGACAACTGGCTTGGAAATTTGTACAGGTTTTTACAAAATCTTCTCTTTAACAGTAAAGTTTTTGGTGGATGTAATAACAATAAAATGCAGCATTTTTTTGTGTTTGTTTGTTTGTTTGTTTGTTTGTTTGTTTTAAGATATGATAAATATCCTTTGGGCATACCGCTTCAAAAAAGCACCTATCAGTAGCTGCAGAAATTAAATTCAGTTTCTCTGGTCATTAGAAATAGATTTGAAAAACCAGATATCAAGGCAGGTGCTCCACTTTATTTTTTATGAAGTTAATGACTCTTGAAATGCAGAAGCAGTATGTCAGCCCTAACAGCCCCCTTTGTAACAACTCCCCCTCTTTCTGGCTTCTAACTTTCTGTGTCTCCACTGATTTTATTAGGATCATCAACTGAATGTGAGAGTGATATTGTTTTTCTGTTTGGATGAGCTAGCATATTATGCTATATCATTTTAATGTTCACCATCTCTGGGTCTTCATGGGTCTGAAACTTCAGTTCTATGAGTGTTTTTTCAAATACAGAAAAATTATGTTGGTGCACTCCAAATCAACCTTATTTTCTATTAAATGTAGTTGTGCTGCTTCTGTTGTTGGTTATTAAAATTTTTCTCTTAAGGCATTTTTGTATGGTCTTCTATAGTTTTCTGCCTTATGAGATGGAGAGGAATCTTTAGAAAGCTGAAGAGAGAATGCTAAAATTTCATTGCAGAATGCTGGACCAAATGTCGACTTTGACTCTCAATACAGAGTTGCAGGTGCAGTTTATCTTCTTAGCTTTTAAAACATCAGTTTGGGTAAGACAATCATTCTCTTTTCAGGCTCCCTCAAGTGCCTCATCAGATGGTAGCAGTGTTTTATAGCCAGCAGTTGAAAGACATGGTACAGGCACTGCAGGGAATGAAAAGGATTTTAAAAACTGAGGCAGAGTTTTCTGAATGCTGTTCAGAGTCATCAGCTGCAGTGATGTTCTTTGCATATTTGAACACAGAATATCCCTGAATGTAGGATCATTGAATAAATCAGACTTTAGTAGCAAAAGATAATCCTCAGCAAGTAACAAAGTTTAACTCTTTGCTGGGTTTTTATCTAACTGAGCATTTATTTTTTGCACTTAGGTGATGACTACTGAAATTTGGCCAGCTTTAGTATCAGTTTTTCTTGGTACATCTGTCACACTCATTATGTTTTAGAGATGAGCATAACATGAATGTTTAACCAAATCTATGGGACATTTAAAAACTTCTGCCAAAACAAGCAACGTCTGCATGCCAGATTCAAGACCTAGAGACCCCCCAGGTTTTCACACTAAATTAGATTTTGTGCTGGCTGCTACTGATGGGGTCAATGTCTTCTCCAGCCATGGTCACCCATTCTTATTCACTGGGTGGCTATGGCCATCCATTTTTATTTTACTGGATCAGGTTTAGGCATCTGAGCTTGTGATGACTCAGATCAGCTTTCAGTTTAAGTGTCTTTGGCCCATCTAGGGACATTTTACAAGGTGTTTATGGCTCCTTCCACTCTCTCATTATTCCACTGAATAAAATTAGCTGGTGTAAATGGATGAAATAGGCCCACTCACCATAACATGCTTAGCACCATCATTTCCATTCCACGGAAGACTCCTGCCTCTTACTTACAAATACAGAGATTTTGAGAAAGGATTGCAATAAATTAACTAAGCTCATAAGAGGGAGGACATAATAAAATGGTGGGGAACAACTGAAAGGAAAAAAAACCCCACAGTATTTTGACTAGTATTGACTAGTACCATATTGACTGTAACCATATTATTCTGGATTTTTTGTTTTAATAACTGAGAATATCCAGAAGATAACAGTAAATTTCTTAGCATTTATTCCTATAGCATCCTATATATTCCTATATACCAATACCTCTGAGAAATCTCAGATATATTTTAAAACAGAAAAAGATGTAAAATACCCTGGTGTATTTAAAATCTCAGCAGCTGGGACGTGGCATTAGCCCACGATGCTTTCCTTCTGAGAGCATCTCTCTCCAGTGGCTGTGGGAGCACCCAGCTGGCTGAGAGGCACAGGGAGTCCCAGGCATACCTAGGGAACTGCCAGCACACATCTGATTTCCTTCTAATTGCATCCCAGCAGTCACCCACGTGGAAAACAGTTTATATAAACATGTCTCTTGAAATTCTGTCATGTGGTAAATATTCCAGAAGTTACTTTTTAATTCAATTGCCTCCAGTAGAGAATACACAAAGGGCTGATGCTGGGCAATCCAGATCCATGCTGGGAACCTTTGCCAAGTCAGTAATTCCAGCGGAAGAGCCTCCAGGGAGAAGGGGTGATGTGCAGCCTGAGCTCACCAGCAAGGGCACGTTGAACTGTGCAACAGGGCTCAGATTTCAGAAAACTTACTCCACAGAAAATTCCTAAGCTATTGCACATCTGCATCTTTGCAGAAACATAGAAGTTTAATATATATTGAAATTAAATTTAAAAATGTATTATAGATTAACGTATTTGTTACTAGATTAAAAAAATGAATCATTGCACAGACCAGGACAGGAAAAAATGGTCTCATTTAAGGGTTTTTAAATTTAAGCAGGAGCACTTTAAAAGTAGAAATAATCTCCTTCTTATATATATAATACTTTCTCTTTCAACATTAGAACAAAATGAACATACTCCTACAATAAGTTTACATTTTGACAAATTACTTTTTCTGACCATTTGAATTTTACCATTCATAGCTCCATTGTTATACTTTTAGCTACAGGATGAATCAAAATGACAATTACAGACTGTCTTTGCCATTGAAAGTTTATATCATTTTCCTTAAAGCCTATTCAAAATTCATGATGAGAAGAGGTACGTTAAGAATATATTTCATGACAGTGCAATATTTCTGCTCAGCAAGACAGAAAGAAAAGGGGACCATGATGAAAGGTTTTTCTCTTCCCACAACACGTCCCCCTGAGATTGTTTCCTATATGAAAGTACATTTGTATAGTGGTTTATTGCCTAATGAAGGATTTTTTAGATTAATTACCTTCTGCTCCCATAATGTGGCAAACAGATCAGGTTTCTGTCCAGTCCATGTGTGACAGAAGGTTTTGGGCGATTCTCTTATTTGGCAATTTATGGATTCAGTACTTGTCTTCCTGGCTGCTGGTACAAAGAGGCAGAAAAGCCTGCACTGGTTCAGACAGCTCATTTTGGAAACATTGGTTTCAGTTCTATTGCAAGCTCAATAACACATTATGTTTCAGTCCTGTATCTTTTCAGCAGTGAAAACACCAACCTTGCTTTATAACAGTGATCAAAATAATGAAACCAGGTCTGGAGGCTGCTGCTGTAGAGAAGTCCAGTGGCTGGCTGATCTCCATGAGACAGAATTTCCCATGCAATATCTATTTTGGCAGTTATATTAGGGTAAAATTTATTGATATGTGACAGATAAGAGGAGAAATTCTGGAGATTTATTCTCACTTATATACAGACAGGATTATAAGTGCTTCCTTCTTTGCTTGCACTCCTCTGCTTCCTGATTCCTCTCCAAAGCCAGATTTCATTTACTGAAAAAGAAAACATAAAAAAATTACTTCAGTTACCACTATCCTTTAAAAAGTGTGTGATCAAGCCACAGTGCAGTTTCCCAGAATTTCTGCACTGGCTTCACTAACTGACCCTTGCTAAAAAAGCAGCATCTGGGGGGGGAAAAAAAGAAGAAAAAAAAAAAGGCTATTAAAAAAGAGCAACATAACCCTTCCTGGATTATGCTAGAAAAATAAAATTGGCAGAAAGAAGTTGATCTTGTGACCCACAGAGAATTCGTGTTGTGCCACAGCCACCCATGAGGATTGCTCCTGTCGCTAATGGATCTGTAATAAAGTGTCAGCTTTCAGCAAGGAGGTGTATTTTCATGATTTTACTGAAGCAAGGATGGCCATCCAGGATAACATTACTGTTAGTTGTATTGCTCTTGCAAATCCTGACTTCCACTTACATCTCCAGATGAAGGGGCACAGAAATATTATTACCTGTTTGTATTTACAGTGCAATATTCCCTTTCAAATTTGGTTAGGAGGTTTTTGGCCTTTAAGGTTTGGATTTAAGTGATATGCTGAATGGTATAAAGACATGTACCAGAAAACTAATTGTGGTGGGAAACAACCACAGGTGCTGGAACTTGAGCATCCACCCCATTTCTGAAGCATCTGGAGCAGTCTCTTCACATGTTTGGCTCATGTCATGAAGCATCTTCCCAAGAAACTCTTAGAAATAATTAGGAAATTAGGACTTGTTAAGAAATATTTCCAAGAGTCAGTCTGGATGGAGCCATACACCTCTGAGACTGGAAGAGCTAAATGACGTGCACGTGGTCAAAATGTGCAGCTGGGATCCATGCCAAGAACAGGTCCTGACATTGTTATTTTGCTGGTATAGATGTAGCCTAAATATATAGAAAAATACTAATACAATCGGCAACAGATAATAGGTAAAGTCAATACAAATACACTCATCTGAAAATAAACACAATGATCTGAGTTACAAAACTCTCCTTGGAAAAGTTTCAGATATAGAAGAACACCTGCATACATCAAACATTTCTCAGAATATTTTAGGTTGGAAAAGATATTTAGGGTTATCGAGTCCAATTTTAGACTTATCACTACATCCATTTTACTGCACTGTAGATCAAACAGGGATCAAAGTATTTAGACATCTCCACTTGAGTAATTGGCAATCCAAACTTAGTTGTACCTCATTAAATAAATTCAGATTAATACTATGAGAGTCAATATTTCTCTGACAGTAATTAAAAACACCTATCCAAAATGAAAACACATTCCCCAATCTTCAGCTACCCATTAAAGAGACCCTCATATGTGTTGAATATTCAGTCTGGTTCAGCAGTATTCTGTATTTATCCAAGACAGGATAGCTATTGCTGAAAACATTTATGATTTACCTACCTGGTAGTTTAAAAGTTATCTTATATTTACATGACTTGAAAATGTGTTACATTAAAAATATAATTGTGGGCTGTCTTGAAAAACAAATCTAAAAAAATCACTAAAACAGTTTGTAATTCTTCCTCTAATAAATGGTAAACTTGTGAAAATTAAATAATCCTTTCTGCCATACACTGTAAACTTGTGATATTAAGAAAATCAAATACAGACTTTTCACTTAGAATGCAGTCTAGAACATAGATCTGGTTAAATCTTTCAAGGTGGAACTTTTAATCCAAATATCTACTGCACAGCTTTTTAAAACTGCATAAATATTTTAAGCCAAATTTATCCTTTTTTTATGCTTTAAAGTTTAATTAAAAGAGATTCCCAGCTCTGAATCCCCTAAACTTAATGGTTTGCTGTCATAAGGGGAGGGACATGACTCCATTGATCACTGAATGCCACTAGCAGTTTTTCTGACTGTGTTTCAGAAGCTGTAGGAGATTATGAAACAGCAAAATGAAGGAGAGTATGCTCAGTTAGTGTCTCTCAAAGTATCCCATGATCATAATGGGACTCCAAAATCTCACCACCTGATATCATGACATGCCATTAACTCTTCCCCAGCTCCTGGGTACCCTGAAGTCTTTCCAGCTCTGTCCCTCCCAAACACCCTGTAATGTAACATTATGCATACATAATGTATATTATGTATACACAGTGTAATGGTTGTTCATCTCCCCTATTAACCTTGCAGCTCAAACCCTTCCCACCTACAGGGGAATGTAATGCCACCCTAATTTCTGGTCATGTCATGGCTGCATTCAGCAGCAGATGTGAAGGGCAAAGGTCAGCTCATGTCTGACAACACCCAGCATTAACCGGAGCAGCCTGTCCAGAGCCTGTCAATCAGTGTCACAAAATGCAGGCTCAGGACCCATATGATAATGTCAACAGTTTCTTTAGTAATAGTCAGTCAATAAAAAAACCCTGCATGATAAAATCTTCATATCATAGCACAAATTAACATTCATGTAGGGTTTCAGTTCAAGAGCTATCTCTGTAGCAGCCCTCAGCAGCAGGTCTCATTAATCCCAGTGAGTATATTATCTTTCTTAATTAGAAACTCTTAAACTTTTTAGTCATGGGAATTCAAGAGTTGCAAAGAAGAAAAAATTTTGCTTGATTCATTTTGAATACAGATTTACACACTGGAATAGGAAACTGGAAGTAATCTCAGTCTAGCATTAGCTAGGTAGTCACGTCTCAAATGGACTGTGCGCAACTCAGGAAACATAACTAGCCTAGGATAAACGTGAAATAAAAAATTCAGAGGGCAAGGGAATGGGTATTTAATCAACCAGTGGAACCATAAGTTAAGAGTTTTCTGGAATATTTTAAAATCTTCCCCTTCATGTGCTAAGCTTTGTCAAGGAACCAAGTACCTTACCTGTGAGGTCAAGAGGAGAAATGCTCCAAAATACAGGGGGTTCTGGTGAAATCTTGGAGTTCTTTAGTCAGCAGCAAAACTCACACTGAGCTCAGGCTGTTCATGACCTTGTCCTGTTCAGGGTAGCAGAAGAAATGTGGATCCTTTTAAGGCAAAGAGGTTTCCTTTTACCTTCTTTGCCTTCACTGAGCAGCTCCTACTCCCTATAGCCTCCTAGGAAAAAAATGATGGATTTGGATATTTCAAAAACTGTAAGTGTTAATTTACATTTTGTAATTGTCTAATGTTGTGGTTTTTCTGTTGTTGATATTAATATTAAATCTATTGTTCACTGGTTGCTGATTAATGTTGTCAATAAATCAATAAACCATTTTGATCATGAATTGGTTTAACCAAATGAACTGAGAAGTTTTCCCTAGCATTGTTATTGCCAAGTGTCATTAAATTGCCACTGGTTTGAGGCCACTCATTTCTGTTTCCAACTTAGGTCCTCAGCAAAGAGGAGCTTCCCTCTCTTCCCAGCATGCAGGGTAGAGGCCTCGTTTTGGAATTCAGCTTCTTTGGCTTGTCAGTATCATAAACTCCTTGTCTGATGCTGAGAACCTCACCCTAAATACAGAAAGGCTATTTTTTTTCCCGTAGTGACACTAAAAATTCAATAATTATGTCAGTATGATATATGATGATTTTATTAAGACAGACAGAAATAATCAGTTTCTTTGACACATATAGTACAAGCAAAGAACTTCTATGCATCAGAGAATAGAGAGGAAAAATCTAATCTATGCTAAATTTACCTTAAATTTTGGTCCACTTAATTTCTTTCTTCAATTTCTATTGTTTTAGTTTAACAAATGGAAACATAAATAATGCAATCTACATCAACAGCACTTATTTGCAATTAGAGGTTTTTTGTTCTCTGTTTTATGAATATTTAATAAACTGTGTAACCTTGATGGAAGGAGTGCAATTTGGGAGGCCATAATAAAAATGTAGAAAGTCTTGCTTTGTGAGCTCAACTTTTGGTTTAAATTAGTATCCAGTAAACCTTTCTGCACAATGCTCATCTCATCAAGTCTAAGATTTTCCTTATCTAGACTGCATGGGTAATTTCAAGATATGCTTTCTACTTCAAAGGGACTGGATCCTTTTTTGAAGCTTCTATTGATTACGACCTAAAATTTTAGAGTACATACTTTAGGGTATATGTTTAAAAAATAATATGTTAAAAAATGAAAAAGTTACTGCTAAAATACATATTTATGATACATGATGCCAAAAATAAACATTACATATGCCAGTAGCTATGAAAACAGTGATTCATTTGAAAAGCTTTTGTTTCTTGATAGACAGGAAGAGCAATTGAATAGTTTTGTTTGATTTTCTTGTTTGCCACAGTAAATTGATTTTAATATACACCATCACAGGGGGAATGGTAACACATTGCTAAACATTTACATTTACCAGTCATTCAAAATACAGTAAAGAGAAACTGCAAGGCTATTCTCAAAAAAGTTAAGTTCTTATGAGAGATATTCTTCTCTTTTTCTTAAGAAAAAACTTGTGACTGAGCACTATTCAATAAAATTATGACATAACGCTGAAATAGGTGTGAGATACAAGAGTACAGATGCTCAAGTTTAGGTAGCAAAATTTGTAACAAAGGGCCTAGATTCTGGTGTGGGCAACAAAAGAAAGCAAGCATTTGTTTTCTGACAGCCTTTCTTTTATGTACCACACAAATACCATTACAGCTGCAGATGCTGGAGTAATAGTTGCTTCAAACATAGCTGCTTCATTTGGAATTGGATTATTAAATTACTTGTTTGGTATTTGATCATAAAATAGTTTTGAGCTTGCTGCCATTCCTTCCCTTATTCTTATCAGTGTTGACACAGGAGAAGATTTATCTTTGCTAAGAAAATGGAAATTATCTTGTGGAATATGAGCATTACTGCTTAATATATGGGTTTCAATGTCTTCATAAGCAAGCTATGACTTTGTATTTCATTTCAGAGTCAAGACAAAATATAAACAGAAATAAGCTTGTTTCCCTGAAGCTGGAGCATTTTAAGAATCTTCTGACTGCAAAGATGGAAACAATACTTCAAGTATTTGCACTGTAACTGTCTCTAATTAGTGTTGATCAAAAAAAAAGGGGGGGGGGGAGGAAAGGCAATTGACTTGGCTGAGTGCTATTATATATTTTTCATCCAAATAGAAAATTTTTCATAACGAAGAAAATGATTATTCACTTATTAAAGCTCAAGTTGAAAAAGTCGAGAGGTGTGATTCACAGGTCCTGGGTTACCTCTCACTTTGACTTGGAGTCTGCACACAGAGCTGCTGACTTACACTGCTGCTGCTGAAGGATGATGACAGTGAGGAAGCCTCTGTTGCTGTCAATTTGGAAAAGGAGTTTTTACTTCTTTCTCCTGCTTTTACAAGGTAAAACACTGTTATCGAGGTAACAAAATCAGACCACCAGGGGCATCACAAGCAGATACTTCATCCATTTCAAACTTTCCTGTAGTCGAATGTGAAAGCATCCCCACATGCACAGAATTTACCATTCCAGTGTAATTTGGTATTCCATGAAAGAGTCTGAAGGGGTTATTAACCTATCCATTTTATTTCAATGAAAAAAGCTTTTAAAATAAACTTTTGAAAGGACAGGTTTCCTAACCTGCAAACCCCACTTTTTTCTGGGTTCAGTAAACTTATACGTATCAGATATATAGCAGCCTGTAAGACTACTGCCTGAAAAATATGTTTTTCATAAAACAGCATTTTAGCTGACTGATTACAGCTCAGTAAATTTTTTTCACCACTAAACTATTTATACTTTTATAATCTATATATTGTAATTTAAAAATTTTTCCCTCCTGTGGCTGAGATTACAATAGTTTCCAAATAATATCAGGTAATGGTTTTTTAGGTTAATTTCTTCTTTTACTGGAAAACTTCTAAAGGGAAAGAAAACAAACAAATATTTGTGACTTACTTCCTTAGAAATTCTGGCCACATTCCAGTAACACATTACAAATTATTGACATAATTCAAAGAGTACCAGTAAAATCAGTATATGAGGAATAAATATTGTAGACAATTTAACATAATGCTGCAAACAGGAAGTCTTTCTTAGCTTTTCTTTTCTGTAGCAATCTGGAAAAACTAACATTAGTATCAATATATGTATGAAGTTTTCTGGCCATGAAGTCACAAAATAGTTAAAGGCAATATCTCTTTGATTTTATAGTATCAGAATAATTTTCTATAAAATCAAGACTAGTCAGAATGGTCAGGTATAATATTACGGAATCACTAAGATTGGAAAGTCCTCTGAGATCACTTAGTCCAGCCACTAACCCAACACAGCCAGGTGCACCACTAAACCATGTCCTTAAGGCCAGCATGGCAGAAGATTGCAGAGCCAGCTCTGTCTGAGCCAGCGTGGGCAAGCTCAGCATTATTCAACCACAGGAGCTCAGAGAGTCTAGATGGACTTTATGTCCTGAGCTGGTTTCATTGCACGCAAACTGGGCTGCTGCTGTGCCTGATGGAGTCAGTCACTCCAGCCATGCAGGGGTCTAACCCACTCAGGACACAGCAGACCCCCAGCCCTGAGCAGAGCAGCTGATTCAGCCTGTGCTGCACCCTTGTAGCCCATGGCTCTCACCCAGGCACCACCACCCTGCAAGATTCCCTGTTTCTCTCATACCCTGTGCTACCAAGACATCAGGAGTGGCACTGCTTCACTGATCTTTCCCAGGAGCTGATTGTGCTCTTACACAGGAGAGTTGAGGAGTTGAGGAGCTGTCAACTCCTCAGTGTCCCCAGGGGGTAGCAAATGCTATATCATTTTATCTAATATTCCCACTGAACACAGCAGTGTGATTCCCACTAGGTTCAATCAGTACATTTGCTCCACTGGAGAGGCACACTTTGTGAGATGGCCATGGACATTTTAGACTTATCTAATAAGTCCATACCTTTTTCTCAGCCCTTATATTTAGATTTCCTTTCAAAACAAACTAGGGCACACTGGTCTATGGTTATGCTCAGGTCTCATCCTCACAGATGGTTGGAATGGTGCAGGATACAAAGCTGAGCACCAGAGCCAGTTGCAAAGCTATGAGGCATATCTGCCCAAAAAAAGCCAAAGGGCTTGTGGCATTGCTTACAGTGAAAACTATAATTTCTGGACAAAGGCTTGCACCCTGGAACTGAATGTCACTCTTATTATTACAGTTTTCATGCACCACGGTCAATCTCTGCAATTTTTGGTCATTTCAGCACTTAAGAGTGGATAGGATACTGAACAGGCCCAGTGGACATTAATTAGGTTAGTTAAGAATATCAGAAGTGTAATGTTTACTTAGAAATTGCAAGTATCTGAAACAAGTGCACTAAAGCAAGTGACTAGAACCTTAGGATGGCATAAAATTACCACCAGATTTATTTTGTAAGTTTTTGTAGGGTATGAACTGGAGACTGTGGTAAAAGCAGTACAGAGAGGACCAGCCAACAAAGTAAGTCATGCTGACAGGGCTAATGCAGTAACACTTTCCAAACTGCACAAGCATTTGGAATAAAAATGGTCTATTCCATTCCTTTAAGCACAGCATGTTTTGCTCTACAAATATCTTGAGCTTTGATTCAGCAAAGCATTCAGCCATGGTCTTGCCTCTAAGCACACAGTTAAACTCTACTTGCCACACACTAGATTTATTACGCTGCAGGTCTGGAAATTAATGGCATTTGACACTGAAATAGAAAGCTTTCCTTTGCTCTTGACAAGTCTATCATCAATCCATCAGTCAAGAAAGTTTACTTTTTTTTTTTTTAACTGATTGAGAAAGATGCACTTCTGGGGTAAAATATCTAGGCAGTAGGAATGAGCAACTCCAACAAAATAAAGTCGATTGTATACCAAGGTTATGGCTTGGCAAAAACTGTTTCAAATTGGTGAATGCAGTACTGCTCTGCTTTGTTCTGTGTAGATGATGTTGCAGGTTGCCAGTGTGGTTCAAGCAAAGCCAGCAAAGTTTTTTATGCATAAACCTGGGGACCAAAGTGGAGGAGAATGTCTGGTTAGACATTTTCCAGGAGGCAAAATGCTTCCTGATCCTATAGTGCAAAGAGCAAGGAGGAATAGGAATAAAGAAAAATCAACACCATAATCTGAACAATCCCTAGAAACTTGCTCTGGGAAAATAAGGGGGGATTTGGGAGCTAGTCTTGACTGAAAAGACCCTGTAGTAGTGTACTCTGCTAAGATACTCTAATGATTCATTCACAGTAAGTTCAGATGAAGAGGTACTTAGCATTTCTTTCCCAAATAACATCAAAGAATCATCCTGAGCAATTGGAACAACCCTTAAATTCCTGCAAGTTTTTGGTTAAGCATTTAGATCAAAAGCAATAATTTAAAGACCTCTGACTATGTCCCTGCTCCTTATCCTTCTCTGTCTCTGAACTGACTGCACAAAACCTCTGCATTTAGGTTTATAATCAATAGATTTATATTTAAATCACTTTTTCCCTCCCTAGTCTCATTGCATTTTAATGCTTTAAAACCATTAAATTGATCATGGTGGAATCTCTCATCATAAAATACTCATTACTTTAAATACATGTGTTTCATTTAGCATTCTAGAGCAATCTCCATCTGGTAATTTTTCACATTATCTCCATGCCTTTCCCTGCAGCCTACTGTATAACCTTCCAGTGTACTTGAAGAACAAAAAATGCCCTGGGTTTTTATTTCAGTCCCTTTATTAAAAATAGTGCCATTAGCTGTCCAGATTGTCCTTCACTAAGCCTTTTTACTACAAATTATGAAGCACTTCACTAATAAAATTAACATTATGACTACATGCTACGTTCTATGCCACACCATTACTCTGGTCATAAATCTGGTCTTCTTTTGAACAACCATAAATCTCTTACTAAACTTCACTGAAAATAAAGGCAGAATTCCATACTATTTATTTGCCTTCTAAGATTTGCACTTTCTAAAATTTCTTGAATCAAATATGATCAACAACACAGTTCAGCATCCCAACCAATGCAAGATTAAAAAGTAGCAGCTGCTCTCTAGAGCAAGCTGTCCTGTCTACTGAGACTCTCAATACCTGAAAACAGTTGATCAGGTTTCTGAGAAGTGACAGAGGTAACTAGCAAGACTTACTTAGCATGAGAAATTACAGCCAGCAGTGGGTTTAATAGTCTCTGTGTTACCAAAGCAGATTCAATTTGAAGACAGACTGCAGTTGCACATGATTCTTTTCTTTCCCTGCAGCTCTTCTTATTTTGAAACACTAATCAAATGGCAAACCCTTTCAAGCACTTTTGCAGTAGGAGGACGAATATTTCATGTACCACAAACAGGATGCTTATCCCCAATTTAATCTTCTGGCCTGTTCCTTTCCTATTTTAAAGAGACACTGTAACTGCAGGTATGCTTTTCAGTTTTTAAATGTTTTGACTTGAGTATGAGATTAATAGTTTGGGAAATTTTAATCAGTGAAAAACAGAGTTGGGGGAATTAAATCATGTTCATAAATACTGACAGAGAAAGCATAGATTATTATTACACTAGAACTTGACCTTAGTCCTAAAAATAAATCTGTGCCAAATGTCAGTGTGAAGACTGAATATAATCTAATTCAACCTTAATATGGTTGACTGACCTAGCATTACCCCAAAGGTAACAATTGTGTATTACAGACCAGGCTAGGAAACTTACTTGTTTTTTGCTTTCAAAAGAAAATTGTCCATTTATGACACTGAAAATTCTTTGTGGTTTAAACTTTCCAGCTAACAGAGGTTTGTTTTATCATGTCGGATCTGTCTAGACTATCCTAAGTGTTATTGCCAGCACAATCGACATGATTATTTTTCTTATGTATCCTGAAGTTATTTTTAAAATGTTTTCAGTAAGATGGGTCAATTATTTCTGGAACAGCATCAGGGACTGCACTGTCTTCTTGTGGTTCTCCCAGGCTCTCTGAAGTTCTAGAACTGAAGCAGAAGTTTGAATGATGGCCCACTCAGATTTTTGACAGATGCAGTTCATTTGATACATTAACAAATATTTTGGGATTGGTGGTTTATTTAAGGCAGTTGCTATTAAATGGTCATAATTTATCTTTGATTTTCACACAGTGTCATCTACACTGTCATCTACAGTCTGGAAACATGTCCTGGCTTTGGAATTAAAGCTAAGATAACCACTGACCCTTTGACTCTGACTTTGTCTTTAGTGTAAGACTTCAAGACATTTTCACCATTAAATTGCCAGTTTATTTGTACTATTGCAGTGAGATGGGCAGAGTTGGAATGTTGGGATTTCTTCTGCCTAACTTAGCCACTTGAATTTATTCATCTAGTGAAATCCAGTCATCTGATTCCCTCTAAAACTGCCACATAGAATTCGGAAACTCCAGAGAGCAATCAACTGCTTCCCAATGTTCTTTTGCTCACTGGTATGCCATGTTACCTTGTGAAGGTACATGCTTAGCTTAGGCTGAACACCTGACTTTGAAGCACTGTATTACATGAGATGAATCATTTCCCTAATGGAGAATGTCCTTCTGAACTTCAAATGCTACAGCTAAAAAATGTAGAGACTTAATAGACAATCCTATAAAGATCCTTGCACTTGCTGTGTTGCAGTACCTCACTTTCCATTCCTTCCATCAAACAGAATGTGCAGGTTTGATGGACGCTTGTTTTTTTCTTCTGTGTGTTTGCTTTAGCAGCTAACTGAAAGTCCATCTCATCACCTACAAGATGGAGCTTACACAAAGCAGAATGCTGAAACTCACAACAAGGTAAATTACTGGCCTGACCATGAGATCTGATGAGCCCATGGAAATTCAAGCCTTTCATTCTCTAAGACAACAAAGGTTGGCAACACAGCATCATACACACCTGGGACATTGGTTTTCCTGTTAATATTCTACAAAGAAACATTTTAAAATAATATAATATGACCTCTCTTTATTTTCTCCTCTTAGAAAGAAACTTCTGATTATTTGACATGAGTTTATTTCAACCTGACCTCTCCTAAACAAATGGAATTAGTGTTCACAACTGTACACACTAGATGCCTTTGAATATACTGCACAAAAAACAGACTGGCATAGCCCACCTGGACATTGTGAAAAGTGACTGTAGGTGTTAAAGGACACATTTATCATCCACTAGTTCTGTTGTTTAGGTGGTCTTTGCTCTTATATATCAAGCAGATTCAACAGGTTATCATGATAGAAAAATTAGATGTGTCTTGTAAACCCTGCAGAGGACAGGATGGAAATGTGTCTATAATTGCACTGCTGAAATCAGGGGTTCAGCAAATTTAAATGCAAGAAAAGATGCAGATGAGCAATAATTCACACAAATTGGGTGCAACATAATTTCACTGAGAGGTAATCTCTCTAGAGACCTTTAGAGGAGACTGTGATGTTACCTATTCCACAAGAATACTAAATATCCAGCAATATTTCCAACTGTATACTTTCTCTGAAATTCCTGAACACACCCATTCTTCCCCCCATCATCTCAAAATATGGACTATTAGTTGTGTGCTGGTGACTCTGCCCTGCCTCTGACTCAAATGCTTGTGTCAATGTATGTGAAAAAAGAGCAGCTGACCTAAAAGTAAAGTACTGCTTAGTATTTAACTAAGTCTTTGTGAAAGGCTGCTCATTGTAGTGCTAATGGGTATTTGAAACACAAATTAAAATATGTCCCAGATTCTACTCCTTGAAAATCCTCTGCATCTTCAGCCAAAAGTTTTGTCAGGCTGTTTGGGGCTGTGGGAGGATATTTTTGTGGAGAGAGTCACTACACAACAGCCCTGCTCCACGTACCTGTGTTTTGATAAGAGCAAGCTTCTTTCATGTGCCATTTAGAACATGGACAAACACCTTCAGAGCCCTCCATGTGTATAATCCCAAGTATGCAAGCAGTGCCTGCCACCAGCCCTCAGTCATCTCTCTCTTGCTGGAATTGCCAATGTGTTTGGCACAGTGTGCCTGCCCTTGTCCATCACCTTCACCTTCACCCCTGCACTCTAAGAATTAAGCTTCCCCTGGCCCCTGGGGCACCCTCCCTTCTTTGCTCATTACAATGAGGCTATGAGTCTGCAAGGGTCCCTAAAAGATTTTCTGCAACTCCTTTTCTTGCTATTCCCTCCTTTTATTCCTTCCTTTTCTTTGGGAAAACTGAGAAGGAGACGTTCAGCATAAATAAAATAAGCTTGTTCTACAGCAAACAAATCAATCAACCAGTTACTGCCACCAAACACATCAGTGTGGCACGTACAGCTTTTGTTAATGGTAGGGACAAATACAGCTGTTTGAGAGTGGCTTTGCATCAGCCCTGGAAAAATGCTAAACACAATAGCAACAGAGAGAGAGGAAAGAAGAAACACCTGTGCTCTCTGGATGACCAGTAAAGCATCCCAGATTATAGCATTCAAAGCAGTATAAATGAAGTGCCCAAAGGTCAAACAAAAGGGAGCCTTTCCAGTCCTCTTTCTGGGAAGGGCCTTTAATAGTTGCAAATGTATCCAAGGCTGACTGACTGCTGCTTCTGCTGCCCAAAAGGAATGTTTATGGAAACTAAAAGAGGCCAAAGTACAAGGAATAAGGGATGTTCAGAGTCAGTCTGTTAAGCACCAAAATGCTCCCCTGCAGTTCTGCAGAAATTCACCAAAAATGGCACTGATTGCCTTTCACATATGCCTAGGCAGGGTGCTAAAAGAGAGCACATAGCAGAGATTTCAGATACTTGTGTCAGGAAGGAAAAAATTAAGAATAAGAAACCTGTGCTCTGCTGCCCACTAACCAGTGCTCTATAATTGTTATTTCAGTTAAAGCTTCTGTCCTTTCCTGCCCCTGGCAATCAGATTGTATCAGCAAAGAAAATAATGAAAAGGAAAGGGAATGTATAAATAACTGCCATAAATTATATATTGCTTTTTATTGCTTTTTTCTACACAGAAGTATCTGACATTTTAACTGCTTCTTTGAGGATCACAAGGTTCAGTAAAAGTCTCAGGTCTGCAAAATCTTTAAAAAGCAGTAAATGCATTAAATTTTTCAACAAAACTTGGACTGTACTCTTAGGCTAGAGATTGACTGATAATGTACAGGGAATGGAAAAGAATCACCTTTATTAACCAGTTTTCCTCCAAGAAGGAATGGTGGGTTTTTATCAATTGCTATTCAGAGCTGTACATTAGTTTAAGTGTTTAGTTTAGTTTAGTATTTTAGTTTAAGTGTAATTTAAACCATCATGGAATTATCTATTCAAAATGTAGGTATGTAAGACAGTCACTTTCTGGGTGGGGATTTCCACATATTGAGAGAAGTTTAGGCTCCCAGCAGAGTCTCTTTAGTTTACAGAAGTATCCATCTGACCCAAGGTAACGTAGCCTTAACACAGCTGAACAGTGCCTTTTCAAACCCTGTGAAGGTATCCACGGCAGGCAATCTGCCCTAGGTCTCATTCATTTCTGCCAGCCCTTGGAGGACATTTTGGAAGATGAGCACATCTCAAACAGCAGCTGGTACCTAAATTTAGGCACCTTTCTTTTTTAGGATGAACAGGACAGATTTCCATGCTCCACTGACATTGCCTGGGTGTGTATTGACCACCCAACACCTCCTCATGTGCAAGCACTCACACATAAATAAATACCTGAAGTCAGATACATTATTCCAAAGCTAAATCCCACAGCACTATTAGATCACATCAAAACCCCATAGTTCATAGCAGGAACTGCACCTTAGATTAAGGTGAAAAGTAGCTGAGTATTCTTGCTGTAATGCCCTTTTCATTTTGATTGATTTAATCTGCCTCCACAGCCTGCCAGGAAGAGAGCTGAGCTATAGGGCCCACACTTCAACATGAACACCAGCAAAGAGTGTGATATTTTTGCTGCTTTTCTAGGTTTCATAACACAGTGCTTTGAGAATCCCAGAGTCCTTTTTTACCAATGTTTTCTTCAGAGGTTGCCTGCAAGGCAGGCAAGCTACTGATTTTATTCCATTTTGGAGAAAAGTGTGCAGCTCAGGGGTCATATTTTGAAGGTAACACCATCACTGTAGATGCACATAGCCCAAGTGAAATTTTTAAAGTACCTCAGACTCTAATTTCAGATGAAAAATTAGTCTCTTTGTGTCTAAATCCCACTAGGGTCCCATTTGCTGATTCATTGCCTAACTTGCTTGTAAATTCTGCTATGGCTTGTCCAAGGTGATATACAACTTTTGAATTCTACTTTTCATCTTGTTCTCTCCTCAGCTCACCTTGATTTTGGTCACTAATCTTTTTCATCCCTGACCCCAAACCCAAACTCATTCCTAGGGTCCCTCTGGCATGAATACATCACTGTGTGATAGGGTCTGGATGATTTGCTGGTCATTTGCTGGTTTCCCTGCATACAGCAAGACCCAAGGGGCTCTTCCTCACAGCCCTGAGCTCACTTTGCATTTTGCTATTAAAAATCTCCCCACTGTCTTAGTACTGTGGTATGGATTATTTATATTTGAGTTAACCACTTAAACACACCCAGTGAAACAGGTACCACAACATTTCTAGGTATCTGCTGAACCACAGCTTCACCAGAAAGCTAAGAAATAAAAACGTTCCAGCATAAATTTTTGCTGCAAATACAAACAATTCCTGTTTTCTTCTTGCAGTAGGATACTTCAAAAATAATCAATCATTGTTTCCTTTAAAGCCACTTTTTCCAGAAATGGAAACACTGAAGAACATTTTTTTTTCTCTTAAGAAAATGAATCAATTTCCTCATAGTTTTCAGCTGATTTGTCTGTAACAAGCAAAGTTGCTGTTACTTGACATATCCCTGATTTAAAATGGGGGGAAGAGAAGGTAGGATAAATGAACATATAATAGAAGATGGCATTAATAAATGAGAAATTGTTTAATCCACCAATTAGATACCAGTTTCTGCCAGGTTATCTCAGGAGATGTTGGCCTGCTGCCTGTGAGCTACTTCTCAAACACCTTGTATGCCTTCAACAATACAGACAGAATGATGAAGCTTTCAAAAAGGAAATCTCTTCTGAATGTCAGAATGGAATCATTTCCTCAGTATCCTGAACAATTTTCCAGAGCTGTAAAGTAGTATACAGGAGAATTAGCTCATAGCTGTGCTGTGATTTCCCTAGCCACTAAATTCAAGCTCTATTTCTGCATTTTAAAAAGTTTTATAATGGGAAGTGAACTCT
The DNA here is from genome assembly GCF_963662255.1 of Cinclus cinclus. NCBI lineage: Eukaryota > Metazoa > Chordata > Aves > Passeriformes > Cinclidae > Cinclus > Cinclus cinclus. The sequence continues at coordinate 10,895,021 of NC_085048.1, forward strand.
ATAATTCATTATCTCTTTCTCTCCTTATATGAGTTCAAAATCCAGCTCCTCATCTTTTGTGAGGCAGATAAGCAACAGTGAAATTAAAATAGAATTTTTCATTATTTGTAAGACTTGTTACATCCTTAGAAGTGTTACCTGAAAATCAAACAAAAGAGCTTGTGGGTTACAGATAGTTTAGAAAATATAATGTAATCCTCATATTCTAAAGAAAAGTGATATACCACATAAATGACAAATATCTGTTGAGAAACTACTTAAGCTGGTGCAGCCAGATTTAGACACCAACAAGACACTTGCTGATGAAAAAAAAAGCATATCAAAAACTTGCTGGTTTGAAGGACTTGGAAAAGGCAGTACAGTTCTGCTTCAGATAGTTTTTGCCACTGTATCAGTAATGTTGACTTCCTTTCTTTCTTTGGAACTGAATGTGAGACAAGGATCAGAAAAGAATATGTGGCTTCTGTGATGGAAATGATTATTCATTTCATATTAACAGAGTAGCAACCACAATTGTAGAAAAATAAAAAAGCAGAAGAATCATAAGACAAAACATTTTTTTTAATAAAAAAAACTTTCAGAGAAAAAAATCTCATCAAGTGGGAAAATGAAACAAAATTTCTGCCTTTTGAAAAAATAAAAATATATTTCCTGACCAGCTGTGATCAATTCAGAGATACTGGTGAATAAAGCAATAGATGGCATTACTTTGTGGAATGTATTACTTTCAGGATTGATAGGAAAACCATGTTAAACCTTTATAATATATCTTGAAAAAAAAGATGCATTATTGTAGCATTTAATATTAGATATAATTTTCTCTGTTGTTCATTGTCATAGAAGTTCTGCCTTAAAATGTGCATTTTACCTAGCTTTCATTAGGCTTAACAAAATATTTACCAACAGTTATACTGAAGAAAACTAAATGGAAGAGTAAATCTGTAATACATGGAATCTCCCCAGTGGGTCTGCTACTAGGAATATGCAATGCTATCAAAATAAAACAAATCATAATAGCAAATTTGTGCAACCAAACTTTTTATTTTCTCTGCATAAACTTCTTGGTCTTCCTGCACAATTACATCAAATGATATTTTAGACTTTTAGGGTATTTCTAGGGGAAAAGAGAAAGTAGGAATACCCAGCTTCCTCTGGAAAATAACTTTATGCAAACCCTGTCTACCAACCCTTCACCTTACCTCCCCAACAAGAATTCAAACTTAGTTGCTTATCCATAATTAAACGTTTCAAAGTGGACATCAGGTTAAAGCCTGACATCGGGTTGCTGCCATGTAGTAGGCATATAAACTATAGATATCATTCTAATTTCCCTTTTGTCAAGGCCCCAAAATGCTATGAGATTTTTGCAAGTACAAAGTTCATGGTATTAGTATTAATATAGAGCTGCCCAAACGGGCAGTGTAGTCAACATGTGGAACCTATACAATATGGCCAAAACAAAGTTGAACCTGAAAAATGTTCTTCAGTTTATGTAAATGATATAGCTCCAACAGCTCTAAAGAATTTACAAACTTATGCCAAATCCCACTTGTCAGCCAACTGATCCATAATGCTTAGCCATAATCTGTACATTTCCTCTAAAGAGTAAAACTTGGTGGTTGACATGCAGAGAAAATGCACTAAGTAATGTAAGTAACTTCTATTGCTTGACGGATGTTTTCTTGTTATACATATTATCTAAATAAATAGTCATATAAGAGTCTTATTTTCCCCAGGATTTTCCATGCAAATGAGAGAAATATATCTGTTACTTGGGTTGTTCAGAACATCAAAACATCCAGTTCTGTAGTACGCCAGTAAATCCCAGCTCATACTGCTGGTTCAGTGAGTATTAATATTCATTAAAAGCAATAATGAAGTGACATAGCCTTGATTTAGAGGTCTGGCAGGAAGACGGTGGCAAGAGTCAAAGCTGGCCCCAAATGCCCTGTCTTAATCCTGACCCAAGCAGGTATGTGCAGCAGCCCACAGATCACTGGGTCCTGCAGCTCAAGTCTGCTCCCCATGAGGAGCAGCGAGGGCAGGGTGAGATCCACTTCCATCCTCGTGCCTTTGCACTATAACATAACGTTGTGGCTTGCCACGGACTTGATAAGCTGCTTCATTGGCACACTGCGGCCAAAATTTTAAAGACTGGGGAATGAGAGACTGGAGAGCAGTGCCATGGAAAGGGACCTGGGATCCTGGTCCATGGCAAGTTGAACATGAGCCAGCAGTGCCCTGGCAGCCAGGAGGGACAACCCTGTCCTGGGGACATCAGGGACAGCAGCACCAGCCAGGAAAGGGAGGGATTGTCCTGCTCTGCTCTGGGCTGGAGCAGTTTTGGGTGCCACAATACAAGACATTAAACTATTGCAGTGTCCAAGGGAAGGCAACAAAGATGGTGCAGGGCCCTGAGGGGAAGCCGTGTGAGGAGTGACTGAGGTCACTTGGTCTGTTCAGCCTGGAGGAGACTGAGGGGAGACCTCACTGCAGTTAAACTTCCCTGAGAGGGGAAGAGAGGGACAGACACTGATCTCTGCTCTGTGGTGACAGTGACAGGACCCGAGGGAATGACCTGAAGTGCTGGGGGACATTAGAAAAACATTTTTCCCCCAGAGGGTGTTTGGGCACCGGAACAGGCTCCCCGGAGAAGTGGTCACAGCACCAATCCTGACAGAGCTCAAGAAGTGTTTGGACATCACTCTCAGGCGCACAGTGTGACTCTCGGGGATGGTGCTGTGCAGGACCAGGAGTTGGACTGGATGATCCTTGTGTGTGCCTTCCCACTTGGCATAAGGTGTGGGTCCTTAACTCTCAGTAAGCAAGGTTCAGCCTTGAGCTGGGCATGGAATCTCTTTATTACACATCAGGGGATATCTGTAGGCCTGGGATATTGCTAAATTACCCACTTCCCAGTAAAGATTCTTAGATGGCAAGCGAGAAGTCATTTCTCTCTCAGAGTGTCCTGAATTTCTGCAGAAAAGTTTATAAGATTATCTGGGCCATCAGTGACACCAAAGCTCTCTGCCTTGAAGATGAAGTCACAGGTTCCAATCCCAGCTCTCTAGCATGTTTGTTTATTTTATTCACTGATGGTTTCATATTTAATATATAAACACTGTTTAAGATAAGAACAGGAATTCACTAGTTCCCCTTTTTAGGCAAATTTCCTCATAACATTATTAAAGACTTTTGCTGGTTTTGTGTTTTCTGGCCTTTTTTAGTGGGTCTTCATTTTTTTGTTGCACAAAAGAGAAGTGTCTCACACATGTCAAGATTATCTGTAGTTTGGATAGTTTCCTGATTAATGGTTTTGAACCTCTTCAGCATTAAGGGCTTTTCCTGAGGGTGCTGACTGTCCCCAAGGTCAATTACCCCTGACACCTGATCTGGGTGAACCACAAATTAAGTGATTTCTCTTTCCTGTTAATTAATAAGTAGTCTCATAAAAGTAGGTGAAGATTTGTTGCTCATTTTCATAGATATACCATAGGTAGATTTTGAATACTTTTGATTGATTTTTTCAAGAAACTAGATAGCAAAGCAAAACAAAAGATCTCTGAGTTTCATCTCAGGCCAGACATGGAGGTGAAGGAAGGGGCATTTGGTGGGACAAACTTTAATTACCTTTGTAACTTCATCATCATTTCCCGACCTGAGAATTTCTGATTTTAACTCCTCAGGTGGCATCCTAAATTCTAACTACATAGATTTTAAAAATCCAGTTGAGAAGTCTTCAGCAATCCCATGTTCCTCTGTCTCAGTTTTCTTGTTGCATACAGCTAGTACCATTTCCCCTCATCTGGGTGGGGACTTAAGAACAACGACTGAAAATCTGGAAGTTTTTGTTATGTTAAATATTTCTTTGGATGTAACTTTCTTTAAGATTGCTGGAATTTGACTCTTGCTGCTGCTGAATTAGATCAGTATCAGCCAATCACCCAATGGGAAACTGTGTATGAAGTTTTCACTCAACCAGGAGAAAAGAAAGACTGAAAATGAAGCCAAGAACAAAGAATGAGAGACAAAAGTGAAGGAAGAAGTGTGACAGTTTCGTCCTTCAAAGTCCTAGAAGCTCATATCCACAGCAACAAGTTATTATTGCAATGCTTGCTTATATTAGATAGTAAAAATTAGTTTCCTGCAAAACTTAGCTTTTCATGGTACTGCTTCAGGGGGCCTTAATTTCAGTTGGAAGACTAAACATTTATTCCAGTGATTGCATTGGAATGACAAATTGAAAGAAACATGAGATTGAAAAACACAAAGTGTGTGTTAAGAATGCTCAATTGAACTGAGAAAACAAGGTAGCATTCCCTCCAGAAGAGATCACCTGATCAGTATCAGTCCTGATTGCTGGCAAGGTGCTGAGAGGGTCTGAAAGCAAATTTCACCAATTTATTCCAGCTGGGTGATAAAAGTACAGCCTGCATGGAAAGTGTATTTTACTAGTGCTCATTAAAGGGATTGAAATTAAGAATAAGGCCTTGGTCCTGCATTTAAAAAACAAACTTGAGAACTGTTTCCCATATGGAAACCAAACTAAAAGAATTGTGCTTTGAAGAAAAAAAATCTCTCCTATACTAAACCAGGCTTGTCCAGTCCTGTTCTAACCTGAGGTTAGAGGAATATTTTTTGTGTTTCTCTGAGATGCATTGCTTCTAGGATTCTTTCCCCATTTTAAGTAAGAAAGGCAGGAAGACAGTCCATCTGATTTAAGCTATTTTACTGGGAATTTCTGCCATATTTTGAGCATGTTCCAAGTAGCAGTTGAGATATAAATAGCAGAATAAACAAACAGCTGCGCAAGCAAAGTTGAAAAGTCAGAGACCAACAAGATTATCAGTTGTTTCTGCAGTACTTCCAGACTGCTAACATGCCAAATGTGATACCATGTGACAAACAAACTCTTTATTGCCAGCAGCTAGATTTGGCATTTCTTCATTCCCTACTTACTCGTTCTGAAGACTTTTTCCCCATATTTTCTTCCTGAAAATAGAGAAAATTATATTAAAAGCACTGATAATGAAAAGCCCATGGTTTTGGTCATAAATCCTGGCTTATACTTCACATTTCACTTGCTTTATGGTATATTTCTAAATATAAGGGCAGTTATATGCTGAGAAATTAAAGTTCTGAGGCAAAATAAAATATTCTCATCCTTCCAAACCTACTTTTGTTTAAGGTTCTGAACTGGGGAAATGTGTTTCCTCCAATATTTGTGTGCAAGTACTGTTGATGATAAAATAATGAGCAGGCATAAAGCTTTCTGTATCCCATATTTGATTATAAATACTACTCATTTGGCATTTCTTCCTGACTATAAACACAAAGAAATAGACAATCCTGCATAATGAAACAGCTAAAATAACAAGTATGCCAATCGTTTAATGCTCTCTACAAATGCAAATAAGTCAAAATGTATTTGCTGTTTGCTGAATAAATACCTGTCTTCACTGGGTTTCAATCTGAGTTTATGTCCTCTAGTTCACAGGATTTTTTTTTATTCAACTGAGTCGAAGCCTTTTTGTTTTTAATGGGTTATAGTGTACATGACCAAAATGTTTAGAACTGTTAACATTTTCCAGAGCTCTGGTGCAGAAGATGATTTATGATTCTTACCAACAAGGACCAAAGTCTTTGCTGAAAGTACTGTGAAGAATCACATTCACTTGAATGTCTTAAAATTAAGCATAAAATTGAGCTTCTTTCATTTATTTTACTGCCAGTTTCAATAGTGTAGTAGCAGCATTTGAATGCATTGCATTGGTGTTCAGTCATTAATGTGCAAAGGAAGTTAAAGTGTATTTTAAAGACTTATTGCCAAAAAGTAATTTTTAAGCTGCTTTAAAATTCTTCTTCATGTTTTGACATTATTTATATGTTTTGACTTTTTATTTCAGTGGAAATGGCCATTTTCCCTTTAAATGTACCAGTCCTTTTTTGAATCCCAGTGGTTCATTTTCTAACTTAGGTGTAGGTCTCCTCTGATTCAGGTTCTCATGTCAACATTGAAGTGATTCTTTTTAAACAGTGCTCTTTCATTGTTCTTTTCTTGAGCGAAGGTGGCATTTGTGAATCCTGTAAGCATGATTGCAGTCTGAAATTGAAGAGAGTTAATCTAGGAACACTTATTCTGCTACCATTAAACCACAGTCTCATGGGATGAGCTGAGAGGAAAGTACAGGATGCCCAAAACATTTACTATATTAGACAAGAAATTAGAGCCCTTTGAGCTCTTTCCAAGTACTTGTGATGGTTGACCTCTCCATTAGTCATATTTGGTCTATGATCTCTGGAGTATCTTTTATAGGAGGTGAGCTAATAGCTGCAAAAGATGGATAGTCAGCTAAAACACTTAAAGGGATACAGTTTATAAAAATAAGATGGAGTTTCTCTATATTAATAGTTTAAGTAATACACTAATATCCCAATTACTAATCTCAATACACTGTAGACAGGGAATGGGTATCATTATTCCCATCTGACAAAAATGATATCCAGCTTCCCAAGGTCACCCATGCCATATGTAACAGAGTTAAGAATAAAACGAAAGTCTAAGAAAACATTGCTTGTGATCAGCCAACAAAAACAGCCTCTGTAACAAACTACTTATTATCTAAAGAGTTAAGGCATGGGGGAAGGAGGGAAGCAGAATAGTGCAGTGAAGGGACAGAGAAGCAAAATGAGGTGACTTCCCCAAGGAAATTCAGCGACCAACAAAACTCAGAGTTCACGCACACCACTTGTAGTCATGTTCACCACTAGGACATCCATGGTACAGTGCAGGAGAATGTCTTTTCCTGAGTGATGATGTTTATATGGCACTGAATATCCAGGCCACCAGATATTTTAGAGAACTGTCCTCAGAAAGTGTCAGGCAAGAGCTGGAAGATGTTTCCATTACTTTACTGGAGGTTCTGTAAATATTACTATTTATACCAGTCTCTCTGTTCTAATTGCTATCCCCCTTTCATTGGCAAGAGCTTTCCTCTCTCCTCAGGAAATACCGTCAGTAAGTTCTCAGCTTCACAATGCTCCTGAGACTTTTATTCCACAGAAATACCTTTATACAATTGCAAAACTCCTTTCAAAGTTTTTCTTTGCCAGAACACCTTACAGTGATTAACAAACAGCATGCTCTTTTTAAATCTTGCTGCATAAGTATTGAAATACTTAACTTCTGTCAGTACTTAGCTGCGGTCCCCAGATTTATGAACACTTCATACAAGGCAGTCCAGGTTAAGCAGAAGAGTATCTGTGCACTGTTGAAATACAAATATGCCTTTGTTCATGTTTCTCTCTCTATAAATCTGTTTAATCTAGAACATGATCTTTGGATGCAGTCAGTCAAACATGAGAAGAGATTTGTGTCAAAAGCACTGACTCAGAATCATACCTCAGCCCTTACTGATCAGGATATGTCACTGAGAAATGAACAGAACTTCAAGAACAACCAGTTTCCTCAGGTAACAAAAACTTTGCAGAAAGAATCAGTATGGGGCTCTGCTCAGACCTGTCAGCAGAGCATTCTTTTTTTTGTAGAAATGGTAAAATTAACAGTAAATATGGAATATCACTCATATGTTACTCCTGGTACTGGAACTACCAACTAGTAGAACTAAAACAAAATTAAGTTTTCTTAAACAGTTTTTAAATTATTTCAAATATTTTACACTTTTTACATACCCATGTGCACTGTGTAGGTTTATTCTATTTACAGCAGCTAAGATATCTTCAGGATGATGATTCTTATCATAATTATATATGTACCAGGGTTCTTGTTCTGTAGATAGAGATTAGGTTAAAATTTTTAAATGAAGATATTTTTTTGTTCTTCAGTGCATAATTTTAGTCCTAAATATTGAAAATAAACGCACACTTCAACCTCTTGGTATAAAAATAAAGTTACAAAACCAAAATTATCATGGATCTCTTTCTCTAGAGATATGATTGATATTATCAGTCAGAGAAACTTTCTAATAGTGTGGATACATCCTGATTTTGGGATAGCTAAAATCCATTTATAGAATCTTTATTTTACAACAGGCACAACAACATGGAGAATCTGACACCTAGTGTAGACTTTTACTTCTCATATAGAAGTCGAGCAAAAATCTTGAGATTTGATAGCTGGAAGGTTTTCTCATCTTCCATAATTTAAAATATGTATTAATGTAATATTTGATTTTGTCTATTCTACCTGAATGTCTGAAGCTCACATATCTGTACAAGAGAGAAGATAATGTACCTCATGAAAAAAACAAAGCTTAATATTTTGTTCAAAACAGAAGCATGCCTGGGAAAGGGAGCCTGACACTTTTTCTTCTCAGCCTTTAATATCATAACATTCACAGCAATGAGCCACTTTCCATAGGGCTTTGGTAACCTGGGATGAGAAGGGAACGTAATGGGTGATGTGGATACCACTACACTGAGCTCTTCAGCTATTATCTCTTCTCATCAAATGCAAATCTCTAACCAGATTAGGATTTTCTGTCTCTCTTTTTCTATATGTTGCAGTAAATCATCTGAGACATTTAAAGGAATCAGAATTGTAGATTTTATTTCCTTTCACTAACCTTGTGACATACGTTCAGCTTAGCTTAAATCAAGCACTCAAGCTGAGCTGCCTGTTTTGCATGCTGATCTGCCAGTTGTCAGCAACAAGCTGAATGGAAATCAAAACCAGTATCTCAATATTTGAACAACAGTTATTGTAAATAATTGCAGGACTGCAGCTTCTTAGAGAATGACTATTATTGAAGGTATGGATGCTGCACCTCTAAAGTGCTTATATTGCTGCTTGTAGACAAATGGAAGACAGAACACATCAATGCAACAAAATAAACAGAAAGAAGAAATGAGATGTAAAATTTTCACACTTCACATAAATATTTAAATGTCACCTGTAGCGAGAATTGTCAATAACAAGGTTAATATCAGCAGCATTTCCAGGAAGAAGCTCTGAAACATCTTGGAGGAAAATGTCACCCTGTGTCTTGTCACTTGCTCAAGTTAATCTGAAGTCCCAAGATGAAAAGAAACCTAAATAATTCCATCTTCTTGTTTCATACATAACAGAACATCATTTTTTCATTACTATAGTTTGGTCTCAGTTGGCTTGAAAATTGCTCCAGGCCACCAAGAAGCATTTAAAGTTTATAGATACTACAAAATACACAAAATTTGCAACATCTGTTTCTCAATTTTATTGTTTTGCATAGTTCATTTTTCTCCATTCTCAGGCACAAACATGAACTTTTCAGGTCTGACAATACAATGTACCTTTTCAGGCTATAGCATCTACTTCACAACCATTTGGCCAAAGTTCTTTTGAAAGAATTTCAGTTCTTTTATTATATTTCAAATAAGGAGGAATCTTTAGGGAAATAAAGAAGTATAGATAAAATGGGCTGTCCCCTCCATCTGTCTGAATAAGTGCAATTCAAAGGAAAACAGTGCTAGTAAAACAGGAGAATGAAACACTAAAAAGGACCATTGAAAAATGGAATAGAGAATAATAGCTTGTTTTTTTAAAGTCAGCAAGGGACTTGCATGCTGAAAGTGTATAATGTCAAATGAGCCAGATGAAATAAGTATGTATCACTGGCTAACAGAGTGAATCCTGAATGGAAAGCAATTTTCAATTAACTGGTCATGCCACACTTACCTGAGGTTATGTTTCATAATCAATCATGAAGAAGTGTTATTTCTCTACTGTTTGTGAGCTAGATGGTCCCAATACTTATTTAAAAACTAAAATATTATTTTAAAAAGGAAGGGATGCAATGGCTAAACTTGACTCCCACTGCAAAAAAAAAATTAAAAAAATAAAAATAAAAGAAGCCTGTTGACCTTGTTAATGTAAAATTTCAAAATATTTTGAAGATAAAGATTAGAGATACTGGAATCTAACAGCAGAAAGAAATACAGTATTACCCTCCTGAACCAATTCCATGGTTACTTTTATAAAGAGGATTATTTCACTCTGGTTAGTTACTGCAGACTATGGAAGCTGGAAGAGGCAATTGAAGTGGTATGCAAAGGGATGCATGCAGGTGGTCTGGATTCCCTCTTTGTATACTGCAAGATAGTCAACAGTCCCCTAAAATAGCATTTATATTACATAATTTGGTGTATTTTAGCATGTTTCTTGAAGTGGTTTCTCTCCTAGGGAACGAACATTTCACTCCTATGCCACCTAGAACCCCTTTGCAATGCTGCTCCAAGGCCTTTTGCTGCCCAGCTCTCCATAAGCCTGAAATTTTATGGAAAAAAGACAACAAACTTGATGAAGGGTCTGGACTACAAGCCTGATGAGGAGCACTTGAGGGAGTTGGAGATACTTAGCCTGGAGAGAAAGAGACCCAGGAATGACTTTATCCCTGTCCACAACCTGAAAGGAGGCTGTAGGCACGTGCAGGTCGATTTCTTCTCCCAAATAACAAGTGATAAGACAGGAGGAAACACCCATAAGTTGTCCCAGGTCAGGTTTATACTGGATATTAGGAAAAATTTTTCACTGGAAGCTTAGTCAAGTATTGGAGCAGGCTGCCTAGGGAAGCAGAGTCACTACCCCTGGGGCTATTTAGAAGATGTGTAGATGTGGCACTTGGGGACATGGTTTAGTGCTGGACTTGGCATCGTCAGGGTAACAGCTGGACTTGAGGGGCTCAGAGGTCTTCTCCACCCTAAAGGATTCTGTGATTCTAAGATGGAAAGGCACTCAGGGACAGCCATACATAAATCTGCTTTGCAGCACCTTAGACACAGTGCATGGCTGAGACCAGCAATGGGTGCAGACACCACTGATGGAAGAGATGCCCTGGTACCACAGTGAATCACCCCACACCCCACAAGGTGCTCTCACACAGAGACTGATGTAGCTGCAGGCACAATATCACACATTCCTGTGCAACACAGATGTAGTAAATGTCCCATCCTGCATCTCCTTCCAGAGGGATGTATTCAAACATGATCAAACCAAGATTTTTTAGAAGGGATCCACAATTTTGCATTATTCTTGAATGTTACATATAACTCATCTTGCCCCTTCCCAGATTTGAAGTCTTTACAGTAGAAGGGTCAATGGCAATTTATCACTGGAAGTATGTATCAGACCTGATTCCTTTTCAGTCTTTTGAGCTGCTTTACTAGTCACCTTCAGAAGTTCTGCCTATTGCCTACTTTTCACTAGTTAAACAAACTATTTAAACAAGCACTCAGGATACAGAATGCATTTGTGCTGACTTTACAATTGCTTAGGACAGAGAGGTTTTGTCTTCAAAAAAAGAACTCCTGAAACCTTTGTAATACAAACAAATATTAATAATGCTCATGTCTTGGAGCAGTCTACATTTCTGAGGACCTGAGGAATCTGAGATCTGATTGCATAATCAGAGGCATTATTTTCAGAAGGCAGCAAAGATTATTTTTAATACAACCACCGAATCACCCTAGAATTTCAGGCATTTTATAAAAGCTAGGTAATTATACTTCTTGTTTACTGAACTCCTAATCAGAAGAGTTGAGCATCTTTTGCAGTAATCAATTTTCTCTTCTGACACCACAGTGAGGAAAATATTATTGTTCCCTCCTATAATTTGAGGGAAGTTAAAAGCAGTGCCTCCTTTCAGTGATGCTGCAGGTCACATACTGCCTCCAGTAGTTTTCTCAGCAACACACTGAACACTACTCACTTGCTGTGTGCTTTTTGCAGGTGTTGGAATTTTTTCAAGCAGTGATATGTAAGAAAGTCAGAAATAGCACTGGAGACTGATGACTTTGAATCACCGAGCTAACCAGTAGGAGAATATTTTTGCTAAAGAATTTTTTGCTAGCTTGTAAGGCATTTCTACAAGCTCTTTTGCAACATCTTTGTTAAAGTCAGCTTCATACACTTAGCAGTTGATGTTAACCGAGTGCATTGACACCAAGGTGAACAGAAGGGTGGTGCTAACAGACAGGAGATGTGTTACAAAGGGAACCGAACCCTGTGAAACAGAGAAAGCAATTCCCCAGGAAGTGCTAATGGGTGAAAGACATGCCTGCATCCCAGTTGTCCTGTGATTGAAACCCTCCTGCTAACTAATGTCGTGCTAATTAAATAAGATGCAGTACCCTTACTGCCATGGTTATTATGTATCAGATACCACTTATCTCAAAACGTATGCCTGAATTTCAAAGTACCGGTGAAAGTGTAGCTGGCATTCAAGCAATACAGGACAAACACAGGAAAGGCACAGTGCGTTGTGTTGGGCTGGAACAGCTTTTGTGGCAGAACAGGATGAGACGCTTTCCTCTTAACCCTGCCTGCATGTACCAAAGGCATGAGCTGCACACCTCAGTAGTTTGGTTATCATGTATTTTTCTTCAGCTAGTGGGCAGCACATCAGTGATGTGTCTGATGTAACTTACAGGTGATGTGTCTGGTGCTTCCACTCACACCTGCTGCAACATCTTCAGGAAGGACTCAGGGACTGCTTTACAGAAACTGCCTTGATGACACTGCTGATTTGTTTCGTTCCCCATTTGTCTTTCTGTGAAGTTTTCTACAGCTACCACTAAGAAATGCCAGCAGAATTTGGGAGATGAAAGGAAAAGCAGTCTCTACATTCCTGATTTTCCAGAAAATACCAGTCAATCACACTTATCTTCTGCTGTTAGCTGTCACTACAGCTTCTCTTAAGCAACTTTGAAGGGAAAGGGCAGAAAATCTGACTTGTCTCACCTCATAAAATAGCGGGTCCTTGTCTTCTAACTTCTGTCCAAGGTCACAGACAGGGAATTCTTGATAAGAGTTAGGCAGTAATCCTCTCAGAGATAAGGATTCCCTCCTGCAACTGGATACTGCAGAGGTTCCAGTGGCAGAAGAAGAGCTCATCTGCTTTGCCTCCCCTATTTTTGCATCTTCCAAGAATTGAGCCATAAAAATAGCTCTGGATGCTTACAGAAATCTTTTGAACATTTCTGGGAGTCAATGGCTGATATAATCCAAGACTGTGAAGAAGAGAGAAAGTGTTTCCTGGGGTGATGTCAGTCAAATACCTTTAGAAATACTGACTTTGGCTCATGGCCAGCGTATGCACAAAGTCTGTATTGATGACCCACTTAGATGGGGTTCATTTTTCAAGGTTGACACATAACTTTCTCCTTTTTTTAAATCAAATTAGCTCTGAACAATTGATACACTTCTCTTGTAAATACAGAATGGCATCTAATGAGGCATCATTGATGAACGTAAGGGACTTCTTTCTCTTCACATCCAAAGGCATATAAAGCCATGATAGAAAAGATTATGCTATATATATATGTATGTATGTATAAAAAAGAAGTAGAAAAAGCAGGTGGGAAAAAATATCTATAAGGCTTTTTTGGAGATTGACCCTTACCAAGTTCAGCCCTAGCTCTGCTGAAGAATTTCTTTTAGGCCATGTAGAATTCTACAGTTCATACCAAATGAAGAATTTTCTGACAACTCTAGCTATTTACATTAATTTCAGATAAATAATTTAAAAGATTCTTAAGAATTGAAGCTTATTCTATATGCATTTACTAAGTCAATCAAATACACTATACTCATGCAAAAAAAAATGTTGTGCATATATACATGTATGTGTATATTTATAAGGCTATGCAAATATATAATAGATATAATAAATAAAAATCATCCCTTTATTTCGTGAGGGGTATTCCAGTCAGAACACTCTAACACTCTGCCTTTCTTAAATTCTCCACTTTCGATTCAAAGAGGAAAAATGGAATTGCATTTCTTTTCAATTGTAAAGCTTATTCAGCACCTTTGGTTCCAGAGATGGGATAGGTACTTTTTCAGAGCACTAATTTCATACAGACCCACACACAGAAGCTCAGACTAAAAATGCTTCATCGACAATGCACTATTCCCTCCTCCTGCAGTGTAACTGCTCAACAATTTTCTGAAACCTGAAGGTGATTCACTGGGAAAAGAGAAAAAATCATCTTGTCTTGACAGTTATTCATAACCCTAAAGATATAGGGACAAATCCAAAGAGGTCTGACGGATCTAAACCAGTCATTTGAAGGACTGAGCTACAAAGATACAAAAGTACTGCATTGTAGTCACTTATTTACATCCCCTCTGTGGCAACAAGGGCATGTAAGTGTATTGAAAGTCTGCAATAGGCCTAATTGTGTATTCTTTGAACCTGACTAACTATATTAAATATTCAGGTTCTCCTTCTATAATTCACCTGATAGTGTTGTAGAGAAAACTAGCTTGTGATTAAAAATAAAATAAATATTCAATACACAAACTCAATACCATTACTCTCCTACTTGTATTTAACCTGATAAGCCATATGGTTTATTTTTGAGCCAGTAAGATTCATTATTTACAACAAAAGCTCTTCACAGAATTTACTGTTTCTACTTCATCTGAGCAACTTGCACCACAATTCTTTGAGGAACATGTGTACTTGCATAGATGTCAGCCTGTAATTAATTTTTTTTTTTGGTAGGATGAATCAAAAAATGCAACCTAGGAGAAGGATATATATGGTTATTTCAGGGCCTTGATTTATTTTGTGTTTGCTCCACAACAGACTTGTATAGCAGAAGGGCTGCCCAAACAATTGTGATAAACTCAGTGGTGAGAAACTTGTATTTCCCTCACCACTCTCCTAATGTTCTCCCTGCCTGAACATTTCAGTACCTGGATAGAAACTCTATATTGTGACATAGCCTCTCAACAGGTTTTCCACAAGGAGACCTTGTTCCTATGTTAAAATCCTCTCACTGGGTGTGTATGTTTAGGCTTAAGATTGTTAAATCCCTGGATGAAGAGAATTTGTGTCTTATCTTCAGGCTTGAACTCACTCATCAGTTAATCAACTCACCTTTTTTGCACACCTCTCCAAGGTCCTTCCAGCCTGAAACCCTTTCCTGACCCTCCTGCCCATCAAAGATGATGCCCTCCAAGACAACTTTTTTAGGAGATTCCTCAGCATCCATACTGAAAACATCATGGAGACATGAAGCCTACTTTTTCTCTCACCACTCATTAAGTGAAGGGGCAGCACAGAGTTTGGAAGATACTTCATCCACACACTTTATTCAGGGGCCAGAAAGACATGGTTTTGGGAAGGAAAGCAGTTCTTCAACTCCTCCTGTGCCTGGATCACTGGGTTAGGAAGGCAGCCACCCTATCTGCAACAGGTTGGTGCAGGCAATGTTGCAGGCTGTGTCCAAGCCTTCTCTTCCCTCTACAGTGCACTGAATGCCTCTGGGGGAAGACTTAACACTTGATGGAAATACTGATCTTCTGGGCCAAGAACTCAACAGTAGAAGGCCCAGATTCAGCACTCTGCTGGAAATGTGTTATCTATCAAGTATAATCTACTCACAAAAGTTAGTATTTTCCAAGGTTAGATGGCACAGCAGATGTTTGTCTGCACCTTCCATTGAAAAGACAGATTAAGGTGCTTACAAAAAGGAGAGTGACAGAACCATTGTGAGAGCTCCCAAACACAGGCAGTTCCTCAGTACCCTAAGAAAATACACTTGGAGTTTAGATGAAGTTTGATCCTGTACTTGTAGTCTGAGAGTGTATTCAAAACACCTCATACAGCCTGTGTACCCACTTGACTCTGCAGCCAAATTAGTACCATAGTTTTTTTTCTGTGAGTTCTGGATTTGAATCATAACAGAAATGTGTCCAATTCCAGAGTGTCACTGAGGAGTATCAAGGGAGCCAGTTTTGGCCAATTGTTTTCAGGATGAGTCTGTTGTGTGCTGAAAAGAGTGACAATGCGGTCTGAGGATCTGGTTTTCTTTCCAGGATCTTCAGGCCACCTAAACTTCTATCACCACCAGTAATTAGAAAACGGGTTTGCAGGACACTGAATTCAGTGGGTTGCATAGAATTGGTTGGCAGTGGAAGGAGAGAGTATGAGCAGCAGACTGAGAGGCTACAACACAATGAGGGACTGTAGCAGGATTGTGGACAACCCAGTACAAACTGGTCAAGTGATGGTCACCTTTGATACCTTCAAGATGCCTACATGATCCTACTGTCCCACTGAAACATCTTTTTATCACATTTTTTTGCTGCTTGTTGACAAGTTTTAAACAGAAGGATGAATTTCAGGTGAGGGCTGGCCTGGGAGGTAATTTTTTAAACCACCGTGGCAGAAGGGGAAGTCAGACATGGCTTTCCTGCTTCCTAGGGGAGCACTGAAAGCATTAGACTGTTAGTTACACTTAAATACTGCAGAAAGAGTGCAGCCAGCTTCCCCCATTTTCCTGTCTTATCCACAAAGCTGTGACTGAACTGTCAGAGAGATTCCAATACAGTTCACATAGTTTCAGTGTATCCTATTAACTGAACTTCAAGCATTTGGGAAAGACAGGCAGATCTACATTAGCTACAAGGTATGCAAAATGTGGCTGGATATGAAACCACTTTAAATGCCCTCAGAATCCACAACACTACACAACATCTACTAGAAGACAGTATCAGGCAAAGTTCAGTATTTTAGGTACATACACTGGGAAAATTTAATCACCATTAAGCCTATGACAGATGACAGTTTTAATGGTTTAATTACAGTTAGTGCAGCAGCTTTATTGATAAGTCACATGCAGTTCACAAAACAAATTAAATAAAAATTCTCTGTAAGCCACCAACTCTCCCGAAAATCTCATGCTGAGATCCTACATTTTTAGTACTGTCTTTATTATCACTAATATAGATTGGTTTTCATAACGGTTCCAGAATTTGGCCCAGAATAACACAGTTAGAGACCAAATAACAAGGTTGGATTTATCTCAAACAGTGATATTAAAAATGTCACCAAATTCATAATTTAGTCACAATTCACTAAAAAAAACAGGGAAAAATGCACGGAGAAAGTAAAGTCAACATTTTATTTGTGCTGAGGTAGCTTTCCTTATTGTGGAATAGTCAGCTGAGATACTTGAAGTTTTTATAGTGGCATTTTTTAGTTTTATTGAGATTTTATACAATAGGAACAAGGAAATAGCAAGCAGCATCATTTACATGTCAGAGCATATCCAAATTACACAGAGGCAGCAGCAAATGCCAGCAGTTAGAGTTTGAGCAGCTGCACAGAACCCAGAAGCTCCATCAGTCACTGCAAGTCGTGCAAGAACCAGGAAAGTGATGTTAAAAAGGTCACTGGGAGGGAGGAGTTTGTGATTTCATGTCAGCCCTCTCCTGACTAAAGAGAAGGATGCTTGCCTGTTGAGAAAGGTGGATTATTGGATGGAGAAGTGGGTACTGGCAGCAGGTTCTCCTGGTGAATGGATCATCTCCATCACTG
The DNA here is from genome assembly GCF_963662255.1 of Cinclus cinclus. Classification (NCBI taxonomy): domain Eukaryota; kingdom Metazoa; phylum Chordata; class Aves; order Passeriformes; family Cinclidae; genus Cinclus; species Cinclus cinclus. Next base: position 10,912,348 of record NC_085048.1, read on the forward strand.
CTGCCCTCCTCACACAATACATGGATTGTGACTTTGGCCATCAAAGATGCTCTGCTGACCACTGGAATAGGAAGGTGCTGCTGGGTCTCTCCAGGTGCTAAGGCAGGTTTTGCCCGAGTTTATGGTCATGACAGGTTCAATCACAGATAGGCCCTAAAAGAGGCTAAAAATGCTCTATGATGAAACTCAAAACAAACACACTTAAAACAGAGAGTTGACATCTTAAATAATTAAGATCCCTATGTATCTTGCAGCTTCTGTGACTTCCTGGAGGAGGAGAAAACTTAAATTAAAAGAAAAAAAAAAAAGCACCAAATTTTAATTTTTTGCTTAGTTTTATGCTTTGTGCAAAGGAAATGATGCAGCTTATATTATTTTTGTAGAATTAGCATCCACAGTGTCTAAGCAGTAGGACAAGCATATGCAATTATATCTGACTGCAGAATAGGAGCACACAATCATTTTTTGATCTCTTCTTTATTTTAAGGAAACAGCTGCAATTTTTAAAGTGCTAGTAAATAGTTTCTGTTTGAAAAACTAAATAAATGGTTACAAATGAGCCATAACATAACTTTTTTCTCAGACTAAGCTACAGAGAACAAATATTTAAATGGTCTTTAGATCCCTGTTAATATTCTGGATAAGACAGATGGAGATGGTAAAGTCTACTTTCAAAATTTAGATGTAAGCATTGCTATGTGTCTAAAACCTCCTCTTTTCTTTCTCTACTCTTTAAAAACATCTCTTCATTCAGGTGCATTACAAAAAAAGCCTTGCTTATTCATGTAAATTTGCATATCAAACAGCTCATGATTGCTCTAGAACTACTGTGTTTTATTTGCAAATTATAGCTATAAATTAAGATGAATTATTAAAAAGAGATATTGCCGTTCCCTATGGCTAGTTCTAAAATAAAATAATAAGTGATGGATCAATTTTTGAAAGGTTAAGTAGTCAAACAAGTTTGATCACATGTTTGAAAATCCACACTTAAGACTCCTGCTTTGGAAAGCAAATTGGAAATTTACCTAAACTTACAGGAAATACTGATTGTTTTTAGACTAAAACTTATACAGAAGTAGTACTTTCTGGTTTTTTTGAACATATGCTTTTAATAGTATCTGAATGAAGAAATTCTTTGATGACAAACAGTGGAGCAAAGATGCAGCATGGCCAGATTTTAAACCTCATAATTTATTCTACTTATTAATAACACTTATCCTACAGTATCCATTTTTCTGAAAGCAATGATATTTTGAGAACTCAGACATCTTTTAAATCTCTGGAGGTAGTGAGTGGGTTTTACATGGGAATTATCTGAAGGATTCCAAAGGAAAGGGGATCTTCATCATGCTGGTGAATGTAACAAAAGTGCTGAGTAACTTGTCAACCTACCCAAAAGCATCCAGTCCATCACCATCCCTGCAGGACAGGCCTTTGTGAATTACTAGTACCTCACTCCAGATTTCAAGATCAAAATTACCATCAGTATCCATACACACACACACATACTGTAGCTGCTGTCATTACTTGTTTTGTTATTGCACTCAATATTGGGGGGAGAAAAAAACCCAAACAGCTAGAAATTATATAAATTGCCAAGATTGCAGAACACTACTCATAGGTGCACTGCCATCTTCTGGGAGATTTTATCCAATATTTAGTCAGATGCATTTGTCTCTTAGTCCCGTCTCTGTCCAGTGAGTGAAGATGTTGATTTCCAGCTCGCTTCCAGTACAGCTAACAGCTTTGTATTTTGATGTTATGATCTCTTGCTTGAGTCAGCGCCAAGAAATAATCATAGTCACAAACTAGAGTTATGAGCACTAATGCATCAGACTGCTTAGAAAAATCTCTCTCATGCCCACAGAAGTCAAGAGATCGCTGTAAAACATTACTTTCAAACACAGTGTTTAGAATTTTTAACTAGTGGGTCCCCTATCCCATAAAACAAAGGAAAATATAAGCATTTGGGTTTCACATCCAGTCAGAAATTCATTATGACTTTGAGATATTTTAGCCAATCTTAAAATAACTGAAGTTATTTTTCTTGATGATGCACAGTGACACTGGAGCACAGTGTTAATATACATTCTTGGACATATCAGTTGGAAATCAGCTTCATGAAGGGGTGTGTGCCTCTAAAGTATTTTTATACTGCTAATAAAAAGTCTGGGTGTCCCAGACGAAAAGCAAACAATTTGGTCTTTTGAAACTTTTTTTTCCCTCAAAATAATTCTGTTATCTTTTTTAAGGAATGTAGAAAAACACTGCCCAAAATCTCTTGCAGAAATCACATTGATCTGTAAAATTTTTAAAGCCAATGTATACCAAGTCTCCACTGCCCTTTACTAGGCAGGCTACAGAAGGTCAATCTGTCAGTCTTGCAGTGCAGATGTAAGGAAATAGAGAAAAGAAAAATTTACTCCATCCTACCAAGTAAATGTTATTAAATGAAACAACCTGTTCAATAAACTCAAAATATCCATTTTACTGAGCCTCAAAACCCTTTAGTAACAATATATTTTGCTGCTTATATTGACAAGCAATGGACACACCAGTTACTATCAGTAATACCAAAGAAAACCAAGAAATGTATTACGGTGTGAATTGTTTATAATCACCATACTCAATGGATTTCTTAACTCATACCGCTTCCATTCTATTTCCTTCAGCCCTAGGCTGGGTGTATGGCAGGTGAGGAGGTAGAAGGACTGCCATTAGCTAGTGCTGAATCTCATATCTGTTCTTTAGGCTAACGAGCCGTTCCCAAGGCAGTTTATCAGTTCCTGCACTCAGATTCTCAGTCTCTCCAATAAGAATTGCACTCATCAAAACAGTTTTTAAAGGAAATGCCTTGTCCTGAAGTGAAATGAAATGTAGCAGCTAGTACATCTGGTAAATGCTGGTGAGCTCAGGACAGGATGCAAAGATCCCAGAGGGGGCAGTGACTCCTCCCTGCCACCACCTCATCACATCTCAGGCTTTAGCCAGGAACAAAGTTTCATTTGTTTAGTGGCTGTCTGCTACCAGCTGCTTTTTCCATGTCTCCATTAACTCTGACCTCCAGAGAAGTCCAGCTGGGGTCTCTGCCCTGTGTTTTGAGGACAAAAGTTAATTACAATCAATTAGGCTGCAATGATGGTGTCTAACAAAGGTGTCCCAGTCATGAATCTTCAGACTCTCTGTGACCAAGAGTATCTGTGATGTTCAGAGGTGTACACTAGAGATATGTTCCAACCACTGCTTAGCCAGCAACTTACTTTGACCATTTTGTTCCTAAAAATGGGAGTCCCTGGGAAGCTCACAATGATGAGTCTTAACCAATGGAAAAGGCTGCCAGATCCAAATAGCAAACTTTTGCAAAATACCTTCTTATTCTCTATTATCTACCCAGTCAAAAGAACCTTGCAAAGAATGGCAGTCACTGGGCATAAAGAGTTCACCGATAATATCAGGAATTTAAATCCAACATCAGTGTTTTCAAGAAAAGTTTATGCACAGAAATAGGAATTCACTGAAGGAGGCATGTTTCCCTGAACAGTTATTCTGTACCATAAACACCCTCCAGAAAATTTAGAACAAACAGCTACAGCTGAAAGGTACCAAAGTTTGTTTTGGGGGTAGAAGAGGACTGGGAGGAGTGGATTTTGATGCACAGAAATGTAATTATGATCTAAGTGTCCATGCTCACTCATGTCAAATAAAAATGAGACAATTCAATTTGAAACTGGGGCTATACACATTTCCAAGATCCAAGCAGGCTTATGGAGCTGCAGATGAATGGAAATAATTTACTGACCAGATAAAATCAATCCATGTTTTTTTTTTTCAAAGCCAGCTGTCACAAAGTAACAATGTCAAGAAAAATTGTATTTCTCTAATGCTGACAGAGTCCTGCTAGCCACACTCTCTCTGGAAAACAAAAAAAATGGGAAAGAAAAAGGATTAAAAGGATTTAGTGACAAATTTCATTAAAAGAGGGATATAGAAGTGTAGTAGATCTGGTTTTGTTTTCCAGACAGTATTACAGTAAGCCATAATGCCCTTCCCCTGCAGAGGCCAACGTGCCCTGTGGAACAGCTTTAATATTCTACTCTCTCTCGAGACGATGCAGAAATCATGATGGCCTAGAACACAAAACAAAAATCTACAAACACTTCCCATCCACAGGGATCAGAAACAGAAGGGCTGGAGTGGTGTGTTGCATAGGGATTATTCAAATGAGCAAAGCTGTGACTACTTAGGTTCCTCACCCCTCTTGGCTTCATCTGTAAATCTGTGATGGTCTTTATACCAACAGTGAAATTCAACCAGTTTCTCTACTGTAGATGGCAGCTAACAAGAAAAGTTCTAAAAAGACTGCAGTTTGTAAAATAATTGCAAATTGATTTTCTTGTCCATGTAGACAATTAACTCCTGATATCACTCTTTGGCTCCAGACTACATGTGCCACTCTGAAGAGTTTACAGAGGAAGAAGTGCTTGAACAGTTCTCTCCATCACCTCGCTGCAGGACCTCTGTCCTTGCACCCTGCCCTCCTCCCAGCTTCACCCTGGCAGAGGCTTTCTCCTGGGCTTCCCAAACCTACCACCAGCTCTCAAGTGAGACCTTCTCTGGCTGGGAACCACACAGATGCCTTTGATCGCCAGTGACCTCCAAAGAACAAACACACAGCTCATTCCCTGTCTGGGAGAACTCCTTCCCCCTGGGCTGAGGGCTGAGGGAACAGAGGGCTCAGGCTGGGCTGTAGATTCTGTTTTTCTTTCAGCCTTAGTCTATTTGAAGTCCATAGACTTGTGTTGCTGAGAGCAGGACATCAGTCTGTCCTTCACATCCACCACAGCTTCACCTTTCTACCAGGAAAAAAAATAAAGGTGTTTTGATAAAAAGTATTTAGAATTATTCTAATGCCTACAGTATTTATTAAACATGCACGTTCATTTGGCACACAATGAAAATTCTGGAGTTTAAGTATTTGAGCACCACCTACCTGAATATGCCAAGAGATGAAAATGAAGCATCAAAAATAGATAGTTAAGAAGCAGTCTATTTTTCACTGGCATTTGGCATTATATTGCAAATGGCTTTCCAATACTCATTAATGGAAAAGTTTTATGACTAAGAAGGAATAGATGATGGAAAAATAGCTGTTTCTTTACATCTTCAGAAATTGGAAATGTTATTTTAAATGTTTACAAAGGCATGGACTGCAACACAGTTTCACAGTTTCTAGTGAACTAATCTAGAACAAAAGTGATTGCTCACTTTCCCACAGGAAGAAATCCTTCTGTTTCACCCATGCTCCCTTTCCTGCATGATTTACTGATACTTCTGAACCAACAACAGATGGCCTCCAGTAACCATTCACACGGGGCTAAAGTCATAAATAGATACAGTCTTAAAAATATTTATCTAAAAGAAAAAGAACTCTCAAATCAGCTGAGCAACATGATAGGTTTGCTTGGCACATATTAAGATATAAGGATTGACTCTTCCCACAGCTTAGAGCATATGCAGTTTTCTCTGATAATCCGTACAAGAAAGGCAATAAAAGATCAAACAACTAAGAAAAACAAATCAGATGTAGTTATAAATATCTATGTTGGTAGTGAATGTAAGCTGGTTATATTTCACTGACTGCAAAAAATAAAATTGCAGAGAAGCTTTATCATGACTTTCAAACAGTAGTGCAGATTGCATTATTAAGCTCAGATCTCAACATTAACAGAAAACTCATTTGTATCAGCAAAGAAGTCCATATAATATAAATATCTATTAATAATAAGCAACTACACCAAAGGCATGAATAAATATAGCAAAAGACTATAAATAAAAGAGACTGCATATAACTGCCCAAACAGGCAATGCTGGAAGTTAAATCTTGTTAATGCTTTAATGACATGAAAGTTACCTTCTATCAGCACAACATTCTCTAAAATTTAGGAAGCACCTGGAAATGCCTATCATGGGTAGGAGCTGTCCTCCAAAGAGGCAATCTATCCCCAGAAGCTGTATTCTAAGCAGATTCACTTTTTCATTTTTTTCCCTTAGTTCTATGATTGTTGTGGTGGCAAAGCAGAGTTCAAAGGTTTGCACATTAATTCACTCTAGACTTCATCCTGTTGCCAGTAACTCACACGTCAGGGTTGCTGGCTCTTTTCTCCTTCATCAAAGTGAAGCAGGATGTAGATCTGCACAGCCAGGGGTTATGAGTACTGCCTTAGTTTGGTTTGACAGAGAAGGAGAAGAGAGTAGGAGGAGGTTTTGGGACCTATTTGAAATACCTTCCTCTCCAATTAAGGATCCATGCATGTACTCCAGCTCAGCTGGAAATGAACTAAGCAAGAAAACTGGCCAGGCTCACACAGGTACAACAGCATTTACAGTATGATTTACAGATTAAATACTTGCTGGTGGGACACAGAGGTGGAATTTATTTCACTGGTGCTTGTCGAAGGAGCTAAACAGGGAAACAAAGGACACAAGAGTAAGATTGTCACGTCCCTGACTTTCTTCTATTCATCTTTTGCATTCAAACTTTAGAGGCTGGAGATGACGTCAGATATTAAATACAAGATTTCATCATTCATACAGTGAATGATGAAGCTCTGCAAACCACAGATGTCTGGCATCTGCTCAGGAATTAATTGAAGTATTTTGTTCAAAATCACAGGAGACTCAGTGCAAAGTTCAATGATTATGTAGCTGGCACTCTTCAAGCACACTCATGGATCAGCTGATAAACATGTCAAATGATGTAAGATACATGAATGTAAGGAAAACATAACAAAGAAAGTTAGGTCCTGACTTTAAAATTAAAGTGGTTACATTGCACAACCTTGAAACTAATTTGGAGTAACTTCAGTGCCTAGAAGTAATTTAAAAAGTAATAATGCCTCTAAGGAAAGAATTGAACTCCTAAGTATCAAATGTGGCTATATTTCTGCTGTCAGCACACTGATTCAAATGATATCTGAAAAATAAAGTATGGAAAAAACCCAGTGTGTCCTGACAAAGGAAAAAGAGATTTCCTGAACACAACTGAATGGAGTCAGGGGGTTAAGGACAAAGGTTCAAAATACTTGAGGGGATAAAAATGTAAACTGACATACTCAAAAGAGCCCAGGAAAATTAGACTTTTGCATTCAAACTGTCAGAAAACAATTTTTTCTGTTGCCATGGAAATTGAAACAAAACCAAAACCCACTGACAATCACAATGGAAGGGCAGGATTTTGAAGTTTCATCTGGAAGAAAGTTTCCAGGGAGAAAAAAATGTTAATTCAGAGCCATAAAAATACTTTGTTTTTGGCAGATGAAACACATACAGCTGAGGCTCAGGATTTACTTTCAGTAGTCCAGCTCACCTCTATTCACATAATTAAAATGTTAATAGCTATATAATTACAAATAAACTATAAAACAGTTCTGTGTACTACATGCAAAAATGTGCATTAAAAAGAAGGGGAATGCACTTTGACTTTTAAAATCAGAGAAGAAATAGAATGATTAGCAATTCCTTACAACTGTGCTGAGTGCCAGACAAATCATGTGTGTGTAGTGCTCACAAACCAAAAATCATCTATACCAAGAAAAAAACAGGCAAATACACTGAAGACTGGTAGTAGCCATGGAATTTTCTCTCATGACACATTGTCCCTGTATCTCCATCATGCTCCCAAGGACTGTTTTACTGAGTAGAAAACTGTTTCACTTTTTATTGACACACACTCCCAGTTTTATCCTCAAGTCCATCTTCCTTTTCCATGGGAAAATACTGGCCCATACCACCAAGTAGATGAACCCCATCCTTTGAGTCCAAGACAGAAGTCACAACAGCGATGCAATGTACAAGGCTGGGTCCCATCATCCAGCTGTTTTATCCTCAGCACAACCCAAGTTCCAAGGCCAGGAATACCTCTGGACACAGGTAGGTAGCCCAGTAAAGCCCTTACTGAAGACACCAAGTCAGAACCTCAGTGGAGCACATTTTCCTACCCTCAATAAACTGAAAAATTATGCAAGTCATAGGTCAGACAATGCTCCTGGTCAGAGGTCTTTTCCAACCTCACTGATTTTGCGATCCTGTAATTTGGACTGCTGCCACAAGTATGGAAAAAAGAGTTGGGTCTCCATCGAGAAGACGGTGATCCTCTTTAACTTCTCAGGCTCATCACATCTCCCTTCTCCCACTCAGCAGAGAATTACTACTATTATTCTAAACCTGGGTCATTGATGCAATCTGCTCTGCCTTTACACAGATTTGGATCAGCACGACTGAGATAGTGAGCAGCTGGAGCTGGGGCTGAGCAAGGGGCCACAGGCAAACAGGAGGAATTCTAGAGCCACTTCTACCATCAGCCCTTCATCTTCATTCTCCTTGGCTTGAGATTTTTGCCCTAAACAGTACAGGAAATAAAAAAAAAAAAAATCTAAACCTTTCTTGCAAAAGGCTTTTATATACAGTAAAATTTCTCTAACTGCCCAAGCCTCCTCTTCTCCAGACTAATGAGCATGAATATTATGTAATAATATTGTGACATTCCCTCTTGAGCTGACACATCCATTAAAGAGCACTACAGTTTACCAGCCGTTAGACTGGTTGGTACAAGTTTATTTACTGAAGAGTACTCTATACAAAACATACTTGGTAGTAATTGCAGAAGAACACACATATCCATTTGTAATTATTACTTAAAAGAAACAATGATTTTCTCTCTGATCAGCCTTCAGTTAGATTCCCATCAAAGGAATCACATGAACAGATGGGGTTCAACAGGCTGTTCATGTGCTTTCTTTTTTTATACTCATAATGAAACTCTCCCTCATAAACTTGTTAAAATGGACTTATTTCCTTTACCAGGATGTGATTTTCTGGTAACTGCTTTTCATTTTCTGTCTTGAACAAAGTAGATAATTTCTCTTTGCCAATTCTCATTTCTCTTTACCAATAACCTGAGTAATTGGTAAAGTGTCATGTACATCAATGGATCCATGACAGCAATTATGGAAGTAAGAAAGATTTTCTTTTTCCTCTGACTTCTCCAAGGAAAATAAGCATTTTCCAAAGAATACAGTTAAAACCGGATGAGAATAATTTTTTTTGTGAATAGAAAATTCATTGAAAAAGGCTGTGAGAGAGAGAGAAACTTCATACTTGAATCCAGCCCACAGTTGGGAATCTTTTACAAAACAAACAAATTGAACAAAAACAAAACAAAAAAGGCAGGAGGGTTTTTGGAACAGTACATATTTCATTGTGAAATTTTCTGAGAGCTTCTTGTTTCCAATGATGCTGAAATCTTGCATTTCAACATATTCTAAAAAAAAATTTTTCATTGTGAAACTTCTTTTTTAATGTCAAACCAGTCTAAGTTTAATTAGATGCAAAAGAATTAACTCCTCCAAATCAAATGAAACATTGAGTCAAAGTAAAAAGCTCAAGGGGTCTTAAATTACAGATTTTTAAAAACAATTTAGTTCAGCAACCAAGTAAAAAAAATCTATTGTTTGGTGTAATAAATACTATTTTTTTATATAACTATGACAGGACAGCATGGAGAACAATTATTTTTCTTCGCCCTCAAACTAGTATGTCCTCCATTTTTTTCTTAGACATTTCATTAAAGACAGCTCATGTTAAATAACTTGGCCAAAGCTCAAATCAGTTCTTCCAAACCACTTTTTCCACTTCTCTACACTTAAAATCACCATTTTCCCAGAGACGGGGACCTCACCACCCCACTTTGGACCACCACATCACTTCTAGGGAAGGAGTGCACAGACTGAGAGACCACTGCCACCCTATGTAGCTGAAATCTCAGAAAGAGAGGCAAAAGATGTGATAAAGACCAGAAGGGCTGGAGGAGAATGGCTGGCACAGGCTCACATGGAACTTCAGGCAGGGCTGCAATGTTTTGCAGCCCTGAGCTGATTTAGAAGCAATCCTTGATCCAGCCCAGATCTGTCCCGATGCTCCGAGCCCGCTGTACCGCAATGCTCACAGTGGTCTCTCCCTGGTGGAAGCAGGATTGGCTGCTGATCCCTTCAGTACTTTTGCTCCCAAGTGACCACAACAAAATGCTTCGTGTACACTTTCCCAGCAACTGAGCTGCCTTCACACTGCCAAAGGTAACTTTTAATTAAGGTGTCAAAACCTGACAAGATTGATCACAGAGGTGGTTTCCTCCATGCTGAGCTGTCTCAGATTCCAAACTCCTTTTTCAACTATACCTTTCAACCACTTAATTAACAAGTGGTTTATGATCCAGCTTGCCAAGAAAAAGGAATCTCCATCTCCACAAAAGGAGTCAAAGACAGAAAAGAGCCAGCAAATTTTTTCTCTTTTTTTTTTTTACTTTTCCTTATGTTTATATTCAAATGTGTACATAGCTTGTTTGGTTTTTTTTATGATTTCACCAAACAGTGATCACCTTGATAACTGTGGAATTATTTGGCCATGAGGGTTACTATCCAAATGTTTTTGCTTGCCTTTTTTCACCACAAAGAACCCAAGCATTTTTCTTTGTTTCATCTTCATTAAAAAAAAAAAATCAATCAGCCCATGTAAGGCCTATTCCAATTTCTTTTTATATATATATGGTGAACTAGATTTGTAATGGGGAACTGGATACTGAAATTACATGAAGAACAGGATTTTAGCAATACAAAGCATTTCTTCTGACCTTATTCCCTTCACCCTTTCTTTTAGTTTGCTGAATAGCAGGGAACATTGGATGGATTATAAAACCTGGCACATGCTGCATGCATAGAAGGGGAGTGTTTGTTGCCAAAGCCCACTTGGATGCAAAGAACTACAAAATCAAAAGGAAAACAAAGACCACAAAGTAAGCTAGACTTCCCTTCCCAAAGCAATTTTATCTCCCAGGTTACATTCCACTGTGGCTTATCCATTCCATAATGACCACAAGAAGGGAGAAGGTACTTTACAAAAGCTATGCTGGGACACACAGTCCTTTTACTTCCAAACACAAGTGCAGGCTGGGCAGAGACTGAATTTAGAACAACCCCAAGGGGAAGGACTTGGGGGGTACTGATGCATGAGAAGCTCAGCTTGACTGCATTGTGCCCTTGCAGCCCAAAAAGCCAATGGCATCTTGGGCTGCATCCAAAGCACTGTGGGCAGCAGAGAGGCAAGGGAACTCTGCTCCACTCTCCTGAGACCTCACCTGAAGTGCTGCATCCAGCCCTGGGGTCCCCAGCAGAGGAAACACATGGACCTGCTGGAGCAGGTCCAGGAAAATCTACAAGGATGATCAGAGTGCTGGAGTCCCTCTCCAATGAAGACAGAGAGCTGGGGTTATTCAACCTGGAGCAAAGAAGGCTCAAAGTGACCTTAATTGTGTCCTTGAGTAGACCAAGAGGAACTACAAGAGAGCTGCAGAGGGACATTTCATCTGGGCATGTAGTAACAGGACCAGGGAGAATGACTTTTAACTGGCAGAGGGTAGATTTAGATTGGATGCAAGGAAAAAAAATCATATATGCGGGCGGTGAAACACTAGCACATGTTGCCCAGAGAACCTAAGGATGTCTCATCTCTGGAAATTTTCAAGGCCAGGTTGGAGGGGGCTTTGAGCAACTTGGTCTAGTGGAAGTTGTTTCTGCCCATGGCAGGGACTGGGAACTGGATGATTTTTAAGGTTTCTTCCAACACAAATCACTCCTTGATTTTCTATAGAGTTGAAGAAAGGAAAAGCTTCAAGACATGGAAGGTAAGATTTTCCAACAAAGCATCTTTGCAGCATGTTCTCTCTACAGATATGGCTCTTGCCATCAGCCCCTCTTTCCTACTTCATTACCTCCTTTCAGTTGCTCTCATTACATCTCTTGTCTGTTTTCAGGTCTGAGGAAGCATTTTAACACTTGGAAAAATGTGTATTGGACTGAGAAGGACATTGTGGACAGGGCACAGAAGGCTGCAGTCAGTGCCACCTGAGCAGCAGAAAGCCACTGGTGCACAGATGTCTTTTTCCCACCCATCACCCCAAGCAGAGAGCATAAAACAGGTGTGTGGCACATCTATCGCGCAGATCCCTTACCCCAGTCCCCAGATTCCTTCAATGCTTGTTTTCATAGGGACTCTCAGTGCCCCTAAAGGCTCTCAGAAGTCTAAGGTTTGTTATGCCATTCCCATTCTTGCCCAGTCATTACTACCATGACAAGGTAGAAAAGCCAGGGCAAAAAGATTTCAAGCAACTTCTCCAGCCTCATGCCAGTATTTGCTTTCAATGAACACTTGTGCGTTATAAACCCATTCCAGATACCATAAATCTTCTTGGGACTAATTGATGCATTAAATGAAGAACACAGATGTTTTCAGCAGGTGACAATACAGTGAAAGGAGGCCTTTGACAAAGCCCCACAGTCCCACCTGCCTGCTCTCCCTGCACACCTCTGCAATGCAGCAGCTGTTGGGCAGACTAGCAGAGGTTACCTTTGCTGGCAGACAGCTAAAAGCCTGCACAATAATGCTCTGACCCCTGTCCAGTCAGTCTGTATATGGCTAAATACGTGAAATTCCAGAAGCACTAAACTCCCATTTATAGAGCCAGCCTAAGAGCCAAGAGTACATTACTGCACCAGAATATGCAACTAGAACAGAACCAGATTAGCACCTGCATTTTTATTAACCTTTCATTCATTGAACACTGTCAAAACTTTAGTTTTGTGGCCTGAGATGCATTAAATGTGCCATACTTATGCCTAAATTTTGTATGTTGCTTAAGAATGCTTCTGACTTGTTTCTAAATTCACTGCCAAGACTGAAATACTGATATCTAACTTTTCCTTCGCATTCACGGTCCTCAAAGAAATCTACAGATAAAGATTGTCTATTATTTATTTTGACTCTTCAGTCAATTAATAAAAAAATGCAAAAGTGTGTGATGTCAAAGGCAAAAGCATAGAATATATAAATAAATTATAGAAACTCACATATACCCCCACCCCCCATCCTACCCACCAGCCAGCTCTTTTTTCTATACCTGTAACTGGAACTAATTTAATCTTTAAAATACCCAGCAAGGAAAAACAGTGCTGTGGGTTTGGTAGTTGTGTTTTCACCTCAAAAAAAAAAAAAAAAAAACAACTTGGAACATGAAAATTACTGTCCCAAGGGAAGTGGGGTGTTTACAAAAATGTCATGTTCCCTTTTAACCACCTTAAGTTCATTGTGTCCTTCATTCAATGCTCTCCATCACCGCAGGACAGCAAGACATTACTCCGTCCCCCCTGAAATATTTAGAGAAATAAGAAAATAACTGTTTTTTTCCACAGAAGAGGCTTGTAAAGCCATGCTATCTGACACCAGGAACATTCTGGTTCATAAGGAATTTGCTCAGTGAGTATTCAACCAGCTTTTTGGCACCTGGAATTATCTATTCAGCATTTTTTTCTCCCAAAGATACACAATCCAAATGTGTAAGATTGCACCTGTGTAAACTGAAGAAATAGATACTTAGTTGTGTACTTGAGGCTACACTGCCTAGAATAAAATTAGGCCACAAGACCTAAGCTGCTCTTCAAATACTTTATTTTTAAAAGTACCTGAAGTCCTAGAGTTCACAATTCAGGAGCGGGGAAAATCTCTTTCCATGAAATCCATGCCATTTGATGCTGTCAAAAAATAATATTGAGATAGAGAAACTACTTTGAACTCTTTCATGCTTATGGTTTCCAGGGTTCTAGGAAATGGGGTAGAAGCTGCAAGGATGATGTGCAACACTTCAGAAAGATCCGAAGTCCAGTCAGCCTGGAAAGCAGCAAGAGCATCACATCTAGAAACTGGCTCAGAGAAAAGCACATATTGTAGCTGTAACCCAAAGCCTGTGGGAAGACAACACATTAATCCACCTCATGGAACTGGTTCAAGGCTAAACACGGAATTCTACCTGTGATTCAGTACAAACCCTTGGATTAACATAACACAAAGTAACCTTCAAATGGCTGCTGTTAAGTATCTGACCCTTCAACTTCTTCCTCATTTCTGCTTTCCCTCACAGGTCTTGTAGAGGTGTAGGAGGGTAGAAATATCAAATTCAGTGATGCTATTTTACCTCCCCAAAGGCTGTTTTATACAGACTTCATTATTTTCCTGCACAACCACATCCCTCTCTAGGGACCACTGGCTCCACACCAGGCCCCAGGAAGGATCTGCTGAGCAACCCTCAAGGATACAGGGGTCCTCAGCCTGTACAGTCAGTGTTAAAAGGGCAAAGGAAGAAAAGGAAGCCTGCATACCACTGCCTGTGCATGGTCTCTAGCTCCTTCTCACCGCTGAGACAACTACAACAATGAAACGGCAGTGGCAGCTAAACTGCAATTTCCCTGAGCCAAGATTTTTTTTCCATCTTTAACGCTGCAATTCCAGGACTTGGCTCCATTACTCTGTTTGTATAAATGCACAGGGGCAGATTTTATAACACATGACAAAGCAAGAATATTTTATATGGCTTACAAGCCAAGAAATAATGCAAATTTGGGTTATAAAAATACTGACAGCATATTGCACCTGCCCCTTTGCCAGCACCAGTTTGCTCCCTCCCATATTTTATTATGTGTTAAAATTACTACAGGAGGATGAAATTCTACTTGCAGGTCATTACTGACTTTTAATGGACAGCTAGCAAGGCTTTTTGGGGCAGTCCAAATAAGATCACATGAAACTACATGGTATTGGTTCTCCCTCACTTTATGTTCCCACACCACCCCCAGCCGTCATCCTGGGAATCCAAATCCTTGGCTAAAGGTTCATGGATCTTTTGGGATGCTGCACAGTCTCTCCCTCCCACTCACTTATGTGTTCTGGAGAAAACTGATGGGTGTGTGGACGAAGCAGTGCTTGAGCCATAGTCCTTGACCTGATAAAAATGATCAAAGGCTTCTTTCTCCAGTATATGCATTAAACAAATATGAAATGTTGGTGTTTTTTCAGCAAAGGTGTCATACCTTATCTGACCATATTATATACCTAAATGAGCTCTGTCCAGAGGCAGAGATACAATTACATATAAATTATATCCACCCCCAAGGAGGTCTGTCTACTCCTTACCTACCTGTAACAACCATCAGCCCATCCCACAGTGAATTACCACTCTATGCACCACCTGACTTGTGCCAGTGAGATGGGAGAGCACTGCCCTTTGTTAAAGTCAGTAACACCTTGTAACTTGTCTAGAAACAGACACACAGTGACCTTCTCTTCTTCCAGATCCTGCTTGGACCACAGGCTCATCAGAAATAATTAACTACAACTATGCACAAAATTAAAATAAAAGGTCTCAGCAAGCCATGACGTTTTGTTGTGCTTGAAAGAGACACTGCAATTCTTGTGCAGCTGGAAAGTGCTGAGATGGTTTTAATGGCATCTGCCGTCCCTTGATTGACAGAGCATAAACATTTCAGAAATACAGGCAACAGCATTGCAGCCACACAACACCAGACAGCATTATTTACTGACTGTGACCAAGCTACTGCTATCAGTCACAAACTGCACATCCAACTCAGGGTTACTGTGATTTCATTTGAGAAATGTCCTCTTCTGGATGAAGAGGTATAAGCAGCTTCACAAACACTGTCAGCTAATCAAAAAATATTAGAGGCACTCTCCACAGCTTAGTGGTTTTTCGTCACTTGCTCTAGATGTTAGGAATATGTGGAAATGAATAAAAGTATTAATACACAGCAGGCTGTCAGGAGCCTTTGGCATGCTGTGAGTCCATGTACTGCATTTGTCAGTCAAATCTGCTTGATATTCTCAGCAGCGCCTGACAGCAACCCGTTCACATGGGAATCAACAAGAGGTCTATAGCAATATCTGGTATTACCACAGAATCACAGAATATGCTGAGTTGGAAGGGACACACAAAGGTAATGAGGTCCAACTCCTGGCTCTGCACAGGACACCCCACTTATCACACCATGCATCCAAGAACATTGCCAAAACACATCCCGAGCTCTGTCAGGTTTGGTGCTGCAATCACTTCCCTGGGGAGCCTGTTCCAGTGCCCAAACACCCTCTGGGTGAAAAACCTTTTCCTGATATCCAACCTAAACCTGCCCTGACGCAGCTTGGTGCCGTTCCCTCAGGTCCTGTCCCTGGTCACTAGAGTGAAGAGATCACTGTCTGCCCCACTTCCCTTCACAGGAGGTTGTGGACTGTGAATTTCTACCTAAGCCATAGGTGGTATTTCATTTGCACGCCTGACACAAATGTGATGTTTATTTACCCAACATTTACGTTCCACAATCTGAGCAGCACCATGATTCTTCCTACTGCCTGAGCTCACTAATTTTACCCCTGCTAAGGTTTTCTTGCTGCTATCCAAGTAGGTGGAACATGCCTTTTTGGATTCAGAAAGACCCTCATTTTTGGACATAAAAAGACTGCTGAATTACAGGCTGATTGGGAAGGGAGGCCAGAGTAGGAGCAGGAAGGGATGGAACGGAGAAGGAAGGAAAGGGGAGAAAAGCACTGGTGGGGAAAAACAAAACAAAACAAAACAAAACAGGAAATTATTGAAAAAATGTGAGGATTCTGTCAACTTCCTCCTCTTTTCCTTTCTTCTGAGGTCCTCTCATGCCTCTCCACCACTCCTTTTGACAGACTGCTTCCTGCCTTCTCCTATTTCTCTTTTCTAATTCCTTTACACTGGTCTAATTCCTTTACACTGGTCTTTCTGCTCTTCTAATATATCCCAAAAAACAGTGCCAGTGCCTGCCCTCAGCAAGGCAGGAGCTGTGGGTAGTGGGGTGATACCCCTGCCAGTTGGAAGCCTCTCAGAGAGAGCTGCAATGCAGTGCAGTGCTGCCTTCCCATTATACACTAGGAAAAATCAGGCAAAGATTCATGCTCCAGTGGAGATACTGGCTATCAAAAGGGAAGAGTTTGGCATCAAAACAAAGCAAGTAAGAACATGCCAGTAAATTGTTTTGCATAAAAACGAACAAATCTCTCCCATACAAAATGTGATGCATGTCTAAATGGTAATCTCTGTGCTTTGGTGTCTGAAACAGAGCAGCTGGGTAGTGAGAATTTAGGAAGCATTTTTAAAGCAAAAAAAAATGTGGTTCAGGAAAAGAAAAAATATCCAATATACCTTCTGTTGACACTGATTCCACAAATCAGCAGATGCCACTGTAGACCAAGGAAGAAGATGAATTCAATAAGAATAATCCCCTAGAATGTGCTGCATCTCAGTCTTTGCTCTCATCTGCTTCCTTCTGGCACTCAAGGCTTGTGATACTCTCTAGCACCAGCACAGGTCTCAGCACTGCAGCTCTGCCTTGAGTATGTTTTGGCATGAAGCACAGCTCACGTCCTGCTCACAGTCACACCTGTGTGAAATCAAGGAGCTGGATGTATTCCAGCAAGGTGATAAGGATACAAGAAAGCCATTTATAAGATACAATTGATTTGAAAAAGGCCAAGATCTCACCACAGAAATCAAAATAGTGTACACTAAATGATATACAGATATGTACTTCACCTTCTGATGTGTTCCCAAAGATATATTTCACTTTGCTGAAAGCTGTATCAATGCATAAATAAAGTCAAACAAACTTAAAAATTGTAATAGCCAGACTGATTCATGAGTTCAGCCAAAAGCTTATCAATTTAATGACAAATTACTAGTCAGTAAAATTCAATCCACAAAGTTGTATATTCTGTGATCCTTGAGTAATGCCTGATACACAAAATGAAATTTTTCAGTAGCACTTTTTCAACAGTTTCTTGCAGGCTTTTTTTGCATTACAGTATTTTTCACTGCTTTTGTTCTTCAGTGGTAATGTAACATATATATGTATCTTTACATGGACACCACCAAGAGATTTTCTTTGGACAGAGTTAACTTTTTTTACTATTCTGCTGGTTCCTATTAGATTCATATGCACATACATACTTAGTATTTTGTATCACTGCACCTTTTTAATGTCAATTGTCTGCAAAAACAACTCACATTTTGGCTAACTTTGCCTTTTGCTATTCCTACAAGAACTATGGGAAAAATTATCTTTAGTTGTCTGTGAAGCATCATATACTCTTACAACAAGGGTAAGTCAGCAAGTAGCAAGCCAAATTTTGAGGTTTCTCCAAAGCTCAAAATATTTTAAGTCCCACATCACTGGATTGATGCATAGCAGTCCTGAGAGACACATCTTTACAATGTATATGTTGATTCTGTTCTTTTTTTTTTCCTCCATCTCAGAAAGAGGTTAGAGCTCTGTGCCTTAGTAAATTTAAGTGCATCTCAGTTACTTACTTAATGCGTTTTGCAATAGAAAATCTGGCAGACACATGAAAAAATCAAGTTTGTGCAGTGGCTAAAATCAATTGTCATTTTCTGGCATCTTATTCAGTTCTGAAGTCAATTCCTACTGAGTTTGATCTTCTTGAACAGAAGTTCAGTACAGGCTTCTGTATTTGACCCAGTATTTAAAAAAACATAAAATAGTCAAACCTGTCTTTAAGGAAAATATTGCTATCACAGTGTCTTTGATTTTCCACTGCCCAGCATCTGATTTAGTCACTAGACAAATGAAAGAAAATGAGTGTTCAGAAACACTATGGACTTCAAGGTCCACTACCACTCTAAGGTCCTTGAGCTTCTCCAGCACTGCTTGAAACACAGCTGAGTTAGCTGGCTGCTTAGGAATTCCCTGGAGAGGAGGGGAATGCACAGAGCTGCAGGACTCTGCCAAGCAATGAGCACTGCTCCAGCACACAGCACACACCAGGAAAGCTGCCACCACCAGCAGATAGCTTTAGAAAAATTAGTTGAAATAGTTCCAATACAGATGCCCACGTGCATTGTCCACCCTACATCTCTGATGGGCAACAAATGGCAGAGAAGAGCATGTCCTCCCATCTCCACTGCTTGGCACTTCATCCCTGGACAGAGGCCCAGCCCAGCAGCCAAGGTGCTGCTCCCATTGCTCCTAAACTGAGGCAGCAACCCCCAGAAAGGAGCTGCACTGGCAGTAGTGAGCAGTGACTTCTAAAGACCACCACAGATGTCTGCTTCAGTGGCCACAAGTCAAAGTCCTTGGGGAAGCCATTGGGGTGACCTTAACCAAAGCAGGATCCCCTCCAGGCACCAGAACTGCTCAGGATCACAACAGCAGGAGAGGTGGCTAAGTGGTACAAAAAGCTCCTATCCTGCTTACACCAGACACTTCATCCTGGGACTTATGACTTAAAACCTTTAGGACCTGATAGAACTTGCCCATGGCTGGATCCTAGGAAAAATATAGGCACAATGGGAATAATTTATTTTAACACAAACTAAAAATGTATTGTGCTTTTGGAAAAAAAATAATAAATATTATGCTTCCATGGAGTAAAAACAATATGTATCAATATATTTTCTGCCCCAACTTGAGAAACGAGTTCCCAACTCTAAAATTACATAAACATGTTAATGAGCACAGTACCTGTGCATGTACACAATTCCTTCATTCATCTAATGTATTCACAGTTAAAAACTTCACTAACTTGTGCAATAGTTCTTACATGTTTGTAATACATTTCTACCTGAAGAGCAAATTATAAAAGCAAATTCTGTGTAAGATATGAGACTTATGCAAGGGAAAAAACAATGAACAAATCAAACAATACCCACAAAACCAAAAAAAACCCACTTATCTCACATTTAAAACTCTTTTCCCAACTTTTGTCCCCAAAAATGCATAACACTAGTTGTGTAAAAACTAAGCCACTATATGAGGCATATTTTAAAGCCCCATATAAACAATGAAGGTTTTATGGCATCCTCAGAGCAAAGAATGTCCAAATATGGCTGAGAGTTAAGTACCCTGAGATTCAACTGCTCTTAATGATTTCACTGAAGTTTGTCAGTCCACATTTACCAAGAATCAGAAGAGAAATAAAGAGAAGCAAGCATGATTCAATTCATTTTCCTGTACCATTCTCTAAAGATACCGTGTTATAAACATCCTCCATATCTTGGATACTGGAGGCATCTGTTGAATCTTGGTCGCTGACTACAATTCCTACTGAAGAAAGGCTGGAAATGAAGGAGTGCATCTTTTTTGCATAAATATCCCTAATGTTAAAATAGGGCAGGTCATTCCTTTTCTCTTTACGATCATTGTTGCACTGGTCCCTATCAATAGCTTTTTGCTTTTGGTAGTACTTAGAAAACTTATTGAAAATAATGGTGATTGGAAGTGCTACCACCAGGATCCCACAGATAATGCAGAGAGTGCCGAGCAGCTTTCCAGCCAGTGTGACTGGGTAAGTGTCCCCATAACCAACAGTGGTCATGCTGATGGTTGCCCACCACCAGCAAATAGGGATGCTCTGCAGTTCTGATGAGTCATCATCTTTCTCCACTGAGTACACAAGCACTGAAAAAATAGAAATCCCAACTGATAAAAACAAAAGCAGAAGTCCAACTTCTTGGTAGCTGTGTCTCAAAGTGGCACCCAAAGAGCGTAGTCCTACAGAGTGCCTGGCCAGTTTCAGGATGCGAAATATCCTCATTAACCGCAGGATCTGAACCACTTTCCCCATATTCTCAATATCTTCACTTTCTTCTTCCTTGGTGTCCACAGCCAGTGTGGCATAAAATGGGATAATAGAGACAAAATCTATGATGTTCAGTGGTTTCTTCCAGAATTTCTTTTGACTTGGAGCAGTGAAGAGCCTGATCACCAGCTCAGCAGTAAACCAGACGATACATGTAATCTCCACAGCTTCCAGCACAGGGTCTCCAATCTCCCTGTCATTGGCATCCAGCCTTTGAAATTCTGGCATGCTATGAATGCACATGGCCACAATTGATGCCAGAACAACACTCAGCGATGACACGGCAATTAACTTGGCAGACAAGCAGTATGCAGGATTTTCCATTCTGACCCAGATCTTCTTTCTTATTTCACCAAAACACAGATTATCAAACTTTTCTAGCTCTTTATCAAATATGGATGACTCTTCATTGGAGGAGTCTATACTATCATTGCTCTTCTGATCCCAGTCTTTATCAGGACCTTCTTCTTTGCGTTCTTGGTACCGATTGCTGCAGCAGGAATCAATAAACAGCTCATTTATCCCCCAGTACTCTATTTCCTGGCAGAAGGAAAAGACACAAAGTTCTTCCATAACGTGAAGTTTGCCCGTATAGTAAAAATTCAGAACATATCGGAACAAGGAAGGATTCCTGTCAAAGTAATATTCCTTGTCTGCCACACTATAATCATCACACAATTCTAGAATAGCCTCTTCGGAGTGGCATTTGAGAAGCTTTCCGAGTCTGGTATGGGGAAATCGAAGCAAGGTGCTTTGATCTACTGATTGCTTAAAGCCACCTACATTCAAATTGATAAGTTCTGCATCTTTGTCAGGTCTGTGGAAAAATTCACCATAAACCATTTTGGACAGACGAGTTCCACTGCTGTTGCACAATGAGATTACACAGAACCTGAAAAGAACATAAGACATTGTTAGAGCATTTAATTCAGTTTTGCTCTTGTGACACATTCTTTTCTCCACTTCTGGTTACTTTGAAATGCTGTTAACAAAACAAACAAAAAAAATTAAATTATTAATACCCTTATTCAACATTTCACAGGTATAGTTTCAAATTATTTCAGTTTACAGCTTCAGCGAATTTGAAGCAGTAGGTTCTGGTTTAGGTCTCCTTTTTTCCAGGGTGAAGGAAGACTGCCAAATACATCTGCAAATAAGTCTCTGTTTTACTATCACTGAAATTAACAGTCATGAAGTCCATGTACTTCAACGACGCAAAAAATCTTTAAAGAGGAAACTTGTCAATCTATCAAAATATTTAGGACAGAAGTTTTGAGCAGGTTTCTCTCAAATACAGTTTCAGCTGAGTTGTATGAGTTTATATTAAGTTGCAATTCATAATCCACTAGTCCCAATGTTATTTGCTTGAATGTGGGCTGCAATTACTTTTGCTACCACATCAATTCATTTACTTCTAGGGTAATCCACACAAGAGCATTCTGCGTTCTTGAAAACATACCAAAACTGCATTTGAAGTTTTTCAATTCCTGACTTCAGAATGCTGTAGTACATATTTGGGTATCTGTACTCGCTTAGGTATTTTTCCATCTGCCTTTCTACTCACCTGAAATGTCACAACCCTCTTACAACCTTGGTCAGTTCCAGAAGCAATTCCTATTCTGCCACAGCACAGCTACAACAACCACTACAAAAACGCTGAGAAGTTGGTGTTGAAAAGTCATTTCTGGGAGCAAAGTTTTCAGAGATGGAACTTCCACAGTAATTTCTCCTTGACAGCTAACTGTGTACACCTGCAAATGGACAGAAGGATGTTTAAATGTTTCCATATTTTACTATAAATTCAGCTGAAACTGAATTCAAAAGGCAATTATAGTTCTGAGTGAGTAAGTTAACTTTTACAGAGCTACTCTCTTGCTTTCCTTCCAAGAAGGAAGTCTTTGTGAAACCAAAACTTGCAGTTCTTACACCTGCCATCAGATTATACTTCAGATCATGAGGAGAGCAATTGATTTTCTTCTCTGACACTTAAATACTAATTGATATACACTAAGCTAATTTATTTCAATTTAGTATGGAAATCAGTTCATTTTAAATGTGGCAAGACAGCATCAAAATCCCCCTGCCCTAAGAGATGACACCACACAGTGTCATGCTCAGCACATAGAACTGGGGGAAGAGGGGAAGGGGGATGACACTCAGAGTGATGGTGTTTGTCTCCCTAGGTCACCATTATATGTGATGGAGCCCTGCCTTCTTGGGGATGCCTGAACATCTGCCTGCCCATGGGAAGGGGTGAATCAATTCCTTGTTTTGCCTCACTTTTGCTTAACCTACTAAATGCTTTTAATCTCAGCCCACAAGTTCTCATTTTACCTCTCTGGTTCCCTGGCCTATCCCACAGGGGGTGGGTGAGCATGGGGTTGAGCTGCCAGCTGAGATTAAACCACAACAACATAGAAATTACTTTGCACCTTCAGATTTAGTTTGAAGGCAGGTATTTGCTAACTAATGGAGTGGTTGTACACATTGGACATGTTTGCTCCAGGCACTTCCCAAGGCTTCAGTTTTTAGGAATCATTAAGATATAAAACAAGACCATTGATCTCTCCTCACAGAAGAAGGGCACCAAGACTCATCTGATAAACAACACCACACTTCACTCACAATCTAGAGCCAAGCTCTGTTTTATAGCACTATAAATTTTTTTAAAAGCCATAAATCTGGAGTGGGGTAACTGGAGGTCAAAGTATATACAGACCCAAAAAACCTCTAGATATTGATTCATTTTAGTCAATAAAATCTCCACTTCTAGCAATTCATTAATACAAGAACACTGGCAGTGTAAGTGAGCACTACAAAAACCAGGCAAGATCTCAGATCATAGAGTCATAGACCAATAGAATGGTTAGAGTCAGAAGGGCCTCAAAGAATATCTCATTCCCACCCTCTCTGACAGGGCCAGGGACACTTCCACTAGACCAGGTTCCTCAGAGGCCCATCCGACCCAGCCTTGAACAATTCTGGATGTAGTGGGATGAGACATCCACGACTTCTCTGGGCAACCTGTGCCAGTGTCTCACCAACCTCACAGTAAAGAACTCCTTGCTAACATCCAGTCTAAATCTACCCTCCTTCAGGTTAAAGGCATTACGTTCCTGTCTGGGGGCACTTCTGTCCATGACAAATAATGACAAATACAAAGCAAGTTTTAATCAGAAATAACTAAAGCAAGAACTTAGTGCTCAGCAAATTCTTAATACACTAGACTGACTTACTGTTGAGATAGCAACATAAAACCATGTCGATTATGCAGATGACATTCATAATGGTGCCTCCATGAAATTGCTCTGTATAATAAATTCAATGAGCAATAATTTACTGCTTTATTTTGAGGGTACTGTAGTCATAATTTGTGCAAGATAAAGAAATAAAGAGAGAAAGAGGATCTTGCTTAGAATGACCATGAACTGGAACCTGCTTAATGTATTACTACTATTAAGTGATACAGAAAATAGTAGGAAAGATTCACAATAATTATGTCAAGAGGAGCTTCATCATCTGAAGAAAGTCTTGTGTGACTTGCAGAGACCTTGATTCCTGAGCCATGGACCGGGACATTGTTGTGCCAGTTACCATCAGAACAATTTGTGTCATTTTAACAAGTGACTCAAGCCACAGGGCAGTGACCACAGATGACAACTTCTGTCTCAGCACAACGTGCTCTCTACTCAAGGAAACCCTTTATTCACTCAGGAAACTTTTTTCTCCTCAGGGGTAAAACTGTGCTCAGCTGGAAATGCTGTTTTCCTGCAGTGCCAAGGCCTGAGTCGTGAACATCCTGAGAACACAGAACTACCATCTCAACTTGAAGTGTAACATTAACCTCTTTGATCTTCTTCAAATATAGATAACATAATAAACTGGTAACCATTACAATTCACACAATTCTTGCCCCAGAGACAGTGTAAGAGAGCAAATAAACACATACCAGATGTTAGTTACTTGTTTGCTTTAATAGCTTCAGCTGTCTCAAGGAGCTACTGGGTAAGAATTCATACAGAACAGAAAATTAAACAAGACACAGAAGAAAGATGCTTACTGGAAGAATAAACATTATTTTCCAAGATAACAAAAAAAACCCCAACAAATAGAAGTTCCAAATGTTAAGCTTCAGGGCTAAATAAAAGCCAGTCATAAAGAAAGCTGTGTGAAAAGGATACAAACTTTAGAATAAAAAACAGAATGACAGGAACTCTTCCCAGAACAATTTGGAGATGGGCTCTAGCCAGTGCTCTGCAGTCACACACTGCTGGTGAGGCCACAGGCCCACTGGCTGACTTGGAAGGGGAGTTGCAAATTTCTGGGTTTTTAGCACGCTGTGAAATCCCTAAAACTCTCAAAAGGGGAGTCACAGAGACGGTTTGCAGATACAGTCCCTTTTACACAGCTATGCCACAGATGTACAACACATCCCAAAGTGCTGTGGTTTCCAATCTCTTCTGGAAAAAAACACTAAGAGATTTTTAGTGACCACGTGGATCCCGATACTACACGTTTGTCAGCAAAGTTCCTCTTTCTCAGTTACGAAATTTTCCAGAGTATCTACACAAAGTCCCCATTCTCTGTGAGGTCCTACACCACAAGCTTCAGAATAGCTTTTCTGACATGTTGGATCTTTGAGCAAGGTACCACCTTGGCTACTGGTAACTCCAAATCTGGGGCAGTTTTATCTTTTGTTAGCATTAATCTGTGATTATCCAGGCACCATAGAAAGAAAGTTGAACTGGTTTAGAACTGTTGTGCTCTGCTACTTAAAATACTCAAAGAGAGCACATGCCTACAGATTTTCTACCAGTTTCCTTCATGGCTATGTTGTCTTAGCCTCACCTCCTGCTTCCTTCAAAGTTACACTCCATAAACCTCTCAAGATAAAGTTCACTCTTTAGCATGGTTTCCTCAAAGTTGAAGGAACATAAATAAAAGGGCCCAGTCCTGCTCACAGTGAACTCACAAGGGATATAACACTGATGAGAACCTGAAACGGCACACAAATCCCGGTAACTCTACCAAGTATTTCCAGAGCTCAAAGTCATTTTTCTTCCCCAAGGAATCAAATTATCTTGGTAGATTGACATTTTAGGGTCCCAAACGCAGGAAACTCAACTGTGAGCAAATTCCCTCTAAAGAATCTTACTTTGGCACTCAGCCATTCCCAGCAACCAGATTTTGTCTCCTAATGATGCAGACAAACACCTGGGCTGTTTCTTCTGCTAATTTCCCAACAGTTAAGAGCTTCTACAAATCATCCAAGCTACACACGTGCAGGTTTTGACACCTAAGTACTTCTAAAATGCTGTGGATAACAAGCCGTAACAACCTTCAGCTCAGGATCAACATTTCACTGATTTTTAAAGTGTTTTAATTTCTCCACTCATCATAGGGCAAATACTTGTCTAATGCACCACCCAGAAGTACTGTCTACATTTTCTGACTCACTGAGCAGAGAAAAACATTTAAATGCATATATAATTTATTTGATCAATCACAATTAGAGATTTGGACTGAAATCCAGTTAGCATGACTTAAGTTGTTGTCTGTCAGCTGGGCAGTAATAACTGCTTTAGCACACTTAATTAAGCCTGGAAAAAACGTAATGCAATATTGGCACAGCCTCTTTCACTGTGATATAAGCTGCAACATTCAACTTTTTCTAATACTTGACACAGTTAATAAAGTCATTTGCAGACTATGGAGGCAGAGGTTAACTTTAAAAAGTCATCTAGCACAAATAGCCGGAACATCTGAAGAAACCACTCTGTGGTTATGGACACTTTGTGAGGTAAAGAGGATAAATTAATCAGCTAAATTATTTTCTCCACTGTAATTTATTTTTTGTATTCCACTGGCAGTATCGTCCTTTATCCAGAATATTGCATTAAAATGCCATGAAAATAATAGAATTATGCAACTACATTTCTTTTTAAATGGATTCAGTACAACCAACCGGAAGACCTCAGGTAAACAAAGTTTGAGTTGAAGTATCCAGGCCAAATTTTGTTTTTACTTTACTCCCATGAAAGCCTACTTGGCTATGTTCACCCCAGTACAATTCTACTGTCACCAGCTTGTTTCAGAAACTGAGCTTATGCCAAATGTTTATGCAACTTTGCAATACAATGAAGACCAGAAAGAGATTATCATCATTTGGAAATAACAGTAGCTGCTAGAAGCACTGCTGACATTCAAATGTAAAATTATTTAATATTAGTACCTGTCAAAAAAACAGTCTTAAAATATAGGGGTTTAAAAAAAAATCACCTCCTCCAAAAGACTGATAAGGAAGAAATGAAGCTATTACAACTGAGAGTAAAAGAACACAGGCAAGAATAGAAGAACAAGCACCTCCAGCCCATGGTTCACACCACTCAGCTGAGGCACAGGTTTTTGGGGGTGAATCACCAGAGGTGAGGTCCACCTCTGTCATGACTAGATAAGCATCCTGTATGAGTAGTGCCAGAAGGAGTGCAACTTCCATGGGATTAATATAACGTAAAATGAATCCTCCCAGAGTGAAATTCTGCTATTTCCACTATGAAGATGCTGGTGAGGACAGAAGCTATGCCAAGGGAAAACACACCAGCTGTAGCCTGCACATTACAAAGCTTCTTTGGGAATGCAGTGACCTGAACTACTTTCACATATTCATAAAGAACAAGTAGCAACATCTAATACCACCCAGTTATCAGAATGTCACCTTGTAAAATGATTAAAGTGAAAATAAGAAAAAAAAATATTCCCTCTCTGACTTGAAAAGCCCCTGGAGATAACACACATTATGAGAGTTAACAAGGCTTGCACCTTGCAACATTCCCAAAGGCTCTGCAATTTGTATTCTGTTCATATAAATTAAAAAATCATTATCTGCAACTAAGTGGAAGTGACAGATTAAAATGTACTTGCTTGAAAACCAACTTGTAAATCCCCTCCACTTAAGCACAGTTAGAATGCTGCAGTTACCACACCTGTTCCACAGACAGCTCAGACAGACATCTGACCACAATAAGAAGTTCCTTGTGTTCTATCATCCCAATGGCTGAAGTTCACAGAAATATTTGAGAAGATACCAAAGGCTTTGTTACAAGCAGGTCAGCATTGCTGTGGTTTAATGGTAAAAAATTGTTTGTCTAGGTTGTTTTGGCAGTAATCTTGTAGAAAGGTCATATTAAGGGCACCCATTAAGAGCACAGTTTCAAAACACAAAACACTATCTGAAGTGGACTGTAACTTGTAGGTCTAGGTACCTCTGTAACGAGCACAATTTCTATGGATCCCTTTCCCAAATTATTTTTGTACCACATTTTCCACGGACTCCCCCATTGCTTCCATTCAAGTACTTTGCCAGTGATCACAATGAACATAAAATCCTATTGTTACACTTACTGTAGTAATTTGCTGTACCACTAGTTGTCAAAAATATCTGATACAGGACCCCAACTTCCATATAAAAAAAATTATGCAGAATATATCAATATACTTCCTAAAAGTAATTCTGCATTCTCCCTTCATCTTAGATTAGTCAAGAATCTGAGATCCTTGGTGAAACTGTAATTCACTTATAGATGTCATTTTGTTTTGAAAGGTTATCTACCTAAGTAAGGAAAATAATGCAGACACCCTGACACAGAAAGCAGTGTCCCTGAAGTCACATAGCAGATCAGCTGCCCACAGAAAAGCCCACATCCCTCTCATGCCATTGCCTCCTTCAGAGTCTCCTCAAAAGCTATCACACACCATTCCAGGTACTGGTGCCCTGAGACATGTTGGCCCAGAGCCAGCAGTCAAATGCATTCTGACAGTTCAGCCCTATCACAGCTAACAAAAAAAAAAAAAAACACAAACAAAAAACCCCCACAAACAACAACAAAAAACCACAACAATAAAAAACCCCTACATATTTATCTAGCATAGAAAATCTAAATACCATTCCTGCATTTACAGTGCAGTTTCAATGTCCATGGTTGTATTGAGGGGCTATAATGGCAGAGGAGAGAAACTGCCCCACCTATCCACAGCTCCTCCAGGCCTAACGTAAGGGATGAGCAACCAGACATGAGCATTAAGCATATTTTCACTAATACACAGGTCCATGAACCATTGAAGACAGTGAGTTTTTAATAAGTGTTAATAGTTCACAAGCCT
Source organism: Cinclus cinclus (assembly GCF_963662255.1). Lineage (NCBI taxonomy): Eukaryota > Metazoa > Chordata > Aves > Passeriformes > Cinclidae > Cinclus > Cinclus cinclus. The sequence goes on from NC_085048.1 coordinate 10,941,082, forward strand.
CTGAACAGTGGCAAGTTGTACCCACAGTGAGCCATAACTCTTCCATGTTTAGGAAAGGAATGCTGACCTTGGTGCAATTCAGAATATTCTTCTCTCTTGTGGAAGGGGTACAGAGTGTAAAAATTAAGATTTAACTCACTGTCAAGAAGACTGATCTGATACTCTAATTTTTCTATTTGTTTGTCCATTCTACATTTTCTGACTGCAAAGTAAAACTAGTTGTCCTCATTTCTAACTTTGGTGTCTGAGGAACTGTCCTCCTATTCCTAGTACAGAGGGCAGAGCTGTTGATCATTTCTGCTCCCAGATTCTCTCTTCCCACTCCTAATTTCTTTACTTTTTTTTTTTTTAATTATTATTTCATTTTTGGAAGCAAGGTAATATTTTTCAAGTACACAAAATCCAACCACAACAGCCAGTTTCACTGGGGGAAAAAGTTGCTAAGAACAATCTAAAATCTATGCACTACATAACGTAGGACTTTTCTTCCTTAAACTGGGAAAAGACATGAGCATAAACACCAAGATTATAACACATTACAGCAGAAAAACTGTAACGACACCTGAAATGAGTCCTATCTGTGCTACCAGCAACACCCTCACCAGCAGCAGCCACAGGAGCAGCAGAGCTAAAAGGGCAATTCATCTCCAGAGCTGCGCTGGTTTTACCTTGAAAGCACCTGAGGGGAGGGCACACCTGAAAGTTTTTCTCCATGAGAACTTGCTCTGTGGATTGATGGGACCAATTGGAGGCTGGTTTAGTTGTTGACAGCCTGAGAAACCAATTGGAAAAGTCGGTTCTCTCCGTGAATCAGATTTGAAGTAAGTAAACCCCGGGAAATCTCTCTTGCATTTCCATCCTTTCACAAGGTAACGCTGACCTGGCCCAGTCTCTTCCAATGCGGCCCGGGCAGGGCTGGGCTCTGGAGGCTGCCGGGCCCCGTTTCCAACCAGGAGCCCCGATAACCAAAAAGAAGCCGAGCCCATTGCTGAGATCCTGGCCCTTTTCCCGGTGTGTCCGTGGCTCGGGGGGCCCTGCCCGGCCCTGCCCCGGCTCGGAGCAGGCCTGGGGTGGCCGAGCCCGCCCGGCCGCCCTCACGGGCTGGGGGGAGGCAGCCGGGCCCGGTTCGGGAGAGCCCCCAGGGCTTTGTGTGCTGGGCAGGGCAGAGGGAGAACCCCCGGGCTGCGGCTGGAGCTGGGGGCGGGCAGCGCCGGGGGAAAGCCATGGACACACGGCCTTGGCACCCATTTCTCCTCTGCCTGCACTTTGCAGTTCTCGTCCTGCCCCTCCAGCGTGGCCTGGGCACCCTGAGATCCTGACACAGCTCCGGCATGGCCTGGCACAGCCCCTGCAACTTCTGTGGGAGATTTTAACTTTTCCAGTGCTCAGATAAAACTTGCAGACCTTCCATCTTTCCTTGGCTGAGAGGAAGAGGAACAGAAAGGATACACCAAAGTCAATGAAGCAAAAGCTAAGTTTCTAGATGGAAGGAGAATGAGGAGACGCCATGACGGTTGGCTGAATAATCTTTTTGTAAGTTATAGGGGTGGACTGTACTACACGAAAAAATTCCTTTAAACCATGTAAATAGGAGGGGGGGGGGGGGTGGGGGTGGTAGAGTAGGGTGCAAAGTGTTTTGGAAGATCCTTTGCCCTGAGGGAAGAAGGGGGATCTCTGTTCCTGGGAATGAAGTATGAACAGAGAGAAGATAGCTAAAAAAACCTTTTGCCTTTGAGCAGCTCATCCTCAGAAGTAATACCCCGTGACTTTACCATGGCCCACAACCCAGCTCTGGGAAGGCTGTGAAGTGGGAGGAGTTTCATGATGGCAGATCCCGGGCAGCTGTTATTCATGAAAAAGTGGAGTCAGGAGAGAACTGGTTATTTCCTCTCTTGAAAAAGATGCTTATAACTGAACAAGAAGAAACTCCTCTCCCTAAAGTGAACTGGAAAAGATTGTTTAAGTAAGGAATTGACTGAAGTGTCTATGTTGTTAAGCTGTGACAAAGGGGAAAGAGGGAGTGGTCTGAAGATCTGTTCTGAATTTACTATTTTTGTGTTGTTAATCAAGTTTTTTTTAATTCCCTTTTAAGTTTTAGGCCTGCTTTACTTTTACTCCTATTTCACAACAGAAGGAAAATATATGACAATTGGCAAACCTAAACCATAACAATAGCACAGTGCTAAAAGCACTCACCTGGCTGTACGTCACTTTTGAATCCATTATAGCTTTATTCTGCAAAGTCCTGGCTTTGGGATAAGCTGCCTGACCAAAAGAAGTGTCTCCTCACAATACTATTCTGGGTGTACCTCAGCCCATTTGTTGGAGGTTTTTTTATTTATTTAGAAATAAGATGCTTAAAATTAGTAAGATACCATTGAATACAGAAAACAGGCTTAGAATAGACCTTGAAGAGTAATATAATTCAGCTTCTGCCCTTCCTCAAGGCAGAATCAGCAACTTCTAGACAAATTTTGGCTGAGGTCTATTTAATGTCCCATGATAAAACCTCTCCAGAAAAGTTTTAGAATCTGGTCCAGTGCTTGAATGCTCTCGTTCTCTCAAAATTAATTTCCTAAAATCTACTTAAGCACACTGTGCTGCAGTCCAGGCCCATGGATGAGGAGATTTGGAATGGGATGGAGTCACTGAGGATGGACAGCAGAAACAGACTATCTACAAATGCTCCGCAAATCGGTTCCTTCCTTTGCTATGTATTTAATTTTACGTGGCAGTCTGAGTAGATAAAATTACATTGCATTTATTTATGTTTTTTAAAAATTCTATTCATTTCAGAGATAAATAAAGGTTTTCTTTACCACAGTGAAGTTCTCCAAGATATTCAGAGTCTCTTAGGCAACAAGAACACAAGCAATTGTTATTGTGAATATTTTGAATGAAACCTTCAACTGAAAACCTGTAAAAACACTTGTCTGCAGCATGTTAATCTCACTAAAGGAGTCAGTACTGTTCAATATAAATTCTCCTGATCCAGACAACTCTGAAGCAGAGCTCCAAATCTCACTTAGATATAAGTTCTGCGTTCTGCTGCGATCCAACATTCACTTTCATAGCATCCAAGTAACTTTTACAATGTGCTAGTATGTGTGACTTGAGGCCACAGGTTAAGGAAGGATAGGTGGAAGCAGCTGGAGAAAATATCTGCAAGAGATGTACGGTTCAGAGCCACAGTACAAACCTTACCCACACTGAGGCCTCCAGAATTCTCAATTTCTGGGAGCACTCAGATTTTGGTACGTGCTCACTGCTCCTACACTGGACATCATTTGGTTACACAACTCCTCTTGACTTTCCAAGTAGCATAACAAACCAATTTGTGGTGAAAAGATCCTTTGGAGCTCATTAGTCCCACCAAGTGTCAAAGCTGGTTCAGTTGAAGAAGGCTGTTCAGGGCCAATTGATTTTTTTTTTTTAACAGCTCCAAAATTTCCCAAACTCTCCAGTAACCTGATCCACTTGGACCCCTCTTATGGAGAAAATCCCAATTTGGGTTCAGTGACTTCTTCTGTGGACCTGCTACAGCCTTGCTGACAAAGCCCAGAATGCAGCTGGCCTCTCCTGTGAGGGCACAGTGCTCACTTGCGTTCTACATGCTGCTTACAACAATGCTCGTGTCCTTCTCTAGAGAGCTGCTTTCCATTCAATCAGCCCCCCAAACTGCTGCATGGGGCTACTTCATCCCAGATGGAGCTTCTCCAAGATGCTGACACCCTTTTAACAGCATCCCATCAGTCAAACAGTGAATTATTAGTCATCTCAGTCCTTAAAAAACAAAGGTGTTTTCCCTGTTTATTTCAACTTGTCTGTCCCCACAAAGCATTCAGCAGACAGGACTTTTGCCAGAAAATGTGTGAAGCAAGTACTTGACAGGCTAAGACATAGAACTGCATCACTGCACCACTGTTCAATTGAATATTCATAGAAGCTGAGGCATTGTCATTGCACACAAAAAGGAACAGCCAGCAAGTAAGTTTTTTCACAAAATAAGTATCAGCCCTAACCAGTGCAATCCATTTCAGCACCTGTCAGTATTATAACCCATTGTTTTTTCAGGAAGCATTGAGTAGACACCATCACTTGGATTTGCACATGCAAAGTAGTATCACACATTGGCACAATTTGTAAGGTACTGGAGGTGCTACATGTGTGGGGTGGATTCTGGCTAGTACATGTGCTTGCACAGCCCATAATAATACAGTCATTTAATCAAATCAATGTCAGACCCTATAAAATTACTCTGGTGCCATTATTGCTATTGTCTTCCAATGACAAAGTTTGGAACCGATATAAAAATAAACCAGATAAGAAGAAATTTCAGAAGTCTGAATCCAGCCCTTTATCTCCTTACTTCTCCCACCTTTTTAAAACAAATACATTTTCTGAATGTTTAAGATGACCCACACAAATGTCCAGAGAGAAAAAAATTAAGGTGCGTGGCTGCATAAATCCTAATCCCACAAAATTAGCAGATGCTTTGTGGAAGACTTTAACAGGACATGGGATTTCTTAGGTTACTGCCTGGGCTAAACGTCAGCTAAATAGATTCATAAACTCCCACAAGCCCACAGGATTTTGAAGGTACCACACACCTTCCTAAGAGATCCTAAGTATATGCCTTCCATGAAAGAATGAGTTAATTAAGCATATGCAGTGCATTGGAAGAAACTAAGAGCAATACATATTTGGGTGGTGTTGGTAGTTTCCCTTTATAAGCTGCTGCTTAAAGCCAAGTACCACTGAACATCACTGTAAGCAAAAACTCATTTGGCCTTAAGGGCAGTGCTAATCTACAGCTCTCTAGAAGAAAAAAAGATACTTGAAATGATTTTTTTTTTCTTCCTGTCTGCTTTTGAATCAAGTACTTCAGTATGTGCTCAGTAAAACTATGGAGAGAAAAGTGACAAGCTCTGCTTCTCACTTCATTTTTGAGGCAGTTTTTCCTCAGTCCTTTGTCTTTCTATCTAAATACATAAACCCTTGATATAATTTGAAATCAGTAATACTTATCTAAGAGAACACTTCTGATTGCCTAAGACCCAAGTCCCAGGGCCAGGAGCTTTTAGAGATGCCAGCTGAGACTCAGTCCAAATTTTTCAGAGACTTAGTCCAAAGTTTTCAGATAAAGTTGAATACACACAAGCCAAAGGAGTCTTTTCAAGTCACGTAGGACTTCTTACAAGCTAATGAATAAAACTGTGCTTGACTATTGCTTCAAACCAGGGCTTTTCCTCAGCTCCAAGGATAAGTGATAGCTTAAGAAGGCTGAAACACAGCCCCTGCCTCTAGCAGTTACAGAAGACCTTAGAAAAGACTGGCTTCATGGTCAGGAAATGGATGGAGCATCCCAGAGACCCAGGAACAAGCATTTTGCATAGCAGGAAGTGCTTGCAGATTAAACTTTTCTCACTTTCAAGATTCACAGGTTTCAATGTGAATTATGAGCTAATTTTTCCATTGTTTTGTGTCATCATAACAAATTAATCAAAGTAAGTGGGAAAACATTCTCTTTGCCTGGCCTAACATACAGCAAACTGTAAAACAAAATCGTGATTCCCTGAAAAGAGCAGCTTACAACGAGAACATAAACACCATTACCGTTTCCAGACTAATAGCACTGAGCTAAAATATCACCAACAACTCGTTCTATCCCCCTTGTCCAGCTCAAGCTTTTACCAATTTCATGGGTGAATTAAAAGAGCAGTATTGATCTATGCTGCCTGCCCTTCTCAGAGCAAACATTGCACTGGACAGGAGGACACACAGATCTTCTTAGCTTAAGACGAATATACAAGGTAGCATCATTTTCAGCAGCTTATTCAAGGGAAAAGGTGTCTGCCCCTAAAATGTCATACTGAAACCATCATTCATGCTTGTCACTAGCTACAGCTAAACCATGGAGGACTGATTTACATTTGTGCTGCAGTAATGAGCGAGCTGTTTTCAAAATGAAAACCTAACTTATGGCTCTATTTGCTCTTCTCTCAACAGGCAATAAATGGAGTTCATAAAATTACAAAGCAGCTTTGGAATTGTAATCTAATTAAAGCAGCAGTAACTTATTGAAATAACTGAAAAATTATATACATACATATATATATACACACACACACACACACACACACACAAACAAATATTTAAGATAAAGTCTTCAAAAAAAAGCAGTCCTCCTTGGGATATACTCAGTCTTCCACCACCCCATTTTAAACATACTGATTGATAACAATTGTCCACAAAAATAATACTGTAGATTTATAATTGCATCTCACAAACTATGAGGTTGATTCTTCTCTCACTGAAGCCAGGAGTGAAAGCCCCTTTGCTCCCTGTAACATACACCACCATGGCTCTAAACCAAAATGGTTTCAGAGCTGAAGCCTCCACAGCAGTTAGAAACACAATCAGAAGAAACAACAGCTCTTGTTTGCTGAAGGAGAGGAGGTAGAAGAGAAGCAAGGAGCATGGCAGAGCAGTCAGAAGTGCTTCCAATTTTCATGAAACTACCCAGGCTGTGCTGTAACTCCTCCATGCAAACCAAAGCTGTCATAGATTTTTCCTGAGTTGGTTATCTGTCTCCCACAGGTAACGTGCCTGTACTTACATGAACATCAACAGTCAATCTGTTAGGCTCGAAGCACAAAAAACAGAGAAATATGAAACTCTACATGGGGCACAAAATTGCCAATACTAAGTTTTACAAGACTGAAATACAATATAGTTTTAGTCCATAAATCTCATAGCACTTTTTAATGCTGTGAGGCAGATGCCTTGAGCTGGAGCTCTTTGGAAGATGAACTTGAGACTTGAGATGTGACCTTTTCAATGTCATGTAGCAGGTCAACATGTTCTACTTCAACATTCCCAAGCTCATGAAGTGTCTGCCATTGCTTTGAGGAGAAGACAAGCAATCCTCTGCACAATCCTCTCCTGAGCTCTGAGCCTGTCATTAGAATACACTAATGACAGTAGACTAGAGTGGGCTAGAATGATTAAACACATGGAAGAATTAACCAGTTTTTAAGATACCAATTGGCATCTGAACTGCTTGTCCAAACTGATGAACAAAGAACAAAAACGTGAAAAAGGAGGAGAAAGGAGGAAGCTAAATTCTGCCTCAGATCATAAATAACCTATCCTCCTCAAAGCAGCTACACTTCATTTTGTCCATGAGACCTTTGCTGGTTTTTACTGGCAGGCTGGTACAAACAAAAAATTTCAAAAGGTGGCAAAAGAGGAAAGTTAATTTCTTAGCCTTTAGCCTAATATGGTCCTGTTCAGAGCATCCACAGCTCCAGCTGCACAGGTGCACCTCCAGAGCACTCACGCAGCACACCTCACCAGGCAAGAAGGGCCAACTGCATCTCTTGGTGCTGCTGGCAGAGGTGAGGATGGTGCCAGGCTACCCATCTGCCACATCTGCCTGGGGATTGATTCTGGATTCACAGTTCAGAAGCTCTCCCTGCCCAAGATCAACCTTTAAGACATAAACCTACCCAGAGCAGATGGCAACAGACACCGAGCAAGCCAAAGTCAGGCTGATGTCTGCAGCCAAGGTATGTGGCTGCTCTGAACTAAAGCGAGTCTGAAGGGCTGAGCCACGGTGGCCTCTCCTGGAGCCCCCTCCCAGAAATTCCTCAGCAGCTATGAGAGCTGCTACACCAAGACCCCTCACCTCAGTCCCCACTCACCCATCAGGGATGAGAAGGTAAAATGAGTCAGACACCTTAGTTTGAAGGGCAAGAGGATGAGCTGGAGAGTTTGTGGATAAAGATGAGAACAAAAATTCATACTATGACTAGGGACACCTGGAACACCCAGCAGACAGACATCAGTGACAGAAAGAATTTAGAGAGGGCAAAATGAGTGAACCCTTCCACCTTTATATCCCATTACCAACATACAGAGACCACCATGATTACTTCAGACTTACCTGAGGTCCTTGCTGAACAGTGCACAAAAACTGAGGTCTCAGGCTTTACCTGTAATACAGCAAATGGCAGCAAATGTACAGCAAACTAAGCAGAAAAAGAACAGTGACCACAATGGGACCTTCTAATACAAATCATAAAGGTCATCGTCTCAGAAGACAGATGTCTCTTGAAAGTTACTGTGGAATGAGCTCCCTCAGAAACTAAGGACCAACACAGTCAACACCATCTCCCTCTGCAAGAGAGGTAAATACTCTAGAAGTCATCTCCTCTAGAACAGAATGAAAAACAAAAGAAAACCATTACAAGCAACTGTCACATACAGAACACCCTTTCAAGAAAAACGAGCCAGTTATCCACAAACGACAGATGACAGCAGTTTAACACACTGCTCTAAGGATGTCAGGTACATTATGAATGAGACAAGATGAGCAGAACACGTTCACATAAAATGGAAAGTACAATATTACGGAAAGAAGCATCAGTCAAATACGGGAAAATTAAAAGGACAAGAAGGAAATTAGGTAAAAAAAAAGAAAAAATTGTAAAGAATGGAGCAACATACTGAGATAGTACCTTGAAGCAGATGATCCCCTGGCAGTAACTGGTGCAGAACCACTGTCTGGTACAGGTCAAGGACAGTTTCTGTCAGCTGACGATTTGGTTCTCCACACAGAACCAGGCAATGGCAATGACAGCATCCTGCCTGATTTTCTTGGGGTGCCTTCCCGCTCAGAAAGTAAAGAGGCAACACGGGAAGAAAATAAGATGACGCCATAAATTAAAAGGCAAGGCTTAACAGAAGTAAAAAAAAAAAAAATAGATGAAGAACAAGAAATAAAAACAAAGGCAAGATAAAAAGAAAATACCCAGAGATTAGTGGAATACATTTTATTTATTCATGATCTCTGTTTTATTATGTGTCCTTGGCAGATGTCCCACAACTGAAAATTTGCAAGACAGATAATGATGCAAGTTTAGAGAACTGAGCCTTGTTTCTTCTAGTCATTAGCCTTGGGCAGATCTTTTTAATATATGTACCCCCAAGAGGAAGTAAACAAGTTCCTTAAATCTAGAGTCTTTGGACAGGAGACATGCTGCAAACAAATGGGCTGAGACAGGGACTCCAGCAGATAATACCAAAAGCATGGTCTCAACCTGTTTTCAAGTAACCAAGCTGAAGGCCAGGCTGCTAGTACAGATATTGCCCAACAGGACACAGTCTGCCTCTGACCACTCACACCAGACCTTGCCTTTCACACAGCCTCCTTGTTAAGCAGCACTTGTTCCACCTTGAGAGCATGTGTGGGCTGAGCCTGCCCAGCTGGCAGGGACGGGGATGCCAACAGCAGGCAGCCACAGGAGCGGTCTCTGGAGTGATCCCAGCACAGAGGCAGGACACGTGTCCAACACCAGCCTGGCCGGGGGCTCAGCCAGAACAAAATGCACACCTCTGGCAGATGCACCAGTGCTGAGTGCAGAAAGCTCCCCTGCCTCCACTCTCCATGCAGGTTTAAGGTGCCTCTGAAGCTCAGCTCAGTCACTGAAGAACCTTGCTTTGCATTGAGGCTGATCAGTCTTGGCACTATTAGTAGTTGATTTTACCCTGCCTGTGACTGTAATTGCACAACTAAGGTGTTACTGGTGGCTAAACACCAATTTATCATCTTTTCAGGTTTAAAGTGGTATTATTCTTCTTGCCCTGGGAAAGTTGCTAAGTCCTAGAGAGGGTGAGCAAAGAACTGCTTCTCCTTCAGGATGTCTCTGTTTCTACAAAGGACACTTTAGTAAAACATCTGACCTCACCTGTCCCAGGAACAATGCTTGGGGTCACACTGCAGTTTGCATCAGCTCGGCTGAAAGCTGATCATTGATTTTTCTTTTGCCCACACTCACAAATAGGAAGTTGAAAGGCTGCTACAACTTCTGTGGGTTGCCTTAGTGCTGAGGCAGATAACAAGGCATAGACAATTACAAAGAAGGAAGAAGGTCTCTTTAAAAAGAGCTTTAATGACCTTTGCTATGAATACATATAGATTTTCTCTTTTTTTAATTGCAAAACTCAAATTGGTCCAGACTGCATAAAACAGATTTAACAGACAAGGAAATATCTGTGATTTAGGAAATATTATATTCTTTCTGGACATTCCCCATACTTTAATTCCTGAAAATGAATAAAAAAAAATCAAATTATATCACGCCTCTTTTTAAAGAGAACTGTTTTGAAATCTACAGCTAAGGAGCACCCATGTAAAAACTAGGTATGACTACTGTCAGTCAATGTTCTTTTATCAGCATTTAGATACCTACCAGTATTTAAATAATTTATAAAATTTCAGAACATAAAATCATTTCTGTCTACCCACAGCACTATCTCAGCAGAGATTTAGATACAGAAACTAAAAAGTTTCTTCCTTATAAGCAAATTGTCTTTCATTCCCCTCAAATGACTACTGGTTTCAACACTGCTGCAATGGGCAGCTTCCCCCAACAGCAGATATTAAATACTTCTTGCAAAACTGAAAAGCAAACTCTACTTCATGGCTTAGGTATCAACTTAGGTATCAGATTCAAATACTATCAAAACTGTAGGTTATTTAACCCTAATTAGGGGAGAGAAAGATTTTGGGAAATGCTGCAATTTTGACTGAGGAAAGTAAGCATGAATGGTCCAGGACATGTCCCTGAAAATTAGATCTGCCCCAGGTATCCCAAGTCAGACACGCAGAACTTGACTGACATCCCCTCTGAAACTCCTGGCTCCCGTACAGAAGACATGCCTGCTCCTTCTGTCCCCTTAGGACGTTAGCCTGAGTGCCTTATGCCATCTATTGGCCTAGAGCAGCGACAGGTGCTCCAAGGAGAACTTTAATTCTGGGAAAGCGACTGTGTTAAAAGGAATCTGTCAGTAGATCTGCAAATTCCGCTAATGGAATCAATACACTGCCGCTGCTCAGATTTTGAGGTCTACCTTGCCCAGCAAACACACTGAGTTCAGATCCCAAAATAACCAGAAGCTGTGCTTTCCATTAGGCAAATGAAAAATAGTACTGACACAGAGCGATCTCGCAGGCAAGAAAATCCAGAAAATAAGCAGAGAGAATTTTCACTATCCTACAGATGAACATTTAAAAAGTTATTTTATAAAAAGAGGAAGCTCCTTCAAAATCCACTTCGTTCTATAATCTCGTTAACTATACCCAACTTAGTAAAATCTACTTTAAATCGGACGTGCACAGTGAAGAAACTTCTTCCACATTTCCTTAGGCACAGGGACTACTGCAGTCATTCCCGACTGCTTAAATCCAGATTACTTTTTAACCTAAACGAGTTTGTAGAAGACAAGGCAGGACTCTGCAATGCGAAAGGACTCAAGAGGCATCGCTATTGATCCGCTCCCGCGCAGGCCATTACAAAGCAGCGGCGGAGAGCTCGGCAGGACGCGGCCCCTCCAAGGGACTGAGCGGCGCCCGCGTCTCCGCTCCGGAGCCTCCTCCCTGCAGGACAGCTGCACGTCCCGAGCTGGACGGCTCAGGGCGAGATTTACGCGGAGAGCGAAGCCCGCCGAGGCTCCCCGTACCGCAGGGGGCATCCCGTGCACCCCTCCTCCCCCTCCCCGACTGTTTGCCCCGCAAAACGCAAGGAGAAGACACCGCACCTCCCGTACCGCACCGTCACCCCCGAGCCGCTCCCGCTGCCCCGGGGCCGCCCCGCCGCGCGCCGGGGCAGCGCTGCCTACCTGGAGCCGCGGCCGCCGCCGGCCGCCCCGCCGCGCTCCGCGGGGCCGCCCGAGGTGGGAGGGGAGCGCGGGCGGCGGCAGGCGGGCTCAGACGAGTCCCCTCCCCGGCCCCGGGCATCCCCTGGCCCCGCTCCGCGCTCCCGGCCCGGGGCGCAGCGGCCCTGACTGTGACTGCGCCCCAGCCGGTCCCGCAGCGCCCTCGGGGGGCCCCGCTCCGCTCCCCGCGGCTCCGCACCGTGCCGGAGCGGTGTCGCCTTGCCTCCGGGGGTCCCGGTCCTCGTGGTGGTCTGTGTTCCCCAGAAGTCCCGCTCCACGCTCCAGGGATCCTGCTCCGTGGCTGCAGGGGTTCTCACCCCCAAGCTTCCCTCTTCTCTCCCGGAGTGCTCCCGCACTTCGCCCGTCGGTCCCGCACAGCACCCACGTCTCGCCCCGTGCCCGGGGAGGTCCCGCTCAGTTCCTTCGGGGAGTCCCGCACCCACCCGGATCCCGTGCCCGGAGCAGGGACCGGCCCGCTGCTCTTCCCCGCGTACCCACCTGCCCGGCACCCCCAGGGAGTTCCCCGCTCTCCCGCGGCTCGGGGGCAGCCCGTGCGGAGGGGCGAGGCTGTGCCGGGCTGTGCCGGCCGCCTCCCGGCCGGGGCTGCGGCAGCGCCGCGGAGCGAGTGCCGGCCGTGCCCGCTCTGGGCTGCGGGGCTCGCACCGTCCCGCTTTTGTGCGGCGCTGCGCGCTGAGCTGGCAGCGCCGAGGGATTGATCTGCCATCGATTCCCAGCGCCGGGCTGCTGAAGTGGCACATACGCGGCTTGAGTAGCTGGCGGTACAGCCTGAGATGCGGAGTGTCCCCCGCGCGCTGCAGAGGGAAGTCTTTTGTTTTCCGTGTTACGCTCCACAGTAGTTGTCGGCTTGTGCCAGGGCTCAGTTCTGCTCGAGTTAAAGTCAGAGGGCAATGGGAAGCCGGGCCAGCTCCTTGTGTAACTGGAAAGCACAGCTGCGACAGCGTTCCACGACTAAACGTTTTGTCTGTTTCAATGGCGTCGTTTTGAAAATTGCCCATAATGAACGAGGTTTATTCCTTCTTTACAAAATTTTACACAATGCAAAGTATTTTCTGCACTTTTGCCAAATGTTTCAAAACTTTTCACTAAGAAAAAATACTCTAAAACATCATCATCATCATCGTAACTAACTGCAGGATTAGAGGGGGGAAATCTGTTTTGTAGCTATTTCTGACAATTATTTTCCTAATCAATTTTACCTTGAAAAAAATGTTGCACAAATTTTGCATAAAATTCTCCTCTGGTTTTGCGGGAGATTTATATGTGGTGGGTGTTTTTAGAATTCCTTACATATTTTAAGGAGAAGAATTCAACGACCTGTTTGGTTTTTGGTTTCTTTTTTTTTTTAGTGGCAACACAAATACGTACTGAGGAGAGGGGGGATCCTAAGAGAACATATTTCTCTCTGATTGTGTTTGCTGTTTTTCCCTTAAGATACTATTGCTGTGCAGAGAGGATTCATTTTATTACATGTTATGGTGTATAATAGCATCAATAAATTAAACTTTTATCACATTTCTTTTTCATTAATCACAGAAGTTTTAATCACTGCGGATTGTCCAGATATTACATCAACCCTTCAATGTTGTGCACAGCAAAATTAATTTATGCTACACATTTTTCAAAACCCATAATTAACCAGGAGTACAGAATGACATTTAGTTACAGAAAGTTTGTGAAAAAGCCATGCCCTGAGTGCAAAGTGAGTTCGTCAGAACTGTTCAAATACAAGAATGTGAACAGAATACTTCCTGAAGGTGAATGAGGTCATCTTAGTGGGTCATTTGGAGATTTCAGCAAAAAATTTCGAAGATCCTGCAGAAATATTGTTACTGACTTTTGGAAATGATACCACAGCACTGCAGCCCATCAGATGGTTACACAACCTCAAGTCATCACAGGCAAGAATGTGAGATGCTGAAAATTGCCCAGGAAGGTAAGCTGCAGCTGCCTGGGCAGCAAGGACACACACATGTTTGTAACACACAGTGACATCTGTAATGACAGAGTGGGGAGTGGGGTGGACCTATTTGCCTGTGTCAGTATGCCTGGTGACACTGGTGACTCTGTCCTCAGTGCCTGTTGTGGGCACTGGATGTGTCCCACGGTACTGCTCTGCCTGGTAGAGAGGACAGAAACATGCTGTCTTGGCTGCTCATCAAGCCTGTCAAGCTGCAATCTGCATTATCATAACTTAGAGCTCCTTACATCAGTATGATCCTGCACTGCTCTTTTCTAAACAACAGACTCAGTCCCCTGAGGACAGCACATTTAGAAAAGCCAGTTCTTTTCTCCCAGTGTTCTGCAGACCCAGGCATCTTCTCTATTTTATCTGCATCAAGAAATACCACAAGACATAGGAGTTGCGTTTATTTTTGTACTTGATGCATCATGGTTTTGTTTCACATAAACTGTGTCTGAGCACTGAGATGTCTGAAGAAACATCTTCCCTTTCAAAGCAGTTTTTCACATGATTCCTCTAAAACACAGCAACTCCCCTGAGCTGTGAGCATGCTTTTACATGGAGGGCTGACTTGTGTTTTTTTGGCATGTTTTAGCAACTTCATTTTAAAATATGCCCTGGAATTTGCTTGACTCAATCATCTGGAAAAGGAGAGAGGTCATTTCTGTCTTCCTGATGCAGAAAAACTTATTGGCAGCTGTTTATGGTGGGCATGAGCCTAGTTCCTGGCAGTGAGAAAAAGAGTTGGAAGGAAATCTAAGCTGTAACACCATCATCTTCATTGTCCTGCAGCGGTTTATAATATTGCAAAATGGTGTTAACTGTTGCTCACCAGCTTAAAAGGATTGTGAGACAAAGACTGTTAGGGAAAGTGGCATATATAAAGCTGGCTTATAATATCTTGTGCTCTAGCCAAGGGTCAACCAGAAATATTATTCAGCTGCAAATAATTACAAAATGTCCAGATTAGTCTTTAAAAATATTAACTTCTGCAAAGTTGCTGGTAATAACTCAAGACAAAACTGTTGTTTTAAATTTCTCTTAAGAAGATTTTTCACCAGTGGAGTGAATGGAGTGAGGAGTGAACATATGGCCACATCAGAAGGGATTGTCACCCTCCATAAAATAGCTTACATCCTTTTTATGGCTCTTTAAAGCACGCAGTGGGCCTATCCAAAGTCAAGCTGCCACTGGCTAATCTAAACTGGAAACAACAATGCCCTGCCCAACCACTGTTGTGCATTTGTTTGCTGTGTTTGTGTAACGTTTCCATCCCTAGGGACTGGCCATTATCCCCTGCTATTTGTTTTCTTCCCTGAATTGCCTGCATCCAACTAAATTCTGTCAGCAGTTACACCAGGGGGACCCTATTAAAGACAAATGGACTCAATGTTCTTCCTGAAGAAATGCTCATAATTTAAGCTGCACAGCTGTGGGACAAATTTAGAGTAACTCTGCCTTAGGTACTTTCTTGGGGAAAAAGGAGAAAAATGGTAATTAGAATGGCAACTCTCCTATCAGTGGGAGCTGAATCTGCTCTACTCTGCCTGCTCCAATCCCACCCATTCTAACCTGCAAGAGGACACATGGGACAGGGACTGCACCACCACTCGCAGCCCCTGCAGTGCTTGCTGGTGACCATCCACAGCCACCACAGCAGCCAGCACAGGAGTTTCCACTTCTGCATAAAAACAGACACGAATCACAGCTTTTCACACTCCCACTGACTTACATGTTACTCAGTGCAGGACTATGGGTTTCATTTGCACCCTGGCTGGATGGAAACTGTCTCATTCATTTGAGTTTTACATGGGGTTTGCACTACTTCCAAAAGCTCAGTCCTGCCTCTCATACAAATCAAAGGAACTACTGTTGCAGTATTATGTTTTTGCATTGTCGCAGTTGAGAGGCAAACTGAGCCCTCTTGTACTTGCTTTTGCATTCCAGATCTGGGGACTGTCTTATGCTCTTTTGATTTAAGAAAGTCAGTGGGAATTTTCAGTTCCTTTTATTCAGTTCAAGAATATAAACTTTATCTGTGAATGGCAGGGCCTCTCCTTAATTATTCTGAGAAAATAACTTCATATAATACAACCTAGTGCCTTCAATTCACTAAATAGAATATTTATAATATAAAAAAGTATTACCAGAAGAAAGTCAAAGAGTTTGGAACGGTTTGTGAGGCAGCATGATCCAGTAACTTGAGGAAACACTGCATCTCCTGCAGAGCCAGGAACAGAACTTAGAGCTCTGGTGATTTTTTTTTTAATGCTGAAATTGGTAGTAAAGTATGAGTAATCAGAGGAGAACACTGCATTTGAATTTAAAAGCATCTGCAAATGTTGCTAGGAATAAGTGAACCATAACAGATCTTCCATTAAGCAGAAGGTACTAAATTTATCAGTGTCAGCTCCCTGGTTACCAGGCTATTGACACATTTCTTAGATAAGTCAAATGTACATGTGCATTAAACATATTGCATTTCTGAAAATTATGTTTTCCATTAATTATGAAAACATATTAACACAGAACCTTGTTTAACAGAAGATGGACAGTAAATTACTGAATCACTACTCAGCAAAGTAGGTAGGAAATTCCTGGTACATTTTCTAACTCAAAGCAGTCTGAAATTAGAATGTGACCTGTAGCAGAATGTGTCTAAAGTAGGGCCTTGTGAGCACAATATATAACAACAGCTCCTGTGGAAATGTTGAATGCAGCAGCTGTCATTACACAGGCTACCAATACAGTAATTACATTTCAGATATGTAACCTGGCTTGCCTGTCATAGCTGAATTCTTGTTTACAACAAATACACCAGCATTTACAGAGCTGTGCCTTTTTTAAAAATGGGAAAACATAGTTCCTAAGGAAAAAAGAAGACAAGGTCTTTCAATGGGAAAAGGATGTCTATAAAGAATGGTGAAAATGGCTCTCATGTAATCTTTTAATTTCTCCTACAAGTTCGTGGCAGGAGTGTGTGTGTGTGCTTAGGAAGCTGCAGCAGAAGGTGGGGCCTTCTTTTGTCAACCTTTTTTCTCTTCATTTTTCAATTTTTTTCCTTTGCCATCCTTCTTCTCCATTTACAACTCCATTACTATCCAGTATTATTAAGGCAGTCGCTTAGGAACCTCAGTCCAGGCACATAATTTCATCTGGATAGTTGGGATACAGTCAAGTGTAAAGGAAGAAATTTGAAGATTGAATAAGACAGGGCTATGGAAGAAACTGAAGATCAGGATTTGGAAGGCAAGATAATACTAAAATGGATAGAGCAATATTAAAGTTACAGCAGTGTTTCAATTTCCCTTAATTATTTTCTTCAATTTATCTTCAAATCTATAAGACTTTTTCTTCTAGTTTCTTTTCATTCCTTTTGGATATTTTTCATTATTTTGCATTTATGTTCAGCTCTGAAGTTCTTGACATGTCCATTTCTCTAACTTTCTGTCACCACCTGTGTGGGTGAAAAATAGTATTGCAAAGATTTTCTTCAGTACTTCAGAGAAAAATGGGCCAGAAATCAATATTACTATACTGGCATAGTAAGGGTATTTACATCTGAAAGCATTCTACCTTGCTGTTCTCATGAATAATGAAAGAAATCATGGCATTCTTTTGGGACTGGGCTAGCAAAAAAAAAATATCTTTGGAGAACATGAAGGGACTACTAGATTTTCATTTCCATCTTTTGTTCACTTATTGTGTTCTGGGAAAAAAAAATAGAGCACTAAACAGTAAGGATTTTGTCTCCATTTTGGAAAGTTTATATTCTGAAAAATCTATGGATGCAGACCATTGACACTGCTACTGTGGAAGTCCCAAAGAGGTTCGATACAGAAATCTTCCTGTTCTAAAGACACTGCATTTTAGTAAAATGATAAGAAGTTACCATCCCTTCAAAGGCTAGGTCTTCAGCCTAAGATAAACAAGGCCTTATTTTTATCAGTGACAAGTGGTTTGATGTATTCTATGTATTCTAATCTTAAACATGCACCTGATAAGAAGAATTGTTTTTTGGGGGGAATGCTCATCCTCATGTGATTGAGTACAGGACAAGCTTAAGCCTAATGGTTTGTGCTAGGAACCTAAAATCAAAGGATTAAAAGTGATGTAAAGGGAATCATGTACTATGTGATTAAAGAACAGGGAAATCTATTTCTGGGTAAGACAAAAGATATTTACATTACTTTTTTTTTTTTTTTTTTGATGAAACAGTTACGCAAGAAGCACTCTCCATAAAAGGCAGCATCCACAAAATGACTGCACAGGTCATTGCAGAGGAGACACATGTTCTTGATGACAAAGAAGAAACACTGGCATTCAAGAAGGACTGCTTGTTCTGCCCTCAAAAGAATTGATAACCATCCTCATCACTGTATCTACAAACAGGGTAAAAATGTAGATGTTGAGTGGAGAAAGTGGATTAAATGGGGTGTCTTACTCTGCTTTACCAAAGTCTTCTGTGGCTGCTATCTAATTTTCCATCAAACATCAATATAATCTGTTGCATTATGCTTTACACTCTCCCCAGAAATCTCCCTGAACCCAGGACATGAACATCTCTGAAACCCCAGCTTTAAACTCATGTCACGTCAAATTCCCAACAAAGAATGACTTTTCAGGACACAGGCTGGTGGTCAAAAGTACTTATGATTGGGTTACTTTTCATAGTGCATGAGATTTTTTGTCGAGCCTCTCTGTCCATTTTTGTGTAAACACACTACATTTCATATAGCTTTGTGTTTAGCAGGGCATATAACATGCTTATTTACAGTACTGTGCTGCTTGAAGGTGGGAACTATTTTACATGCAGCAGTTCAAATGCAATGAGGGGAAAGGCCTTTTAAGGAACTCATCTGCTCAGAGATTCAACTTGAAAGAGTAGAGAAAGGTGTCATTAAGGCAACTGGTCACCACATGGCTTGAGCCATGAACAGAACATGACTGTAAAATCCCCAAAGTATCTTCAGCAGAGATAAACTTTCCTATCATGATGCGCTGTGCTGGTAAAACTTCATCTCTGTTCTAGTCATCTGTATTACAGAGAAACACGCCACTAGGATGTTCGGATGAATGGAGAATCAAGTGTAAAATAAGATGAGAAAAATTAGGGTGCTTCAGTCCACAAAATGAAGAGTAGCAGTACAAGTTCTCCTGTTGAAAATGAGGCAAAAATCAGGAGGTAAATAAGAGTAAATTAAACTCACAGCTGTATTAGTACAATAACAAATCATATAAACTGCTCAAGAGCCCAGTCCAGAGAAAAATTACATTTCCAAATGACAATGAAATAAAGGTCTGGATCATTCTTTCAATAGAGAGTTTGGGGGAGGAAAAAATTGTAATGGTTTTTTGAGTGGGGTTTTTGAACTTGGTGGAAATGATTGTCTAGAGGATTGTCTACAATATTGGGATACTAAGTACAGGTATTTATGGACTCATAAACTTCTGAGATTTTTAAGGACACCACTGCAAGCAAAAGTGGAAAACCTCCAATTTAAAGTAGCACCATTTAACATTTGCACAAAGGAAGCTGTGATTTGTCAACATGATCAAAAGCACTTTTGATGCTATATCCAATTTCTCGTCCTGGTTAAAACCAGGTACTTTAAGAACTGCTTCCTTCAGCAACAAACATCTATTTATATACCCAGTTTGAGTGTGAAAGCACTAGATAAACATAGATGCAAGCAGTGCATCAGATGAGACTGGTCTTACCAAAGTCAAAACAGGCAGGCCAACAATAAATCAGCTATGGAGCAACCTGATTCCTTAATGGAAAGAATAGATGAATCCCACAGTGAGCTTAGGTTTAATGGCACCGTAGCACCCTCCTGTACAAATGCAATAAATAGTACAGAACTCAGTAAAATATTTATCTGAATGAATTATGAAGGTTCTGACAGTATCAAAACATGAATTTTCATACCCTACAAGTGTGCGAAAAACATTTGGATGATCCCTATAACATTTTGATTTTTCGAGGTGTCTGAGTTAAAGTAGTTGCAGCAGAATCTGTTATTTTATTCATACTTGAACACCAGCTCATTGACTGCATGAGATAAAAAACAAAAAACAAAACAAAACAAACAAAAAACAAAACAAAACAAAAAAACCACGTATCACCTTAAGGGGATGAAGATATTCAAAGCACATTGAATGAAAGTAAACATCAGTGATGCTTCCCAATGCTGAGCTAGAAAGAGATGGCAAAGAATTTTAAAGCAAACTGTTTTGCAAACACAGGATTCAGTTGCTACAAAGCTGCAAAGCTCTAAAATCTGGGATGTCATCTGGATTAACATGCAATAGTATCAGGCTGATGGATAGTTTTGAAAGCTCCATCCTTACTCCAGTACTGATTTCAGAGTGCTGATTTTTAATTTAACCACAATTCTGAATGGGGATCACTTCACCTTATGTAAAATTAAGTCATATCACAAACTGTGACATGATTTTCTTTTATTGTAGTAGTCTTGCCTCTAACACGTATAAAATCTGAAACAGCATATTTGTATGCTGTTTGGAGCATGGCAATGGTACCATGAAAACGTCAAGCCAGTACTCCCCAGCTGGAGCACTCCCTGGGCTCGTGGGTGGCCAGGACATTGCTGCTTTTCAGCACTGCTGTACTGGGCAGGCTGCAGCTCCAGTGAGAGCTTGATCTGAAGGTACTGTGACATGAATGAGTCCATGTTGGAGCAGAGATCCACCTGTAGTCCATGGAGAGCTCTCCACCAGAGCAGGTGGATGCCCAAAGGAGGCTGTGATACTCAAAGGATGAGATGGGGGTGTGTAAGAAGTTTTATTGAACAGTGTGGGATCTGGACATGATACAAATGGTATGGAGTAAGGGGTGGAATGTACTGGTTTGGGCTGGGTAGAGTTAATTTTCTTCACAGTGTGTAGTATAGGGCTATGTTTTGGAATCATGGTGAACACACGGTTTGATGATATAAAGATATTTTTGTTATTGCTGAGCAGGGCTTACGCAGACCCAAGGCCTTTCCTGCTTCTTGTACTGCCATGCTGTCAAGGGGGTGAGGGATACCTGGGAGGGTGGGAGGAGACACAGCCAGGAGAGGTGACTCAAACTGACCTAAGGGATATTCCAGACCACATGGCATCATGTTCACTATGTAAAGTGGGGAAAGAAAGAGCAAAGGGAGAGATGCTTGAAGTAATGGAGTTTGTCTTCCCAAGTCGCTGTTACCTTGCTCTCCTAGAGATGGCCAAACACTTGCCCAACCATAGGAAGCAGTGAATTCAATTCCTTCCTTGTTTTGCTTTGCTTGTGGACGTAGCTTTTACCTTCCCTATTAAACTGGTTTTATCCAATCCACAAGTTTTCCAGCTTTTACCCTTCTGATTCTCTCACTGATCTCACTGATGGCAGAGTGAGCAAGCAGCTGCAAGGGGCTTGGCTGCTGGCTGGGGTGAAACCACAGAAGGGCTGCTGCATGAACAACCTCCTGTTTAACTTGTTTGAAAGTTTTTTGTTGTTCAGGACCCCACTAAAATTTTTTCTCCCATTCCACATGATAGAGTGGGTTTACAATCTGACTCTGGAATATGCATCCTCCAAAAACCATCAGCACCCAGGAAAGCTTGTGTTTCCTGTTTGCTGGTTGGTGAGGACACAGCTGCCATTTCATTGACCGTGTCCTTTAGAATCTGTCCACATCCATCTTGCCATTTTACTCCTAAAAACTGAATCTCCTGAGGAGGTCCTTTGCTTTGCTTTATGGCACTATCAGCCTTCAGGAGACTCTGGATTATCTTCTCTCCTTTCTCAAAAACTTCTTTTGTAGTGTTGCCCCATATGATGGTGTTGCCAGTTCACTGCAGGTGTTCTGGAGTCTCCCCCTTTCCCTGCAGTCTGACCCAACTGCAGCCATGCTGGCACAGCTGCTTCCTGCACCTCAGAACCAGCATTGCCCCACAGCTTCCTCCACCACATTTGCACTACCAGAAGGAGCCCCTCCCTCCTCCAAGGGAGAGATTCCCTTTCCCTGCTCCCAGCAATGACTGTCAGATGGTGTAGAATAACCCCCAAGTCCTGGCCATGCTCCCTCCAGGCTACTGCAAAAATTAACTCTGTCCTGGACAGAATCAGGACACTGCCAAACCACTGTCCATGGAATTCTGAAATTATTGGTATTGGAATTCTGTCATCAGCTACCATGGAACCCTGTGGGAGCTGTGGTTCAGTTGCTGAATATCTTCAGTTTCTCTCCATGGAGAGGAGTCTCTTGCCGTGCAACAACTCTCCAGGGTGCAGGACAGACTGTTACCCATCAAGACACCAGAGCATTGCAGCTGGGGTAGTCTGGCAAGGGAATTTGCCTTACTATGGAGAGGTGTGAGATCACAGAATCGTAGAATCATTTAGATTGGAAAAGACCTTTACGAACAGCAAGTTCAATCCTAAAGACATTTAGTTTATAATCTCCAAATGATATCCAGAAACTCAAGAGATTTTGGCACAACATCAAATCAACCTAAGAAAAACTCCTAAGATTCTTCTAGATTGAATTTCTTCTGAATTCTTTTTCTCTCCAGACTGAAGTTCAGTTCTTTTGGACTTTCTCTTCTGCTATGTATTTCATCATTTCTGATCGCTATCTCTATTTTGGAGTAAAACAAATGTCAAACTTATTACCAGGACATAATGCCATTTTTTGACTGCAACTTGTGAATGTTCAATGACATTTATTGTGGAATTCATAGAATACATGAAACACTGAACAGATGTGACCTGTATCTCATTAGGCCACAAACTCTTTCCTGTAAAATACATAATCTAGAGAAAAATTCCCCTGTATTCACCCAAATACAGTGTAAATCCAGATTGATTTAATCTAAAATAATGGTGTTACTGCAGATCAGAAATGATCTTCCATTCTTACCTGGCCATTTTGGTGCACATGTTCTGTAGTGTCAGAGCAGTTCAAAACCTCTTTTTGTGTCTTGCTTAACAGTACTGTGAACCATTATTACCTGTGTCTTATAAACAGGGAATGTAGATATTGGTGTCTAATGAGACTTCCAAGATCACTTAGAAAATCTGAAACAGAATGTCCAAATCTCAGTATAACGTTCTAGTTCAGCGCAAAGATTTCTGGCTTGTCCTATTGCTCAAGATGAAGAGGGGGGGAAAAAGAGAGGGGGAAGTTGAGTTTGGAAGATCCTACAAGCTTTTGATTAGCACAGTCTTTCCCACATTCTGTGGAGTTCAGTTGGAGGTTAAGACTGTTTTGCCATTCTGGCCTTATTCATAGAGTAGTCTCCATATATGACACTGGTCCCTTACATTTTCCATTGGACAAACAAGACAGGAATATTCCCAGACTTCATCCAAGTGTTTCATGGTTGTGCATAAAGGACATTCATCATTTGTCTTTTATTATTAGAATCTCTTTCCACAGAAGAAGGAAATCTGGCAAAATCGAGTTGTTTCCTAACCATCAGGAGAAAATACAGTGAAACCTTTGACTTAACCCTGAACAGCTGCCAATTCCAGGGACAGGAGATGCATCATCTGAATTTTGACTTCTTAATTCATCATCTGAATTTAGATTTCTGTTCTCCCCACAAGCAATATGGAGCTCTATAAGCACTGCAATACAGATAAACAGTGATTAAATTGAAGACAGTCATTCAAATTATTCATATTTTCAAAAGAAGTAAATCATTAAACCCAAGTTTTTCACTGATTACAGTGTGCTAGGAACACATCCTCCAAATTGTGGGAGCCTAACCCAAAACTCATCAAAATCAAAGAGTATCATATTGTTTTTCATTCAAGACTGTAGCTTTAAACAAATTACTTCAATAAATAAGCATAAAAGTGTATTTAAATAAATTACAGTTAGACTTACAAGTTGCATTTTATGAAGACATTCTGGGAGGATTACTCTTCACTTGCTTATGCATTGTTTCATTTGAACTGCTAAGAAGAAATGGAATTCCTGGAACTGATGGAACAAATCTGTTTATCTGCAGATGATTACACACTATTTTCTCGTGTTATCTCTGTTGCTACAAAGTCTAATTAGTACTGGTATATGGTTGCACACCAGAGAAAATACCCTACCTTCTTAGAGCACCTAAGACTTACTAGAGAAGTAAAAGATGTTGCAAGGTTTCCAAGACTCTACATAAATAAAGACAAGTTTCCAAATCAGTGAAATATGAGTGTAAATACAGAGTAGTATTGATGGTCATCAAGGAAAATAAATGTCTGAAGAGGAGGAGGATTGAAGAAGAGCTAAAAACATGAAAAGATTCTCTCTGTGTGATCCATCTGTATGACAGGAGTTACTTTATGTGTCCATTACTTTGAGTGATATAAATGTGCAATAGCATCTTTAAATATAGACAAAGAGAAAGAATGGGAGGGAAGAGTAAAATGTGTTTGTCTATATTTGAAAGAGAACTAGATCATAGATTGTATTTTCAATCTAAGAACAAGTCATTCTTTCCTTGTTTATTACAGTCATCAAGTAACCATATATAACAACATATAGACAAAGAGAGGGTTGTATGGGGGCAGCAATTATTAATGGACATTGCTGAATGATAAATAAAGAGCTAGCTCAGAACTGGTATTCATTGCACACAGATGTCTGGACCATGGGCAGATGTCTTAAATCGTCCACACAAAGCGCTTTTGTGCTATCACAGTAATCTAAATTGCTTTGCATTTGGTTCCAGGCATTTCCACACACTGCTCTCCACCACATATAAATTCCTATTTTCAAATCCCGTCTAGGCTTCAAGGGCCAAATTACTTCCTGGTGTAACTCTTCGGCTTAATTTGCCCCCGTTTTATTGATGCAGACAAGCGTTGAGACTGGTGTTCTCAGTTACAGCAGATCTCATACATAACACCTTAGGCTGTGGTGCTGGTCCTGGGGAGGCATCCACTGCTTCATGTTGAAGGGGATGAAGGCATGAGCAGGAAGGAGGAAGGCTGATGCCATGGCTTCATACCTGCTGTGTGTGAACTGTATGGTCGTGACCAACACTCTTGAGGAGAGGTTTGCTTCAAGGATCCTACTGTACCCTGTTCAGAGAAGAAGGGACTGCCATAGCCGGCCTTCTAAAGCTTTAACTCAGGACCTCTGTCCTTTTAAATCCTGTCAATCATCATACCTACTGCCCTGGGTAACAGGGGAGCTGCAAGAAAACCACTCATAACTCTGAGGCAAGCACTTTCCTGACTCCACGAGGTCTCAGAACTACTACATTCCCACAGCAGGACTGTGCTCCACTGCAAATCAAGTCAGTGATGATTTAGGAAATAATTTATATTC
Source organism: Cinclus cinclus (assembly GCF_963662255.1). Taxonomy (NCBI): domain Eukaryota; kingdom Metazoa; phylum Chordata; class Aves; order Passeriformes; family Cinclidae; genus Cinclus; species Cinclus cinclus. Next base: position 10,966,105 of record NC_085048.1, read on the forward strand.
CCAGAGGAGGCATATCTTTCAGCAGAGACAGCCCAGCATAAGTTGCTGAGTTTAAGTTAATGGCCTCATTTTATCTAATGTGTCTGCTCTTGCAGATATCACTTACAGATGAACTGTGTGTTTTCTGTCTCCCTGTTGTTTTTTTTTTAACATGGAAAATATTTGAATTAGGCTAGCACATAAACACACTGTCTAGGAACAGATTAGTGGGAGGAGGAATTAACAGAAAGAGACAGATGGAGCAGTAGTTTGAATATATTATTTTGCATTGCAACCCTATGAAGAAAATGAGTGATGCATTTCCTGGTGGACATTTTACAAAGGTCCCTTTATAAGGGTGGGATTGAACAATCTCTCTCACTTTTACTATTCCTATTAGCACAGAATTATCTTTGATGATAATTTAGTATGCATTTTTGCAAGCAGTCAAAATAGCTCTCAAGGTATATTTAATAGACATATTAGATTGTATGGACTGCCTTTTTTCCTTCTTGCTCACCTGCTTGCTGTGGGAGAGCTCTCAGTTATCAGCTGAAAGGCTGGTAATATTAAGACACCCTGTACATAGTTGTTAGCACTGAGGGTGTGCATTCCTCTTCTTGTCCTCATACAGACTGAAAGGCCAAAATTAATTCCTTTTCTGTTATACTAGACATTTTGACCATAGAATTAAGCCTTTTAGATTTCACTTAATCTTTAGCAGATTAAACAAACAAGACTTCTTGCTGTCTTCCACAACTCAGAAACATAAAAGTGTACAGAAATTAATCTACAGTTGATGGGTAAAAAAAATAAAAATAATTAAACAAAGAGTGACTGGGAGTGACTGTGTGGGTAAACTAGCTGGGTGATGTTTTCAGTAACACTGTGATAAGGCTGTGCTGTAGCAGACCTACGGCAATTCTTCCATTCCAGTAAATGGTTGTTAATTATTGTGATACTGTTTAAACTGCAAGGAGTGAATAAGACACCTCTAGAATGCTATTTTGCCCTATAACCTCAGCCTACATGTGGGTATTGGCAGATTGAAGAATTAAGGGAAACATGACTGGAATCTGTTTGGGATGGAAAAGCGTAAGCAACCTTGACACTGCCCTGAGCCAAGGGCACCATTACTTGTGATGTGCTTGTCAACAGTGCAGATCTTCAAATGTCTAGTGGAGTTCATGGAAACTAGATGAAATCTCAGGCAGTTCCTTGGTGGTACCTAAAATCAAGTCCAGGAAAAATGGTATAACCCTTTTGTAATATTATAAAAGCACACTGCACACTGAAAGAAATCCATAACTCAAATGGTCACAGCTCTAACAATAAAAAAACAGGGTCATACTATCCAATATTTAAGTCCTGATTGCCTGATCATGGGCTTATTTATTATTAGAACCCATTATTTATATAATATGCTTAGCGAATAATGCTTCTCGGGAAAACTCCTTCTAAACTTAAAAATCTGTCACATAGGGAATTTCAGAAGGAAACGACTGCTACATAAGCCAGTTGGGAATAACACTTGTTTCTGCAGTAAAATCTAACATTTTGGAGCACGGCAAACTTTGGGTTTTTCATTCAATAAATTCTTTCATACTCTTGAAGATGTGGGAGGGGTTCAGTGAAGTTATCCGTGACGGCAGCACAAACACACGCCAGTTTAAAACGATCCTGTGCAATCTTGGTTGGGCTCAAGAACGAGCCCTGAGCAGCAGCAGCCGCCGCCCGGGCTGCGCTCCCGGGAAGGTGCCGGGAGCGAAGGGAGCAGCTGGGCAATCCTCCGGCTCCCTCTCCAGGACATCGGGCTTAATTACAAATAAATCCTCCAGCTCTGCTGTTCCTGCCGCCTTCTCTCGGGCAAAGGGAGGAGCAAACACCGAATGTTACAGGAATAAGCCTAGGACAGAAGCATCCCCAGTATACGGTTCATTTCCATATGAAGAGCAGTGAGAGAAGATGCAGGCAACTCTGGGCACTCCTTAGGAAACTCTGCCAAGCACCGGCAGTGCTCAGCACTTAGAGAAGATGTGAACAGACACCACAATAACCCCTTTGCTCACTACGTGACCTGGCCATGCTCTGAGCATCAGCAGCTTAGCTCGGCAGCCCCAGGAGCATCCCACACATCACTCACCTGCTCACATCAGCTCACCAGAGTGCACTGCTGCTCACATGGTGGGAAGCTGTCACTGGCCCGGACTCAGGGCCCAAGGTGTAACTTCTCTGCCTTCAGCATGCAGCAAAGGTGGGGTCCTTTTCTCAGATCTGTTTGTGGTCAGATTCGTTTGTCCTTTGGGTTAATTTTCCCCAAATTTGAGGATAATTTCTGCTCTAGGTGTTCTACACATCCTCCAATAAGATAGCTCTTAATTTAGTTTGTGACACCCATCAGTCTCTAGCTATGTTCCCTTTTAACTGTTGGTTTTTGACCTCCTATTTTGAAGGTCAATAGTTCCTTTCTATTTTGATAACTGAATTGCCTTAAAACTGTGTTTTATACATTTGCAGACTTCAGGTGTCCAAGGAAAGCTATGCAAAATCAAAGCTGCGCAGAGTCCTCCACAAAGGAGGTAGTGTGAATTGGCTTTGGTTAGCAACATTTTCATAACAGGGGGACTACAGAGGTGGCTTCTGTGAGAAGTTGCCAGAAGCTTTCCTCATGTCCCACATCCAATACCAGCCAGCTCCAGGACAGACACACTGCTGGCCAAGGCTGAGCCCATCAGGGATGATGACAGCATCTCTAGGATAACAGAGTTCAGGAGAAAAAAAGAGCCCTATGCTAGTGCAGCCAGGAGAGAAGAGTAAGAATATGTGAGAGCAACAGCCCTGCAGACCCAAGGTGAGTGCAGAAGGAGGGGCAGGAGCTGCTCCAGGTGCTGGAGCAGAGATTCCCCTGCAGCCCTGGTGCAGCCCATGGAGAGGCAGCTGTGCCCCTGCAGGACCATGGGGGAGCACAGATCCACCTGCAGCCCTTGGAGGAGCCCACAGTGGAGCTGGTGGGTGCCCGAAGGAGGCTGTGCCCCTGTGGGAAGCCTCCCCTGGAACAGGCTCCTGGGGGACGAGGAAGAAAAATTGGAAGTGGAGTACAGGAAGAAAGAATGGGTAGTGGGAAAGTGCTTTTAAGATCTAGTGTTTATTTTTCATAATCCTACATTGATTTGATTGGCAGTAAATTAGACAAATTTCCCCAAGATGAGGGTTTTTTCCCCATGATGATCATGGTCACGAGTGACCAATCTCTCCCTGTCCTTATCTCAGTCCTTTCCTTATATTTTCTCTCCCCTATCCAGCTGAGGAGGGCACTTGGCATCCAGCCAGGGTCAACCCACCACACAAGAGCACAGCAGCTGTAAAAAAGATGGATTACCTCATACTTTATCAGAACAGCACCAATCTTACAGAATCACAGAACACTCTGAATTGGAAGGGCACCACAAGGATCATCAAGTCTAACTCTTAGCTGAATAGCCTATAGAGGGATCGAACCCACCACTTTGGAATTATTAGCAACCTGCTCTAACCAAAAGAGTCTTGAGAACCTGATAGTTAGGAGCCAACAGCCAAAAAACCAGAGAGACCTAGGAACTAAGTAAGAGCAGATTTAACCAGTGAAGCAAATAATCAGGTGATGTGAATTACAGGTTCATAATTAGGAGGATAAACAGCTGAAAAAAGGGTCTCATCAATATAAATGTGGCAGCCTTTTTATTTAATCTAAGACTAAAAAGGAAGGCTTTGATTTCTATGGAGAACTGAGAAGGAAGCTGTTGGTTTGTGGGGTTTTTTTGTTTGTTTTTTTTTTTTTTTATTTGTTTGTTTTGGTTTGGGTTTTTTGTATGTGTGTATAAGGTGGGGGGGGGGGGGGGGGGATTTGCTATAAAAGGAAAAACACCACACAGAGGCTAAGCAAATGAACAATGAAGCTGAGCCTGGTACAGAGGTGAGAGTTCTATGGCTACTGAACATAAATGATCTTACCTAATGCATTAAATATATCAACTTTTCTGGTTTACCTTCCCTAATTTTCTACTGATGACTGAGGAAAATCTTTTTTTCTAACTGCTTGGTCTAGAGTTGTTGCTCTAAACTTAAGGCTAGTTTAATACTCTGGGGAGAACTTTATGAGCAAGAAATTTGTAAGCAACTTGCCACAACTGAAACTGCTGCTAATCCCTGTCTTCTCTTACAGGTTGTTACTAATAGGGGCATTTTTCTTTGGGGTATGGACTCAAGAGACCCCAGGTAATGCTGCTATAAACTGATTTCACATCGGTTTCTAGGCTTTTCCATAGGTGATATTTAGGCTTATGTGTGTTTCAGGAGAGTCTGAAGGTCTTTTGGCAGCTTTACTTGCATGTTTTTCTGAGAAACTTTAAACATGTATGGATTTGCTGGAAACTACCCTCTAGTTCTATGGGTCGCTATATTAAGTAAATGTTTCTACCTTTTCTCACTCTGGTAACAAGTACTGATGAATTAATAAGGGCTTTATTCTTATTTTCTTGAGTATAGTTGTTAGTTACCATACAATATGTAAGGTCTTTTATTATAGTTTAACCTAGCTAAGTACCAGGCAGCTGTTTACTCATTCCTCCTCCCCTCCCACCCCAGCAGAATGGGGAGGAGGCTCAGGAAAAGCCTCATGGATTGAGATTGATATTTTAATAACTAGAACCAAGTAAAATATGACAGTACTAATTATAATAATAATAATTTTAACTTTTAAAGTTATAAAACCTGAGAAAAACTTGTGCTGCACAATACAGTTGCTCATTACAACTGATGCCCAGTCTGTCCCTGAGCAGTGATGTATGCCTGCAGCCAATTCTCCCCAGTTTATATATAGGTCATGACAGTCTATTGTATAGACTATACAGTTGGCCAGTTCAGGTCAGTTGTTCTGGCAGTGCTACCTCCTGGCTTATTGTGCACCTCTTCCTTTACACAGCATGAGCCACTTAAAAAGTCTTTGGCTTGGTGCTAAGCACTGCTCAGCAACAACCAAAATTTGTGTGTTATCAGTATAATTCTTGCACTGAATCCAAAAATACAGCTCTGTCCCAGCCAAAACCAGGACAAAATATTATGAAGACAGCAGTGATTCATCTCAGAGGAAACAGTTTTCTTAGCCAAAAGTCTTTCCTTACAAAACAGAGCTGGTCCTGGAGCAGCAGATGCAGAGAGCTGTTTCTAGGACTGTCTGCCCTACTCACTGTGTGTCCTCTACAAAACTCATTGGCAAGCCCTGAAGATCAAAGTAAATAGGTTCTGGAAAAGGTTTTATCCAGCTTGGAACAATTATCTAGCTTCTGCATGAAATCCAGTTGGTAGCTCAGAGTATGGGTGGAATAGTCATGTTCACCAGCATCTCTCTGCTGCTCCTTAGTGTGACCATTTCTGATGTGGGAATTGCATCACTAGTAAACTTCAGCCTATGGTGCTGAACCCTCTAGGAAAAATAATCTTCTCAGCTCTTAAAATGCACCATTATTGTAGGTCTAGCTGGTGTTGGCTCATTATGCCATAGAAACTCCTGTTTGAAGCAACAAATCTCCATTTAATGGATGTGCATGTCAAATGAGAAGCCTTCTCTGGTCTCAAGTCCTACGCTTAGGACAGTATGTGCCTGCTTCCTGCCTGTAAGAGGTTTGGGAGACAGGGCCTGGTTTATGCTGTGGTGATGGCTTGGGACTGGAGCTCCTCAAGCCCTTGTCTTTGCTCCTGGGTGCTCCTTTCCCAGAATGGGCCAGCTGGCTTCTGGTGCTGGTACCTGCGCGAGTGACCAGGGTAGGCTGATGGGCAACTTATGTGGCTGCTCTCTACCTAAACTGGCTTTTGGCTCCTCTTGTGAACAGAGGGGTACAGTTGGAGGTTTCTGGTGATTTTGTGGCTTGTTTGTAAGGTTTGATTGGTTGGGATTTTCTTTTTAGTGTAGAGGTTGGGGTTTTTTTTCTCTTTTCAGGAATGTGTGGTACTTTCACATTCTGTTTTAGTTCATCTAGGGTGTTCAGATTGAGGCAGCCAATGTAGTACCTTTTTGACCCTGTTCCAAAATCCTATTTCCATGACTGGCTGTTGCAGGTAGCATTGCCAGATCACCAAACACCATTACTAATAGAATACTAATTTTGGACCTAGCTTTTCTCTGGAATTACTGACAGTATAAACACAGCCTCTCACCCCTCCTGACCAGAGACGTATGACTGCCACAACACTGACTTCTAAAGCAATCTGGGAAGTAGCAGATTTGTTTGTATCTTATTTTGAATCCCCATCTTACCAGTTTTTCAATAAATTTGACACAGGACCCATGAGTTCAGAGTGCTTGGGGAACCTTCTGAGGATAACACTGAGTGCAGAATACTTTGAAGACAAATACTTTTCTCTTTTTGTTGTTGGTAAGTTAATGTAGAAGAACTTAGAGAGAAAATTACATGTGGTGAAATGTTTAAAATTCTCTGAGACCTTTCTATACTAGAATTCTCTGGATTATTCTACTATTATAGAGCTTAGGTTGGATCTCATTGTAAGTAAACCCAACTGCTACCTTGATTTCTGTGTAACCTGTACTGTTGACTTGTTTTTTGATAACTTAGCCATGATTAGACTTAATTTTGCTATCTTTGGGCTCAAATTTAAATGCACGTGGTAGTTTCTGGGCATGTTAAAGCTGGTGGATTTTCTTTGTGCTAAGAATGTTTTCTAGTAACAGCACATACTGTTCTGAAAATTCACTAGCTGAAGCTGGCACAACATTACTGATTTTTGCACTAGTGACTTTTCACCTTCTTGGCTTCAGTTTTGGCGGAGGTGTACACTTAATGAAGTATAAAAAAAATTAGCTGGGTCCTCTAGTTATGGACTTAGCAAGTGGTATGCTTCTGTAAAAAGCACCACTGAATGCTCTGGAAGGGCCCAGTGATAACACTTTTGGGCTATAAACACCCACTGTAAGATTATATGTATGAAGTGTAAATTTGGCCTTGAAAAAGCTCTCCATGTCATCAGTCTTCTAGAATGTTAAACTTGTGTCAAAACCAACTTAAAATATGTTCTTTGTTTAGATATCTTCACTCATACACAAAAACACTGTACAGCTGGGAGAAATATATCTTAAACCATAAAGAAATTCTTTTTGGAAGGGAAAAAAATTAAAACTAAAACACAAAACACTAAAAAGCTCAAAGCAATAAAAATGGTTTGTATACTAAAAACATCCAAGCTAATCTTTAGTGTGTTCATCATCCTGGTGGATTGTCACCCGAAGAGACTCTGCTGGGCAGGCATCAGAGAGACATGAGTCTGTGCCAGCCACAGCTCAGTGTCCTGATGTTGCTGTTGTCATCTCCCACCCTGTTGGTAGTTTGAGGCTCTTTTCTGTCTTCAGTCCTTCAGCTGCAAGTGTTTCCTGTCCCAGTGTACCTGTGGTTTTACCATTCTTTCTTTACACTTTGTCACAGCTCTTTCCCCACTTTGCAATTCTCTGAGCTCAGGGAATGCAGCTGGGCTGTTATCAGAGCAGGTTCAGCTGAGTCCTTATACCAGAGCAGGAGTTACACTTGTTTATACATTTCTTTGCTATTTATTTGCCTGTAGATCAGTCTGGCACAGCCTGGGAGCTTGATGAGGCCATGGCAGCACAGTGTGGCTATACAGTAATTTACACCACCACCAAGAGGAGCATTGAGTTCCGTGCTTCTGCACTGAGCTGCCATTCTCACTTAGAGGTAGGTCTGTTAGATATTTTGACTACAGTGCTATTGTATGCTAACTTTATGTGAGAAATTACTGAATTATTAATGGGCATTAACTGAGGTGTCATAATGTCTTGAGTATCAGTTAGCAGAGAATAATTTAATTTTCTTCAAATGTATCCAGAGGTCTGAGAATATTCCATGGTACAGCCATTTGGAGGGCCTAGAGATAAACACATGAAGTATATCACGTGTGCCCTAAAAGGGCAACTATTTTCTTATGGATTACAATAGGGAATTGCATCTGGCAGCTGTGTTGCTCTCTGCCCTAACAATATTTAGTGCCTTGAGACATAGTACAGTAAAAACTCAAACTTAGGTTGCTGGCTAACTGCTACAATGTCATAAAACAAAAAGTCAGCTATCTCTTGGGTTTGTTTGTTTTCTTATTGTCTAACTTTGAGGCTATACAAAAGAAACAAACCTGCTGCCCAAAGTATTTATGTTGCTGTGTAGCTATACACCTACGTGCGTATATCTTGTATAGTTAATGAAGTTGAAAGTGATAATGCTTTAGTATGGAGTTGCTCTTCTGTGGATGTGTTTTGTAATTTACATTAGGGTTACAAGGATAGGTGGTGCCTGGCTAGGGAAAATCAGTCTAACAGGCAAATGTTCCCTTTACCCATGCAGAAAGATGTGTTCACAGTGACTGTACAGGTCAAAGCATCTCATACTCCTGATATGAGCAATGCTACAACTCATCTGGAAAGTGCAAGTTGCCATTATGGTCCATGGAGTCCCAGAGAGTTAATATGCACAAGTAACTACATGGAGGTGAGTACTTATGGAAAGTGCTAAAAGTAAAAAGGTAAGTACTACAAGATGCTCTCTTAGATTGTGTTTCCAATGCATATTCCTAGAATTTAATCAGCTTCAGACTGCCCTACCATAAGCAACTTGTTAGTAAGTGTGCAGTATGAATCTTAATTGATGCATTTATATTATAATTGTATAACCTATATTATTAGTAATATCTAATAAAGCTGTGAAATTGTATTCAAAAGGTTAAGCTCATATATTGAACTCACAGAATGTTGCCCCAACAAATCATATTTGAGACAATAGAGAATGTATATTTCCTGAAGGAAGTTTCCTTGCTGAATTTTCTGGGGAGGAGTGCAAAAGAGAAAATGGACTTCTCTTGGAAGAGGATGTGCGAGTCAAGAACAAACTCTGTTCTTAAGTGGAAATAGAAAGTAGAAGATAGGTAGAAAATAAAAAGAAACTGAAATCAAGCAGACTATAGGTAAAGCAGGCATGGTGGCATCTCTGTCTAGGAAATTCTGGTTTCCCTTGAAACAGTCTTGTAAGGTGTTGAGGACAAGAAAATAAGTGCTATCAGCAAACACCTTATGGATTGTTTTTTTCCCCTCAGGTTTCTGTCAGGAGGGAGGTTCCACAGACTTTAAAGGATTTTGTTCAAGACGAACCTGAGGACTGGACTCTTGTATTTCCAGAAGTAAAACTACAGGTTTTCTTTCGGGCAACATCTAGTGTTGCCTCTGGCACAACCATCCTTTTCTTTAGCCACAACATTATTTTCAAAAAGTACTTAAGTAGTAATAACAGAACTTCTGTATCAAGTGGTTATAGTATATTTGTATAGAATAGAAGTACAGACAGCTGTAGGCAGAAATTAAGTCTTTCCTGGGCAAAAAAGCCTAAAACAAGACCAAATAAACAAAAAAACCCAAAAACATATCTTTAAGACCCCATGGCCCAGAAAAAAACTGAAGGGGCTTTTTTCTTCTTGGACTCTGTATGCACAGAGTCTGCAGCAGTGTAATTAGTGCCATTAGTTATTCTCTGTTGCCCTTGATATGGAAATCTTTCTTATGCATGAGGTTGGGAAAGCTGGAGGGATATCCCATTAGTAAAATTCAAAATAATGCAACAAAACTGCTGGGAAATTCAACACAGCAAATCATTCAATGCAGTAAACCTGTTACTTTGAATATCATGTTTAAACTATTGATGAATTTCTCTGGGTAGGCAAAGGCAGAAGAAGCCTCAATATGGCAAATAGTATTTCACCAGCCAGAAGAAAAAAGGGCTCTGCTTGTGAGCAATGCTTGGAGTGCAGGCTATGGACTCAACACCACAGACTCCAGGGTTCTGCTGCGAGTGCCATACACTGCTGCCCAAGTTCAGCTGGTTGAGGTTGGTGTGCTCCTTCTGGCTCAACAGGCTGCCAGGCTGTGCAGGTCTAACCATATGCTATCTTTACAGGATCAGGGGATTACCTTTTCTGTGCTGAGATCAAGTACATTTTACAAATACCAGTGGGTGATCCTGATGGTGGATACTGCTGTGGCATGTCCTGTAGGTAAGGAGTGTGGCATCATGCTCCAATGACAAAATGTACTGGACAGACTGACAGCACGTGAGCTGACAGCTTTCATGTCTTTTCCCTAAGATGGTGTGGACTACAGGAATAAAACAATCACCTGGACTGTTCCAAAGTATATTCCACCACTCTATGCTGGAGTGACTAGCTTTAAGGATGTACTTGTGGAAGCTGGTGTGGATCTACACAAGCTTTCTGCCAAGGAAATGGCTTCCAGGAAATATGTGTTATTGAATGAGCTAAAATCAATTACAATGAAGATTCCAATAGGTGCAGAAGGTGGTTATTACAAGGTCGGTGACTAATGTGACTAGGTGACATACAAACAATATTCTGGGATGTTTGTTTTCTGATGAGGAATAATTCTTCATCTTGTGCCTTTCAAATGAAAGATGACGGTGTGGGAGTACAAAGGGTTTGTTAAAAACTCCAGAAGCCCTGACCAAAGATTGCATTTGTAAGCAGCACTTTATGAAGACTTTTTCTTCTTCCAAGCACAGGTAGACAGAATCCTACACAGAACTATTGATTAATGATTTCCTCAAGTTAACACAGAGCTTTCAGCTGTTAGTCCTGATGTCCTACTCCTCAGAGATGGCCCTAACTGAACTGTAAAGCATGCATGGGTTCTGTTGCATTTCATACAGACTACTTAAGAGAATGGAGCTTACCTGTTAGTCCAGCAGACCACATGCTCTTGGGATGGGTTGGGACTACACATCTAAATCTAGCTGCTTGGGGTGAACTAAGTCCTGGGCCAATGTAGCAATTGAATTTCTGGTGAAGTTGCAGGAGCAGCCTTATTCACTGTGAAATAGTCCTCCACTGCTTTGAAACTTGGAGTGGGTGACAATTTTCCAAAGGAAGTCTTCTGAGTATTCTGAGATAATCTAAAGTGTTACTAAGAGTTCAGGATTCTTGAGCAAAAAGGGCAGTTGGTTGGGGCTGTAGATTTAGCTGACCTTGATGTTCCAACATAAGTTTAATGCAAAGTCAAGTCATACTAAAGGGTGCTGGTTTGAAATTCTAGACTTCTGTGAGCAATGGACAGCTTGGGGTAAAATACACCATCAACCTGTTCTTGGAACACCAGTGGGAAGACAACAAATGGAGACAAACCAAACATACTATCATCAAGGAAATAGAAACACCATTTGAACAAGTAGAAGTTGTTATAACCAATAGTAAGTATCTGAACATTGAATTTACCGAAGGTTTTGGTACTGTTAAGAGTTTGTTACTGCTATTTGTTCCTTTTCAGATTTAAATCTGAGTGCAAGGCTAATGAATGTTACAGTGGGAACATTCCTCCCAGATGTTGAGCTTGCAAACCTAACCATTGAAGGGGTTGCTGTGGCTGTACCTGAAGCTTTTCAACATGGCTACCTAATACACAGTACCAGATATGCTAATGGAAGCAAAGTATATGTAATGCAAGTCCCCCTTGATGCATCAAGTATTAAAAAAGAGGTGTGTACTAAGGTGCTACAGCATCCCATGGTATAGAGATGATGATATCATATGGTGATTTTTGATGTCGAAATATGATTTTCCTAGTATGTGAGAGAGGAGATGAGAGTATACACCCTGAATGCCACGCTCTCATTCATCATCTATCCATCAAGTGAGACCTTTGTTGTCCCAGTAGTTGCACTGTCAGCTGTGAAAGATGCAGGTAAACTTTGTGGAACTTGGGTGAAACTGCACCAAACTTGGCTGTGAACTGGGCTGATTTCAGCCAGGGATACTGCCAGTCCCAAGGAGCTGTGTTAAACTGATGGCAGCTGGCTGACTCCTGGCTGTTTTGCAGTACTGCCCAGTTCGAGAGGGTTTTGTGATGAGAGGAACCTTCATCTCATTATCACTCGTGGGAATGTGGACCAAAACTGGCTACCTTTCATCTCAGACTGGCACCTGACTCAAGAGGCTGCACAGAAATACAGCTACATCTTGAGGGACAATGGAACTGACCTGGCAATCTCTGTCCCTTTCCTTTCTCCCCATGTGAGCTATGAGGTAAGGTTGCCAACTTGTAGCAATTGAAAGGCATGTTCTAGCTGTGAGATGTCATCAGGACACAGTGTACTCTTGAAAGCAAAATAGCACTTCTCTTTAAGACAGTCTTCAAAGAATAATGGAGGATTATTTTCTGCCCTTGTAAGAAAACTTTAATTTCCCTTGGTTGATATTGGCGGAAATAGGCAAGGAAAAAAAGAAACATTCTGCATTTACTTTATGACCAAGTGTCTTTAAGGACAACTCTACATGCAATGGAGTTTGTATTGCATTCTTTTGGAAAACAACTGAAAAAGCTCACTCTGTGAGCTTCTGCATTAAAAACATTCTGTTTAAATACATCCTGTGGATTTGACTTTGCTCAAGCACCATTATCTTTGGCTTGTGATAACCTGCCCTCTTAATTTTTGAATACTTTAGTTCAGCAGTGTGTCTTTATTCTGTTGTTTAACCTGTCATTTTCATCTCTAGGGCTTTCATAACTCTGCAATAAAGGCTTCATTCCACATAACCTTGAAGGATGGCATCACCTTGGCTCAGAGGAGAGATTTCTCAGTTTCCTGCATATTTTCACCTTCAGAGCTAATACGTAATATCATGTTGGGGATTAACTGTCAGTACTATTTGAGTTGCAAAACTAAGCCATGCAGTCTGAAATGTTCCTAGGTTTTAGAGTTGTGTGGCACTCTGTTTGCCCATTAGATTTCCTACAAGTTAATATGCCACAAGGCAAGTCAAAGTAAATATTGGAGTGACTATCCTGCCTAGTAGAGGAATGGGAGAAGGAAGTGGGGAAGTCTACTTCCCTGCACACCTCTAAAATCAAGAGGCTTTTTAAAAGAGTTTTTGTGATTGTTTTGAGAGTTGAACGAGGTTGGGGGTATTTGGAATGTGGGGAGAATCCTCATGTAAATTAGTCATTCTAAAGCTACTTGTCAGTATCAAATGTATTGAGTATCTTGGCTAGAAAAATCCTTTTTAACAGAGTGAGTGTTCCTTGTGAGCTGCTAAAAGAACTTGCCAGCAAATCCATTCAGAACATCTTTGTTGTTAGGCTACAAAAGGAGTTTGAATCCAAATTTGTGTGAAAATGTGTGTTCCTCTTTCAGGGTGCCTGCCCAATGGCACTGTGATTATTACTGCAGTCAAACTGGTAGGTGGTGAAGACCTGGACACAGGTATGTTTGTCTTGAGGGACAGACAGTGCAAACCCAGTCTGGTGACAGAGAAGACTGCAACCTTCAAGTTCAGTGTGAACACTTGTGGAACAAGTAGAAAGGTAAGGACTTAGTCACATGAAGTTTACTCTGTGTTGGGGTAGGGTTACTGCTAGACCTGGCAGAGGTTCAGAGGTGAGCAGAAGCTACATGGAAATCACTGCTGAAACCAGCACAGTAGTACATCTAGACTGAGCTTACTAAATTCAGTTGAGCAGAAGTTCTTATTGAGTAAAAATGTTTTTTCCATGTCAGAGGTGCTTTCTGGAACTAGCCTTCAGTGTTACACTTCTGGACTGTTTAGTGGTGGGCTTGAATGTGAGTTTATGCTGGTCTGATGTATTTGTAAGCCTTGAAGAAGCTGTTTGAGTATTGCTAATGAGTATACGGCCAAAGACTAGAGGGAGTACTGTTCCTACCACCAAATATTGTACAAATAGAAAACAGACAAAATAACAAATAATCAGAACATGCTTAAATTCAGATCACCATAAATGCAGCTCGTTTCTGCATTGCTGCATCTCATTCTGCTCACTGATTGAGTAAACAGACATAGCTGCTGTTTTTCTCAGACCCATGCACTCCCTTTCTAAGGTGTTCTGTCATATTCAAGCTAATAAACTTTGTTCATAACTATGGCATAGTTGTCAGCTATGGTCAGCTTTAGTTCTGTGGGCATTGGGCTGCTGGTAATTTCTGGCTATTTCTAAGCATGCTTTGCTCAGTGGAGTCTGGCAGTCAAGTGGAGGGATGTAGATATTGTGCTAAATACAAATTGGACTTGAATGTGACTGTCCTGTTTGTAAATGTGGATATCTTTCAGTCCAACAGCACAACTATGACATATGAAAATGAAGTACTCTATTTCAGACCTGGGAATGATACACCCATATACCAGTAAGTGTCATGCCCTATAAAAATGTTGTATATGTTCTTTTGGCTGTAAAAAAATCTAATGCTAATTCTCTTCTCTCAGACTGAAATTTTTCTGCTCATATGCAGTCAAGCAGACTGCTGATGTCCAATATGAATCTAAGAAGAACCCAACACCCAGTATTAAGCCAGGGTTTGGTTGCCTCACTCTTTCATTGAAGCTTTTCAAAGGTAACACCTATGATTAGACTCTATAAAATCACTGAATGGCTGAGCCAGAACGGATCTGACATTGATCTCATTCATCCACTCTCCTCAAGTAGGGCAGTGTAGAAAATATTGCCCAGCACCATGTTTAGATGACTTTTAAATATATCAAAAGATGAAGTTGAAAATTTTAAGGCCTCTAACAGGAATTTTCTATTCCAAAATGCAACAAAAATGGCCAAATATCTGTAGTGGAACCGACTTGGCATCACTGACACATGTATGGTTTTCCTGCTTTGTCTGGGCATAATGTAAGTTTTGTGTATGAATGTGATGCCAGCTTCTCTCTCCTATCAACTCCTGAAGTGTTGCTACGCAAATTCAGCAACTCACTGCAATAGTTGTAACCTATGCCAGCAGAAAGGGCTGACTGAAGCCTGAACCCAAACACTCACAATGATTGGAATGGCCATTATGATATTTTTTAATTGATTTTCCCTTCTCATTACCTTTGAGACAATTTTGAATAAAAAAGTCTTACTCTAATGGCTTTTTGCAGGAGTGTTTCATTTCTGGATCCTCAGAGCCAGGGAATATGGTTGAGATTTTTTGCTTTCATTGCTGATCTTGCTTTCTCCCTTTCTGACCCCATTTCTCGAGATTTGTGCGCTGTTACAGGTTTTAGTATTACTGTGCCAGGGTAAATGGAAGTGAAAAAAAGAGCGAAGCAGAAAGTTTGAGTACTTATTCCACCAAAAGGAAGCTTCTAATATCAATACTCTCTTGCAGAGAAATCCTTTTCAGAGCCCTACCAGGAATCAGACTATCCTGTGGTAAAATACCTGAGGGAGGCTCTGTATTTTGAAGTTGAACTTCTCCACCCTAAAGATGCAAGATTGGACCTCAACCTGGATGACTGTTGGGCTACCAACTCCCAAAGCCAGGACAGCCTCCCCCAGTGGCACATCATTAACCATGGGTGAGGAAGGCTTCCCTCCTCTGCTTGGTAACTGCTTGGCACGAGG
The DNA here is from genome assembly GCF_963662255.1 of Cinclus cinclus. Lineage (NCBI taxonomy): Eukaryota > Metazoa > Chordata > Aves > Passeriformes > Cinclidae > Cinclus > Cinclus cinclus. Next base: position 10,981,538 of record NC_085048.1, read on the forward strand.
TGCTGTACCTCAGGTGGGAGGAAAGGGAAAGTGGCAGAGGTCACCTTAGAGGCAATTGCTGCTAATCTGTGGGGTACTTGTTGGTGTCAGCCCAGTGGCTGTGCCTTCTGGGGGCAGCAGGTCATGCAAGTGGCCAGAAGTGCTTCTAGCTAACAATTCTGGCTGGAAAGAAAGCAGGAAGCAACCCGTGGCCACAGGCAGGGATCCTGAACTGTGGAGATATCAGTCATTCTCCTATGGCCCAAGGAAAATGGAGAACGAAGCTCTGCTGTATTTCACCTCTTTGCTGTGTTTCAAGATGTGGTTGAAGATTTGGATTAAATACACTTTCTTTCACTTTCCCAAACAGGTGTGAAAACAACAAAGACTCCCACAGAACTGTCTTCCACAAAGTTGATTATGGCCTCAGAGTAAAATTTCCTCAGCACCTCAAGAGATTTGAAGTGAGGATGTTCACCTTTGTCCAGGGCGCATCTCTGTTACAAGAGCAGGTGAGATGTCTCTGTTCTGTCATGAGTTGCTGGCAGTCCTGACAGACGAGCCTGTGGTGCATGCAGCCTGTGCTGTGTAAGGGCTCAGCTGGCCAGTGCCTGCCTGGGGCTATTGGACACCTCCTTGAAGGCATAACACTCTGGAAGGGGTGAATGAAGAGCAGCCCCTTGTGCTCAGTTCACAGAACAGAGTTACAGACTCATTCAGGTTGGAATAGACCCCCAAGATTGTCAAGTCCAATATTTAATGACCATCATACCCACTAAATAATATTGTGAAGTGCCATATCTACTCATTTTTTGAACACTTCTGGAGATAGTGACTCCACCACTTTCCCTGGGAGTCTGTTCCAATGCTTTGTCACTTTTTCAGTGAAAAGCTTTCACCTAATATCCAACCTGAACCGCTCCTAGTGCAATTTGAGGCCATTTTCCCCTTGTCCTGTCACTAGTTGCCTGGGAGAAGAGGCCACCCCCCTACCTTGACCTTCATATACTTTGGGATCAGTATACGTTGGATTCCAAATAACTATAATAAGTTCCCTATAACTATAAACATAATCTGTTTTCTTGTAGCTGTATTTCCACTGCACTGTGGTGATCTGCAACACTAAGCAACAGCCTCTAGACATTTTTTGTCCAATGAGATGCAGTCCTGGGAAACACAGACTTGGTAAGAAAACAGGCATGTCTCTCCTGTGGTTTTGCTCAGGAATTTGGCATGTGCTCACACAAGTCATGTCAGGTCACAGACTTCTAGTCCTAGATTATGCTGTCCAGGGAATGAAAAGCTGAAATGTCTTACAGCCCACATTGTGCATCCACATGGGCAAGTGTCATCTGGACCAGTGCTTGTTAGGAAGAAAAACTAAGGACAGGTTGGTGTCAATCTTAAATTACACTACTGGAATACCAAGTGTACTGCTGCTGTAATGTAACAGACCTGTGTGTGCCTCTCTTCTCCCTGCAGGTGAATGCACCGACTTCCCACAGACTAAACAAGAGCTACTTTGTTTTATGGAGTCGCAGTTAGGTGGCCTAAGCAAGCACAGCCTGCTGCCCAGATTCACAAGTAAAATTGTTTCTGTGGTATCTACTGGGAAAATAGATCATCAGTGTCTATAAAGAAAAGGGTCAGTTAACCAATATTGGGTGTAACTTCAAGTTAAATTATTGTATTGTTCTTCTCTGTTCCTCTACAGCATTAAAGTCTTAGGCTGCTCAGCTAACATGTCAAACTTGTGCTGCTTTGCAGTTGAAAGCATCTGTTTTGGAGTAGGGAATGAAGATGGCAACAGGTGTGAACTTAATTGTAAATCACTTCAAGCTTTTTTTTATTGTTAAACTTCTGTATGAACAAAGGACTGTAGGGAGCTTAATGTCAGTAAAAAAATGTGGTTGTTTTTGGAGTAAGATGGGATGAACATCCTTGAGAGCCTGTAGTGGCTGTTGACAGGAAGGCTGTAAACTGTGATTCTGGGAGGAGTGTTGTGGCTCTGCAATGTCAAGTTGCCTTCCCTAGGTGGGTCAAATTGCTCACAGGAAGCTTCAGTTACTGCCTAGCTGAGTATCCTGTCAGTCAAAATGGAAACAATTTTTAGTGAAGACTTACAATAGTAATAATGATAGTACATGGGCTCTATCTGCAAAGTGTTAAGGATTTTTCCTTAGTACAGTGACGCTTAAGGGGTCCTGTCAGATTTCCCTGTGTGTTTTGTTGGTTTTTTAAATGAGTAAAAAATTTCTTGGTTTCTTCTTTGCATCTGAACAATGGTGTGAAAAGAGTTTGGATTCAACATTGTTTTCCTGTTCTAATGAAAGTTACTGCTTAGCATGAATCTTGATCCCTTTGGGGTAAATAGACAATAATAGGTGCCTGCTTTTTAACTTTAGATTAAAGAGAATTATACAACAATAAATTTCTGTGAAAGCTAACTTGAGAAAGAACATATTTTGTTAATCTATTAGCACTTTGTGAGACAGCATACAGCAGAAAAAAACATGTATCTCTCTTGCTACCTATACAGAGAACCCACTAAACAGTTTGTGCTGTAACTGCAGCTCATTTAAGTCTTGTTTGCCTTCCAGTTGCCTGCTAAGCATATCTGTAGTAGATGTCTTACTGTCATGTCTGGAAAAACCTGTGTGGGCCTCATGAGAAAGATATCAAGACTTTTCCAGCACAGAAGACTATCGTGATAAAGGATTCATTTTGCTACTCCTGTTGTAGGTGAAGACTAAAGCCATGGGGCTGTGATATTGAGGAATATCAACACGGGAATAGCAGGAAAATGCAGAACACATAAGCCTGACAGCAGATTTGACAAGTCAGTGACTTAGTGCCCAGTGCTTTCCCTTGTGTTAACCCACTGGTCTGAGGACTGGTTAATGCTCAGTCTGCATGCAAAACCTGTTAACAAATCAAGGGAGACACCTCTAATGTGCTGCCAGGGTTTTGCACCTAGGAGAACACAACTGTGGGTGCTTTAAGTGATGTGGTGACTTCCCTATGTCTTACATTGTGCTGACTGCCTCCCCAGGAAGTGAGACTGTTAATCAGTGTTTTCTCTAGCTGAGTGAGTGACAATCTTCATTTTCTACCAGCACAGCACAGGCTGCCTTGAGGAGCATGAGCCACCTTCTTTCTTACACTTGTTGGGGGGGGGGAAGAGTGTAATATTTAGAGACTGCTGTGAGAACCAAGCCTGAAGTTGGGCAGGCTATTTCAGTACTGTTAACTCTATCTTGATTGTGGCTTCCTGGGTTTTCATGTTTTCTCTTCAAACCAAAACTCAAGGCATCAGGCATAGAAATCTGGTATTTACAGTCTTGTCAAAGACACCTTTACCTATTTTCATAAGCTTAGCCAACACCTTGAGATGCTTGTCTGTTGATGAGCTTTTAGGAGTTGTAGAAAAGCAAGGTGATGCCCAAGTATACTGTAGCTCAGCTCTTCTAAAAGCTTTGTTTAGTGCCATTTTGAAGGATGAGTTATGTAAAGAATCATCTTCTCTATTAACCTTTATGATATGTGGAAAAAATCAAGGAAGTTTCCCTCCATGGTTGAACAAGGATTTATATAAAGCTTCTTGTCAGATGTTCCAACAGCCTATGAGATACACAAAATCCATTTGAATATCAGTGAAATCTTTTAAAGACAAGGCAGTAGTATTCTCTCTACTTCAGAGGTGTCTGTTTATACTAAAATTCAGGAACTGCCTTCCTGGTTTTATATATATATATCTATATATGAAAAAAAAATCTTCAAGTGTTTTATCAACACCTCTTTGCCTTTTAAGTGGATATTTTATGACCACATGCTTTTCCCCTGGTATTTGGGATGTTATTTTTATATCCCTGTTAACACAAGTTGAAAGCAGATCAATCTTCTTTGTTTATGCTTAACGTTTTCTGCAATTTCAACAGGTGAATGACAAAAGTGTAAGGGAAAAGAGAAGGCTGGTGTGATTTGTTTTTATAGGAAAATAGGAACAATAACAAATGTACTGCAGATTAGTTATTTCCATTTCAAATAAATGTTAAGTCACTGCTAATAAGTAACCTCATATCTGGTCACTGATAGGCAGAAATCTCATTTTTTCTGTAGTCTATATTTAATGAGATCTAGTATTTTAAAGCTTTATTGTTTTGGTGACCTAAAGTATCAACAACTTATTATTACTGAAAAACTAAGAAAAATTATATTTCCTTTTTTGTCTCAATTAATTTTCTCTCACTGGCATATTCCTTTGCTTTTTCTTTAAATGCCAAAGTCTTCAGTAGATGCTATGCACCTATATCTAGAGGAAAATATGTTCTGACAATATTCTAATGATCTGGAAACTTTAAGGAAGTTCAAGTCTTGCCTTCTGTCACAAGTTTGAGTCTTTAGCTGCTTTCATGTCATTTCTGCCTTCATTTGTGCCTTTTGAGTCCAGAAACATCTAAATATGGTGTTAGCTAGAATGCTGGAAGGGTTTGTGCTTGGAAAGAAATGCTTTAAAGTATAAATAAGGTGAGTCTTTTTCTTTATCATGCCAAGTACTGTAGGAGTGCAAGCCTGGGCTGATGTCAGTGTTTAAAAAAGCAAAAATCAGGAAAGGGGGTTCAGAAGGACCCAGCTTCTATAGCTCACTAGAAAGAGTCAGCTTTACTGGGATCTGTGAGTTCTCTTTCCAGTTTGCTGTTAAAGGCAATAAGAGCATTTGTGGTTGCATAGCAAATAAGCTGGGGAGATACTGACACAAGTCAGATACTGGGCCCTTAGAAGCTGGGGGTGTATTCATGTTTCTGTGGAGTATTTTTTTTAGCTACTGCTAGGCAGAGCTGGAAGGATAGCTCCTGGCTTCCCTGGTCAGAGGGGATATGGCAGCTCCCAGAGAAGCTGCTCTCCCAAGGAACTGGTTGAAGCCCATTTGCAGGAGGTTTTCTTTGTCCCAAACACACCTATGTGCAGCCCAAATGTGTCACCATAAAACCTCTTGGCACCTACATGGTGCTCCTCAGCATAGAATTTCAAAGCACTGTGTGCGTGCGGGCGGCCCCAGGCTCCCCTCTGCTTTGGGGGTGGGGGTGAGCCCTGTGGATTACAGAGCTGGGGCTTGCCTAGGGAGCTTCCTCCACGTGTAAGCCTTTAACCACGGCCTTAAAGGATTGGGAATATTCTCTCCAAGGTACTTATTCTTACCTTCAAGAGGTGATTTGACCTCCTTGCCCTCCTCAGGTTCTATGTCTGGGCATTGCTGCTGCTGGCGGACAACACTGCTGCCTTCTCTGAGTAGAGTAGGCAGAGAAGCTGCCATGCTCCTGGATTCAGGTGGAAAGCCTGCCCTGCTGAGTGAGGCTCTTGAATCCTGGGCTAATGCCCTACCTGCAAGGCCTCCTCCTTTGCATTGCTGTGCCTCCTGCTAAACAGAGCAGTATCATATACTTCAGCTGCCCCAGAACAGCCTCTGCTCCCTGAGGTGGAAAATGAAACCCAGAGTCTATTCTCATATCGCTGGCACCAGCAACTGCTCCCTCCAGCAGCACTGACTGGCTCATGGAACCAAAGGAGTTAACTGGCATCAAATCCATTTTATGTTCTGCCCAGTCTTTTTCTTTCCTAATAAAAGGGTTAAGATGGATATGGGGCTGAAATGCCTCTTTTCCCTGCCTTCTGACATTCTTATCACTCTGTGGTTGCACCTGCTCCCCCCTCAGCAATTCGCCCAGAGAAGAAAGGGCACAACTCTTAGCATGAACAGGTCAGAATGAGCTGGTGGGGTCCAGTCATCTCACATGGTTTGGTGCCACTTGCTCATTTCTCTTGCCCTCAGCCTGCTTCTGGACTGCTTGTTTCTGGCTTGGTGAAAAGTATGCGTTTTAAAGTCTGGAAATATTTGTTTAAAAGACAGAAAAATGTACTTAAGTGCAGCAACTGATGGTAATCACCTCATCAGTAAACTGAGAGTGAAGAATGGGTAGTTCAACCCAAGTGCAAGACCTTCTGTAACTCAAGGCTTCTCCTGAGGTTCTAAAATCCATTTTGATTAATTAATTTCTGTGGGAGGCCTTATAATGTACTTTATCCTTTTTCTCTTTAGCATTTGAGGACTGGTCTGCTGTCCTTTCATTTTTATGGCTAGTATCACTTAAGAAATATGATTTCATGTACCTGAGAAGATTGAATACAGTAAGAAACCGTATTTTAGTTGTGTTGGTTTCTACTTTGGGATCCATGTTCTGCTTTCCAAGTTAGTAAAGAATTTTGATGACATGCTAACCTGCAAAAGGGTGAGCTCTTGGGGACAGAAGACTTAATTGTGTAGGACTAACTCCAGTTCCCTCTATCTTTTCAGCATGGTGCACAATTTTATCAGACAGAGTATAATTTAATTTTTCAGCCATGGCCTTTCAGCTATTTTAGCTTTATTTCCATGTATATTTTTAATACATTTTGTTGAGAGAAGGTGCTCCTGTGTGAGAGATCTTCTCTACTTCTGTGACTCGTGCAACTTTTTCAGACTGAGGTTCAAGTTTTTTTGCCTCTTTTCTACAGATTATTGTGGTGTTGCTGTTAGAATTAAATACCGCTTTATGGACCTTACAGTCCTGAAAGTTAGATCTCATAACCATAAGTGGGGAATTTGACCTCTTTCACATCACTTGGGTATCTTAAACTCCTGGGCCTAAAGGAAAAAGAATCTGAACTGTATTCAATTATATTTGGAACAATAAAACCCAACCTTTAATAGCACCAGGCCATGTACCATCTTGTACTGTGAATATAATAATTCAGATTATTTTCTCTGGGTAAGTGAAATATGTGTCAAGGGAAAGAATTATGAAAGGTGGGGCTTATAGAGATGTTTTCTGTTAGGCAGAGCAAGAATTAATTTCTTTCTGAAGGGGAGGACACATCCTGGGAAACACTCCATCACAGGCACATACTAAACCTTGTCTATTCCTTCTATTCTGACACATAATAGCTCCCACCCTTCCCCCCACCCCAAGTAAAAGGAGAGGTCCCCTGAAAGGGGATCAAACAAATTAAATGGTACATGAGTAAACCTATTCTAATAAATGCTCTTCGTTGTGGATGTGGGCTTTGGCCCCACTGTGGCACAGGGGCAGCTTGTTCCCCAAGGTCAGCTTAGATGCAGCCCTGTCCTGCTGGAGCCTGGGAGAGTGGCCCTGGACTGCTGGGGCCAGGGAGTAGGCACAGCCAAGGTTTGGTTCACTGACACAAAGGCAGTACCATGTTCTTCTGAGACTCACAGTCTTGCCTCATGGGTTACTGAGAGCTGCTGCTCCACCTTGGACTTGTGAGGAGACAGAGGAAGTCCCAAGGCATGTAAAAAAGTTACAGCTCAGCTAGTCCAGGGCCTTTAGCTCCCTGTTTCACTGGGGTGGGGGGGGAATGATGACTGAGCCACTTCTCCAAGGTGCAGGGTACCTCTTCCTGCTATATTCTCCATACAGCATCACTCAGGTTTGTGAGCAGCAGCTTTCTGAGGCCATTAGTTATCAGTCTGTTTGCAGATGTGTAAACTGAGGCAGCAATACTGGATGACCAGCCAAGGTCATAAATAAAATAACAATGAAAGCAGATACTTTTAACCCCTTGTTTCTCTGCTTTAACCATAACCCTATAGGCTTCCATAGCTGGAGAGCAGAGTCTCTACCTGTTTCAGATGTGGAACATTTAAAGGACAAAGTTAAAAGTCTTCCCATTAATAGATTTTGGGTTGCTGAGAAAGAATGGGGTATCAGGCTTTCAGTTATAGTTCTGTACAAGGTCCCATGGGCCTCATGCAGTTTCAATCCTTTGCAAAATAGATCCAGACTAACCTTCCCTACGTGGCAAATCTGCTCAAATCTGGATCAGCTGCACGGATTTTTACTGAGGAATGCTCTCCTGACATCAGTGTTGCCACCTCATATTTCTAATTTGACAATTTTATAGGGTTTAAAGAAATTATTCTATTTATATTCTTGCTGAAACACTAAAGCCTGTAACAAATCCATCAGGGGCTGGTTCCAAACAGAAGCAGATGGGATATGCTTAAATGTGGTTACATCTGAGTGACAGTAGTACCTGCAAAAATTTCAGGGTAGTTGCTTTTTTTGTGATGGTGCTGGATTTCATTCTGATTGCCCCAGTATGCACATACCATGTGAGAAGAGCATTCAGTCAGGTTGCTGATCCTTGGAAGAAAAAATGTACCAAGCTAATTGTAATTCCTTCCAAACAAAGAGGGGGAAAGAATTATGTTTGTTTTTTAAGTTTTAGCTTTGTGGGTCTCTGCTACAGGATTTATCCACAAAGCTAAACCATCTGTCCCACAGAGACATGCTGATCTGGGGGGAGACAAACCTGTTACCTACCAGCTGCTGTGCTCGCTGTGACTTACCTCTCCCTCAGCAGAAAAAGTTAGTATGACTTAATTAGCTCCCCACAGCTGGGGTTTGCTCTTCTCCGGCTTGTTTCATAGCCCAAGTCAATGAGATTTACAAAGCAGCACATACTTTTGGTGGTGTGGTGCCCATCAGCTGAAAGTCAAAGTCATTAAAGATTAAAGCTACATCCCCAGTTGTTTCAGGGGTTTTTTTGGGTTTTTATTTTTGTGTGCATGTGTTACAGGACTGTGACTGGCTGTAGGAAACAGCTGATCTGATGGATTTTAATAAAGTGACATGATTACCAGAGTCCTCCTAGATTTAAGTACACCTTGAGAATAGAACTTCACATATTTGTGAAACCTAAATCAATTTATTTCATGTCAGACAGTAGGATATCTCGATCTAATATTGTTTAAGAAATTTGATGTAAAAATATCTTCCATCATTTATCAGCACTGAAGAAGGGTTTTTTTACACATTAAATACAGAAAAATTATATACTTCTGTATATATTAATAAAGAAGAGAGGACTTAACAGCAATTTATCTATACAAAATGTCAGTTTGCTTATATTTTGTTTTCAATATTTAGCAGTCATCACTAGATTTTACTTATCTACCAATCAGATTTATAATACAGGATACAGACTGTGACACATTTACTTTTTTACATGCGAAGATGTTCTCACTATTACATAGTTACTTGATTTTTAGGTACAGTGAAAATGTGGATAAATAGACAATAGTTAGTTCAAATACATGTTCTTCCTCATCCGATGATTAAAGTGCCTACAAATCAATACACTTAGTATTCTTATAAAGCTGTTGTCATTTTTTAAAATTCAGTTCAATGCCTACGGATTTACTATTGGCCTTCTAAAACAAGCTCGGTCAGAACAGTGATATGTAAATCCTACGAAGATCAGCTGTTTTTGTTTTTTACTTTTGTATGAGACTAGGTTCAATATTTCTCAAAAGCTTATTAAAACAAACAAACAAAAAAATTTAAAAAGGCAAAGAGCAAGACTTGTGTCTCAGCAACCTGCAGCTCAGGTTTTCAGGCAATCCTACATCACCTTCCAGCGCAGCGTCCCAGGAACAGCGGCGGTCCCGCTCCTCTCACCGGGCCCCACCGCTCCCCGACGAGGAAGAACGCTGATGTTTTTTTGTCTGTACAGGCCCCGAGCGCTGCCCCAGTGCCGGGGCAGGCGCTCCCGGCGGGCTCTACGCCCGCTTGACGCTGTTGAGGAGCTCGGTGAGTTCGCTGATGTACTTGATGGTGTACTTGAGGGTCTGTATTTTGGTGAGGGGCTGGCCCCGCTGGCTGTAGATGGGGGGCAGGTAGTTGCGGAGCGTGTGGAGCGCGTCGGCCAAGGTCCTCATGCGCAGCTTCTCCCTCTCGCTGGCCTTCCTCCTGCGCTGGGCCGACATCCGCACCTTGGTGCCCTTGGGCAGCCGGGCCTGCCCGGGGCTGGGCAGGAATGCGGGCGGGAATTCCACCAGGCCGTACCCGGCCAGGCCGCTGCCGCCGCTGCCGTAGGGCGCCTCGGCCGCCGGCGGACAGGGGGACGAGGAGCAGGACTCGAAGGAGGGCGTCGGGGACAGGCTGTGCGGGGGCGACGTGGCGTGCAGCTCGAAGGAGCCGGCGGAGCTCTTCCAGTCCCAGGATGACAAGCAGGCGGGGTGTTCCGAGCCCAAGGCGTCTTCCATGTTTATCAACGTCTCGTGCAGTTTGTCCATGCTGGAGGAGCGCTCGGGAGAAGCGATGCCCTCTGCCCAGCAGCAAAGGCTGGAGCCGGCGGCTGCCGCGACCTTTTTATGATGGAGGGAGGAAAGTGACAGAGTGGGAACACGGGTTTGGTGCGAGGAGTTCAAAGGAGCGCCAGAAGTGCTAAGATAGAAAATGAACTCCTGATGTGCTAGTTTCTTCTCAGTGATAATTATCAACCTTCAGCTAAAAAGCCTTTAAGCTAACAGGCAACAGCAAGAAAGGGAGAAAAAAAGATTATCTTCTTGCAACTAAACCGATTAGGGCTGCGCATCTACACTGAGTGTTGGGCTGGGGGGAAGAGCGGTGAGAGAAGAAAAAGAAAATTAACCATTTTACAAAACAATTTACAGATCCGGAATTTATTGGTCACTAACACAAAGCCTAAATTTAAGCCATTGAGCCCTGATTTCTGGGTAACTGAGGGTGATGGCACTGCGGCAGAGAAAACGTGAGCCGTGCTGACTGCTGCTGGGGCAGTCTCTTATCTGCATGTTAATTGTGAAAGTCAATTGAATTTCTGTGTGTTATGGCTCTCTGTGTATTTCTCCTCTCGTGAGAAGCCAACCACTTTGGTTTTCAATGTGAGAAAGGAGGAAGGAGCTGCAATGCATTCCCCTGCGGTTTGTAGCTTTACGTGGTATTTTAATACATGACTGGGAAATCAAAAAGGAAATCTGTAATTGTAAACAAGGTCATAGTCCCATTAAAAATAGGAAAATGTAATTAAAAGGAAAGGTCTAGGAAGCAAAATATGCAGTGTATAAACTTTGGATCCAGAAAAATGTTTTTTGTGGAAATTTGATTCAAAGTTATACACAGGTTATATATCTGTTAGAGAAGACTAGAAGCTACTTCTGTGAAATTTTCTGCCTCTAGGAATCTGTTCTTCTGTCCAAAAAAATCTGTTTCCAGTCCCAGTTTAATGCAACAGTGGTTATATGTTTCACAGTACAAGTGAAAATGTGTAACTTATAAATTAGTGTCATTAATAACAAGCACTTTTCATATCGGTTTTAGTACAGCTTAGAGAGGTGATTAATGTTCTCTGTTACTCTGGGGAAAAGAATAAGTGGAGGCAAGGAGGAGCTTTCCCCAAATCACACAGCAAAGCATTAGGAGAGCCAGGAAAACTGTCCAAAACTCCTGAGCTCTGCAGCTGTTGAGCAGCTTGGCTGCCGGCCATGACTCTGTGTTGGCACATAATGGAAGCAAAATGTAATATATCATGAAAAGAAGGGGGGCATCAACCTGGAGGAAAAAATAAAAGTAGGATTTATTTTAGAGTTTCCTTCTTTATAATGATCTTTGTATGCTCCATAATCCCCTCCAGACAAATGCAGGGAATACCTCACAATGGCACAAAGCCAAAGCATGCTGGGGTTTTCTGGAACATGCCACTTCCTTGTGTGAAATCCTCCTACGACCACACAGAGAAAAATAATCCAATACTCAGCACACTTAGCCACTGGGAAAGCTTCTGTGAGTTTTTATGAGTTAGGTATCAAAACATTAGGAGACATTTTATGAGACACTTACTGGTTTCACAAATACATAAAGCAAAGTACCAATAAGTGGAGGACTTCTGCATTTCCACCAGCGCTGAGAAAGTTTGACTGTCATGACATCTACCCCTCACAAGAACTCAAGGCACAGCCCCTACAGACAGCATTGCTTTGTGTTTTATGGTTACCTCATCATATTCTGAGCTCTTCTCTGGTCCTTCTTTAAGGAAAATGAGATGAAACAGTCCTAAGAAGCACAGAGAAGATAAAACTGCTAAAAACTAAAATTAAGACAAGATGTACAGGTTTTTGCTGTGACTTAAGTGCTTTCAATAGGTTTCATTGAGTACCAAGGCAATGGTCACAATGTCACAAATTAGACACCAGATCTAATTTTGCATAAATATTTAACTTGTTCAGTCCCACTCTTTTTCCTCCCTGTATTTGTGTTTATAGTGTCTTTTCCACTTGATAGGATCCCTGTTCTTATTTCATGTCTTCTTTTTTTTTTTTTCCTGTTAACACAGGAATTAAAAGACTACAAATATAAAAATAGAAGGAGAGGGAGGTGGATGAGGAAGCACTTTTGTCAGGGTGTGAAAAGGAAATTCGCCAACATATGTATGTATACATGTTTACATGTACATAATATATGCATATGGAATATATAAATATATTAAAAAATACACGTAGTCTGCACATATATAGACTGTTCTATACAGCAGTTTTCATTTTGGAACCAAATTGTAATTTAATGCAGTCAAAATTAGAAGCCAAATCTTCAACAAGTCACTTTGTTTCCTGACTATAAATAATGTACCTCACCAGTTATTTTATGGGTAAATCATAGAAAGTGCTGCTCAGACACCAAGGTGGGGGGGGGGGGGGGGTGGGGTGGGGAAGATTTTGTGCATGTCCAAGATTTTGTACAGATTTTTGCTGTGAATGAGAGATTAGCAGGTTCTGATTTCATCTCTCTGTTTTTATATATTGGGATTCAGATGAGATTGGGCAGGGAAGAGGAATGCAAATTATACCAATAGCTATATCTTATGGGCAAGGCACGATATGAGAGTATGTAGACAGCAACTCTGGTAGCATGAAAAATCACTGGATCTTGTAAGCTTATGCTCTTGTGAACTGTTACACTTGCAAGAAAAATAATGGGCTTTTCTATATTAATAGATAATATGGGGCTAATGCCTTGCAGTGGCTGTGCATCCTTTTTATGACCGCTGTGCTCCCTGACACTGTTTTAGCTTGGACACACCTATTTATGCCCCAAATGCTGCCTGACTGTGGTCCAGGAGAGGCTAGGGGCCCAGGGGTGAGCAAAGGATTTCCCCAGATTAAAGCAGGCATTGCCACAACACAGCTTCAGAGCCAAAGAAGGGCTGTGCCCTGTTTGCTCTGCTGCTGGAGATGCAGACAGAGGTTCTGTTTGGAAAACTAGCCACCAGTTCTGGCCTCAGCCCCCAGGTTCCCTGAACAGACTCAAATGAAGCGTGCTTCTGTTTTGGCTGAATTGGGAATCTGTGTAACACCTCTCCATGATCCTGGTGTGATCCACAGCCTGTGTGAGTCAGCAGAGTCTAGTGGTATGTAGCTGTTCTTGGATTAAGTAGTTTGGGACAATGCTACAGTTTGCACCCACAAGAATGAGAATTCTCACTTACGAAATTATTTTGCAATGTGTAGAAAATTATAACGCAAAAAAAATGATGGGAACAGTAGAACAGTTCTCAGTGTTATTTATAACACTTTAAAAAGTATTGTACAGAAGAAGGCAAGGCTACAGGCTGGATGTCAGGTTTATTTTCTAAACCCTATGACAATTGGATGGTCTCATTAAAATACTAAGAAAGTCTAGTATTTCAGGTGGCCTCTTCCTTACAGTAAATTCACAGAAAAAGAAAAAAAAGAAAGTTTTGTGATCTTTATTTTATTCTGCCTCCAGCAAATTTTAGGAATTTCCTCTTTGTCCATTAATAATGTCATAACATTGAAGGAAAGTGAGATACAGGACTAGCACTCATGAAATATGAACTGACAAAAAATGATAAGGCATTTTCTTCTTGACTAGTAGTTTGGATTTTCATTTCAATAATCTATTCTATAGTACAAAGGCTAACATCTCAAGCTTCGTCTCCTTTAAAATGAAATGTTCCCTGCTCATATTTTTGCATTCATCACAGGAATATGGATGCATGGAAGGAGCAAAAATTTTTCCATTTAAAAAAACCCAAACCACCCATGGCATAGAAAATTTCAAGAGCTTCAGGTTTCAAATTTAAAATAAGTCCAGATAGTATGGCATGATTATGTATGGTAAAAAAATGCATTTTTGTGTACAGTAATTTACAGCTGATATATTTTTTTTCTATATTAGAATGTATTTTCTACCAAAATGTGGTTTTGGTAGGAGAAACATACAGTGAGTAAAAATTTGTAGTGGCTGGGAAGAATGCAGGCTGAAAATGAGTAAATGTGGATAAATGTGTTTAAATAACACTAATTGCAGTTAGCCTCCTTTGCAATCAGGACAGAAGTCTAGGCTTATTTTTCACAAGAAGCAGATCATACAAACATCCTTGTAGAGCACTTAGATGATACAGTCCCATCTTGCAGTTTGTAACGTGGAAAAAGCAAAACATCTCCCAAAAGCTTTTAAAGTCTGTTCACCTCCTCTTTTATAAACAGTTCCCCACGTACTGGCTGCAGCTTCACCCTCTTGCTGTGGAGGTGTCTGTGGCCATCCTGCACCAGGAGCCAATCGCCACATATAAAACGTGGGGCAAGCAGCTGCAGGTCTCACTAACTTCAGCAGACGCAGCAGGTGTTCAACACTTCCGAGAAACAGTGTTGAACACCTCTGTTTACACCCAAGCTGGCAATAAAGGAAGGAAAGGATCCACCACATTTGTTATCCAGACTCACATTATCCACCAGACGATGCTTCTCTCCTTTTTAAGGCTTTGCCTCAGTATGAACAGAACAATTCTTTTCTAGAATTTTTAGACCTTGAAGCTTCCTTCCTATTTGTGGAAGGTTTAATCTGGGTCCAATCTCAACTGAAACAAAAAAAGACTTCTGAATAAGCAAGCTGGTCAGCAAATCTGTATATTTGGGGGTTTTTTGAGGTCAGTATGCTGAAGAATGCAGATGCATTGCCACTTACAATTCCCAGACAGAAAGAAGGCATTAAGAGAACAAGGACCAATTCTTAGTCCAGCTTTATAAGAGGTAGCCCAAAACCCTTACTATAATCAATGAAAATAATGTGTAAATTGGATGTCTAATTGTCATTAGACAATTAGACCATCTTTGGTCAAGCAAACCTGTGGCTAGCACAAAAGAAAACGTTGTTATTAATTTGTAGTGATACCAGAAATAGTCTAGTTCTAATGCTTTTAAAAAATCCTGCCACAAACATTTAAAACTTTGTATATTCTCAAGGGTACAGCTCCAAAATATCTGGACTGGACCCTGCTCATAGAAAAGAAACAGTCGAGTGAGTATCACTGATTTCTCCAGGGCTTTGCATAGTGAGCAAGCATCTCTCTGGTGTTGGGCTGGCAAGATCAGGACTTATCTGTCTGCTTTATATCCTCAGATGTAAGTATTTGATCCTCCAAATAGTGTCAGTCTCCATCCACTGACAAGTAACATCAGCTCCGCAATTCATTTAAAACATCTGATCTCCAAGCAACTGGCTTCCCAGATGAAAAGCTGTGTGGAATTTACACCTACCCACCTTTTAAGTAGAGGGTTTATTACCTAGTGGTTTTCAGCTGATATTTAGGAATGTCTTTTTAATACCCCTGTTAACAGAAGTTGAAAGGAGGTTCGACTATGTGGTTGGTCTTTAATGTCCACTGGCTACTTCAGGCAGAAGGAAAAGGCAAAGCTGGGGGAGGAAGGAGAGCCTAGTAAGATTCATTTTACTCACAATTGAGAAGTAACAGATATTATCAAAATAATAGAAGCTGTTTCTGCAGGAAAACTGTATTAGCACTTAGTGCAGCTAATTATGTTATCTTTCATGTTTTGTTTTGAAAACTCTCGTCTGCTGTAATGGAGTGGATTTATCTCAATTTTTCATGGGAGAGGTGGAGGGTTACCTATTGCAAGTATTTAAAGATCAGCAATACCTCCTTTCATACCCAAATGATACTTCAAATTTAATAAATTGTGAAGTACAATATATTTTATCTCCAATTGTTTCTTCTACTGTCACTCAAACAGTGGGATGATTACCTTTGCCATGTGTAGCAGTGGCTTCACAGGAGTTATTAAAAAACTGGGATAGCACCTAAGGGTTTGTACTCTTGCTTTCCTGCTATCAAAGTGGGCTTTCATGCATTAATTTTGCAACATGATGAATTTTCCAAAACTAGGCAAATCTTGCAAGAAATTCCAATATGGAATGGCATTAAAAGCTCAGTTGTGACTGTAGTTGAGCTGCAGAGCTGAAGCTGGGTGTTTGTGGAGGGAGCTATTTTTCAATTTCTGTGATTGCATTCCAGCTCAGGCTGTTCCTTTTTTTCCACTGAACCTCCTCTTCGGTGTCTGTTCATTTCTTCCTCCCCCACATCCTAGCACTAATGTGCAGAATTGCTTTATGCTGCTAACATAAACCATGTTTGATCTCTGTGTTAAATGAAGTTATGCTCTGGGCACAGTCTCAGTTCAGTTTAATGATTATAAAATGGATCAATAGTCTGGATAAGAGACAACATACAAATGTTAGATTACATATTTTATTTATCACTTACATATTTCACATTCTGAAATAAAATGCTGTGTGTCTGTTTGAGCACCTTTCATGGCACGTGGTTATCCTGTGGGTGAGGACCATTGATTTCAAACTGCAGTCATAAATTTCTTGGCAAGTTGCTAAATCTTAATTTTAATCACATTCCATCACACACACACAAAAATAACCAAGAAAACAAAAAAAAACCCAAAACAAAACAATAAAACCCGAAACAAATGAACAAACAAAAAAACCACAAACATAAAACCCCAAGTCTTTCCTTCAGGCTATTGATGGGATGTTAATTTGGATTTATTTTTTTTTTTTTGCATTTTCTCAGAGTGCTTCCATGAATTTTGCCTACCAAATTAAACTCAGAAGAGTCCCATGAATATATTTGAGTAAAATTGTTCACATATTTTGTAGGTAATGCTGCATATACAGAGGTTTTCAAATGGTATTGAAGTGTGGGTAGTGGTTAATGTCTTGGAGAACAGAGCTTCCATCAAAGGGACTGGAGAAAATTATCTGGGAGCAGCCTTGGGATGTGCAAAGAAAGCAAAGGCGAATTCCTGTGCTGGCTGGGATAACCCCATGCAGCAGCACAGGTTCAGGGAGACAAGCCAGGAGGCAGCTTCTTAGAAGACCTGGGAAACCTGGTGGGTTGAAACACTGGAGCAAGGCCAGAGAAAGGTCACCAGGCTGGCCTTGGACCAGTGAATGTGGTGTGTGGGCAGAGGGCCAGGGAGCTGGGTCTGCCTTACCAGGGGGCTCAGGGACGCCTTTCCCCTGCCTGCAAGTGCAACTACCTGGTGGGAGGTGAGAAAAAGAGCAAGCAAGCTCTTTGCACACTGCAGGAAGGACGCAAGAAACACAATTTCTGAGTCTTAAAAGCCCTTGACCTTTCAGTGATGCATTATAGGTTTCCTGCTGTGATAGAAGACATTTTCCTGCCCGATTATGTTTTTGGACAGTTGTGTTTGGGTTACAAGGCCATAGTGCAGAGGTCTGTGTTTCTCTACCACTGAAGACTCTGCTTCTTTTCTTTACCTCATGATCAACTTTTATTTTCCGCCCCTTCTCAATTTTTCTTCTTCTAGTTTGTCCCATCTATCAGTAAATATTCCTTTTGCTCTTCTCTTTATAATTTAAAATTAATTTAATTTCTCTCTCTCTCTCTCTCTCTCTCTCTCTCTCTCCCTCTCTTTCTTTAAAGTTTCATCTGCTTGATTTTCTCTGTCTCTCTTTAAAGTTTCATCTGCTTGATTTTCTCTGTCTCTTTTTGGTGCTTCTTGGTACTGACAGCAGAAAACTATGCCTTTTCTTGACATCTCCTGCTCATATAAGTCATACATCTCTCTCTGTCTACTCAGTTGCATGTATAAAGTTAACGTAGAAGCAGGAAACATTTAATTATCCACTTGAAACAAGCTTTTTAGGCAGTCCTAAGCACAGCCTATCAAATACTTATATTGTTATAGTATATAGTTACAGATAAGGACTCAGTTAAGGTTGTAAAATTGGAAAAAAAAATGCTTTACGTCACTGCTGTTTAGAAAAGTAGTTTTTGTTTCTATTTTTAAACACAAAGAGTAAAAAAAACCTAAACTCTTGCCAAGAATGCTTAAGTATGGGCAAGTAAGTCAAACTTATGAATCTATCAGGTCAGACAAAGAGAAGATAAAATGTAGAGCTAGAAGGAAAAAAAAAAAAAGGATTACCAATCAAACCCTTCGCTTGCCTTCATTCTGAGAGCCCATTTAGCTGTGTGCTGCTGTCCCCATCACTCTGAAGAGACACAGACATCTGGTTTGCACCCTGCCTGAGTTCCTGCTTAGTTAATGGTAATTGGGATGTGTAAAAGCGGTGCATGCATGAATAAGCAGGTAGATCTCACAACAGCAGGTATGCAAATCCAGGAGGCAGCTGGTCCTGGCTGCAGCTCCACTCGCTTGGGATCCAGTTTGCTGCAATGCAGGGAAAACAGTAAAGCATGGTCTGCAGAGGCAGCACAGCCAGGTCACAATCAGGACGGGAAATCAGGTCACCAGTGTCCCGTTCCCAGCCCTGCCACTGACCTGCATGATCACAAAGAGATCTTTTCCCTGTCTTCCGCTCTTGCTCCCCAAATCTCCCTTCCTTGGATACAGGCTGTGTCGGGGAGGGATCACCTCTCTGCAGAGATCTCTACAGTGCCCACCACAGCGGTCGGCTTAACAGACTGTATAAAATGGAGGTGGAAATAGAAAGCAATTAAATCTAAATTCTCCGGTTGATACCGCTTTAAGCCAGTTGAGCTTCCAGAGAAGTGATTTTCTACAGTAAATATTGGCAAATGGGTTATAGTAAAAATAAAAACAAAGAAAAAAAAAGGGAAAACGTCGATTTGCCTGACATTGACCTGCCCTGTCAGCCTGGGGTGCGCATTCATCAGTGTCTCCCTCTTATCTGGTATCTGACATTCTGTGATGACTTGAAAGCAAAGTAACACAGATGTACGGCGTTCTCTTTTGAAGAACAAAATGTACCGCGAACCGAATTTTCAAGTACATTCAAAGTGAAGTTAACTCTTAGATTGAAGGAGCATCTTTTAATGGAGAGGCAGGAACAAAACCCCAGGGACTCAGTGGGGCTATTGGGGTTTCCCTGTGACGTGCATCCAAAGTAAACTAACATTTACATAGTCCCTGCTACTTCCAGTGTACTCCAGACAATGGCTAATCAGTACTCATTACACAGCTTTAAAAAGGCCGAGTATTCTGGGGTGGTGACCTGCATCCTCCCCAAATAAAACCTAGAGCCTGAAGCTATTTGGCCAGACACCTCCATCCTTGGAGCTTTCCTGAGATCAGGTTGGCTGTCCTCCTCCAAGGAGTTTACCAAGCCTTATATTCTTTCCGAGGAACAGCTCAATTATAGAAATATAATTGCTAATGGAACAGGAAGGAATTTCATCCAGGGAATTCTTAATTAGAGAATTCAGACTACTTTAGGAATCAAGTCTGAGATGAGAATGAAATGAGGCACTGGCTCACACACCTGGAATTCGATCCAGCAGAGGAATCAGATAGCTATGTGAAATTTTAAAAAAATCACGAGGGATACAATACTCCTGTTTGAAATATTCACCTATGTTCCTACTTAGGAATCCTTAGGCTTCCTACTTATATTGGGTTCAGATAGTAAATGCTAAGAACATCTTTTATGTATCCTAGGATTGTGTGTTTGATTATGCTTACATATGCTCATGGTGCCAGGAGCAAGCACCATGATTTTTTTTTTTTTCAGGGCTTCCTCTTCCAGCCCAAAGATAGCTCTCTTGCCCAGAGAGTTAATTTTTTCTTTTCTTTTTGGCAGAGCAGAATTTTAAATAATATTTTGTAAGTAGCTCCATGGCTGCCACAGTCTTTTCTCACTTGGTGTCAAAATTCTTCAAGTCTCGTGCAGCAAGAAGTTCCTTTCCATAATAAATTCAAACCTATAGAAGAAGTGAATCTTTATAGCTAGTGGGCCATCGGACTGTATTTTATAAAATTTCCCATGATGACTTTCTCTAATTTAAAATTAATTCTAACAAAATAAGTCTCGATGTATTTTATTTCTAGCTTTATATAAAGGCTGCTCAAATTCAGCAATAAAGTATTTTCTGGACACAAATAGTTTAATTATTTTTTACTAGTGTACATCTTCAGGGTGACTCTCAGAGTTACTTTTGCTCCTAGATCTTTCACCTGGTAAAACCTACACTAGGTGTCTGGCCAGGGGCACAGGCACTGAGGGGAAAAGATCAAAGGCCTATAAATGTGTCAAACTTTCAAATGCAAATCACCTGCCATAACGCTGCTGAGAACAAATCCTTCATTATCACCATTCTGTGAAAGGCTTAAATTAGCCTGAATTAGCTGAAAAGAACAAGAAAAAGAAAGCCATCTATCTTCATGTGGGTTTTATTACCTTTAGATTTATTTGGCTAATGGTTTGATAGCCCACTAATCTGAATATCTGCATAACAGATTCTTCAAATCATCCATAAATAATATATGTGATCACAGAATGTTGCTATTAAAGTTGAAGTGAGATCTGTGACAGTAGATTAATAAAAGAGCACTTACAATAAGCCACTCCTTTTCATTGCCAAACTATGAGCTACAGTGATTGATATAATAGCAATTATCAACTGGCTTCTTAGTTTGAATCCCATTTAGAGGATTTTTTTTTTGGTGCACTTCCTAAATTGTGTGTTCTCGAGATAGATGCTGTACCCATCTTTACTATTGGCTGCCGTTCTGTAACATAATTACTTTCCTAAGATGTACTGTATTTTGGAGTTTTTTAATGAATTGTTTTAGTGATGTAATAGAATATCTGATCAATTTGACTCAAAGAGCAAGAGTTATAAACCCCCACAATCGCACTATACTTTATTTATAAGGGGAAATCCTAGCACTGTATTTTGTTAAATGAACAACTGCAGAGAGGTTTTGTTAAGTGAACTTTATTTGGAACCTTAAAGAGGATAGACTGCTGTCAGAAAGCTCTTGGGTGGGTTGGACGAGGCAATGTCTGGGAGGAGCTGACTGGGCACCCTGAGCTCCACAGGTTTCTTCAAAAGGTGTTCTCAGGTAGGTCGGGTGGGACTTCCCACAACATCTGTGCTGGTAATGTCTGTCTGCACCATGGACACTGTACTTCACAGGCTCTTCTTTGGTCAGATTTTTAATTATTCCCCCCTGTTAAACATTCATCCTGCTAGAGTCACTTGCTCAGGTTATATTCTGAGTTACATTACTAGTCAATCACAATATACAAACTCAGGTCTTTTCCCCAGGCACGAGTAACAATGTTGTAAGATTTCCACACAGGTGGGCTATACCAGATCATATGGATACCCACTTGGATGAGGACCCCACAGTTTTGAAATCTCCCTGTTCCCTGTCACATCAGAGCAGCTCCAAGCCTTTGGCTTTCTGTGGTGAGAGTGGCCTGGCCATAGGAAGACACCAACAATTGTTGATAGCAATTTTTTTCTGAATCTGTAATTTATGGCTTTCCAGCACAAACAGTTTGGTTTTGTAGTAGAAAAGAAAAAAGAAATCCCACACTTAAATTGCTGGTATCTTCCAAGGTAAATATATTATTAAAAAGAGTGTTTTTGCAACATAACACCATTATTGTTGGAAGGAATATAATCTTGTTCAGTTCTGTAAAAATTCAAACATTTTTCAATGCCAGAGCCACATGCCCATTTTCCATAGTTATTCTTCAGCTTATCAGTGTGGGTAGAGGAATGTTCTCTCCGTAAGGCCTCAGTGGTGAGCTGTTGATAACAGAACAAGCAAAGAATTAGAGGCCTTTTAAAAATTTTTATTAAATATGCTAGGTTGTTATACAGAAATCAATAGATTATTACAGGGTATTTTTCAGCCCATTTTCCAAACCACTAACACCAGAGATTACATGGTGGAAGGTGATGGATTAGAAGCTTCTGGAAAAAGGTTTGTTTGGTAAATAGAAACTTGGCCTTTGAAGCTGATATAGCCACAACCAACCCCAAATAGAAAATATCACTGTTCATCCTGCTTGCTTTCATTACTATATCTCAGAACCCCTTATCTATATGACTATTGCAGTGATTTCTTCTGGTATTGCTAAAAAGAATATTCTTAAAACAAAACAGCAGAATAACATATTCTATGAGTTTTTACCATTATCATTCTAAAAACCATAGCAGTCAGCAACTGACTGTAATAGCAGGGGAAAACAACCAAATGCCATCAATTGAAAACAGCATTTCTTTAGAAATCACAAACAAAAATAACGATGGTACAACTTCTCCCAAATATCTTTCTTGCAAATTCTAAGCAATCTGCAAAAAGAAAAGGGATTTTTAGAAAAGGAAACAAAGTGACATCTTCTTTGATGATGGCATTTCAGGAGATGACAGAACAAAGGTAGGTAGGTAAGTATATTTCTGCTTGGAGATGCATGAGCACAAACCCATCACCTTCCCTTGGACCTGACTGATAGGAAGAACATCCACAAATACCATACATCTCATGATAAACAATAAACACAGAGAACACAAATCACTACCTGAAACCATGCTGTCAAAGCTTGTATCTTTCAGGTTAAAAGGTAAGAGAAAGGAATAGATGTTGGGGGCAGATGTTAGGAAAGGAGTAGAAAGGAGTAGATGTTGGGCTGTGCAAGCCTCACTAAAAATTGTTGTAGGAGCCATACACAGGGAGGACAACAGTTTGGCTGAGTTGCTGATCTGCATGCTTTGGGCTTTTCCAGGAGGTTTTGCAAAATCTGGCAACACATGTGCTTGGGAATTCAGGTTTCATATATGCTCTATGCCACCCCACTGTACTATTTCCTACTGTTCTGTTTCATTTCCTAAACTCTGTAACATCAGCATCACCTTTCTCAGTTTTTTGATAACTCCTTAAGGCAAATCCTTTGCATCCTCAGGTACTCCTCCTTTGATGTGACTGCCAGCCAAAGACAGCCCACATCACAGTTTAGGGCAGCACATGCAGGCTGCCCAGAGGACTCGTCAGCAGAGTCACTGCTGATTTCTTTCCATCAGGAAGGTATGGCACTAATTAGAAAAAAATCAGACTCTCTTCCACATTTCTAACTGGCAGGTCTGATTTGGTAAAGAAGCCATTCAATAATTAGAAAAACTAGCGATACATTAGTCTGGAGATAAAATCCTATGAAGCCTCTGTACTTTAGGTATGCATGTGGCTGTCACTCTTGAAGCCTTTTGTTCCATTAAACTCCAGGTTTTGGGGATTCTGCGAGCAAGTTCAGTGCTGTTTACCACACAGCTGTAGATCAAGCAGCAAATTTAATTCTCCAGTGCATAAGGTTCAAAAAAAAATGTTTACAGCACATCACAGTGAGCTGAGAGAGAGGCTTAAAGGCTAAATCTGCTCTGGGACGTGGCATTCATGTTGGACTGACAGTCTGAATTCAGCTCAAAGGGGGCCATAAATTTAATGGTTTTGTGGCAGATAAAACTTGGACCATTTCTAAGGCTGGACCTATCTCATCTGTTGTTATGTGGTGTCACTGCCTGGGCAACACTGTGATCTTGGGATAGAGGACTAAGACAGCATGGAAGGGTTCAGCTAGTTTGCCCATAAAATTATCCAAAACAAACCACACTCACAGTTCCTTCTACCATGTGCCAAAGAATACCCAAAACTTATCACTGATCCAACCTTTGTGAAAAATATATGGTGTGACAACTAGCTGGGCTTCAAGCCTGGCTGCAGAGGTGCTCTAGCGGAGCAAATTGCATTTAAAAATAAGATATTAAAATAACAAATACTAACATAGAGCTACTTCTACACTATGTTGGCATTTAAAATATTCCCAATTAACGTATTTTCCTTAATTGATTTTTATTCAGGCAGGTAATGAAAATTAAATATCCATCAGGAGTTTTAGTAGGGCTAGCTGTTTTTAATGAACAAGAGTTTCAAAGGTAACCCCCTTTCTCCAGTTGTGCTCAGTCTGTGAAGTGACAAAACCTCTGCAACTTGGCCAAGGGAAATTGGGGTGGCGGTAGAGACAAGGCTTGGGCTTAAAGAACTTTTAGTTTCTTATGTGATTAATCTTAAATTAAATTCAGTACTGATGGTAGCTATAACACAGGATACATGAGCAGAACTGCGCAGAGTGGTTCTGTCACCCATGGTAATTTTGTTTTCTTGAAACAGTTAAAGTGTTTTGTTTCCTGAAGGAAAAAGCGCTAAATCTAGCACGGAGTTTATGGTTTTGTCAGTAGCACTTGGGTTTACAACAACTCCAGTAATATTCTAACTGCAGTTTCCTTTTATCTGCTGTTATAATATGGCAGGGCCTGACACCTTTTTAGACATGAAAAGACTATCTTGTCTCAAGTAACAGCTGCCATTAGTCTCTTTCATCACTCCATTTCCAAGCGTCTCCCTCAACACAAGAGCACAGAGCCAAGGCTGTGCAGATCTTCAAAGTTAAATAAATCCCTTCTCAGACTAAGAAATTTCTTGGTTAACTAGCAAAAGGTTTATTGCGTTCATCAAATTTTTGTGTTTGTAAGGCAGATTCACACATAGATAAGTATGTCAATAATTTCTACTAATGGAAAAATGACAATGGGATACAGAGACAGTGAGAGATGATCTTTTAACTGATATATTTTTTCTAGCTCTCTATGTATGTATTCCATGTAAACAGCATTTATTTTCTTTTCTTGCTGATTGTGGACCTGAAATAGTGAGTTACAATCCCAAGGAATGCCAAGTAAATGTTTCCATTTGTCAAGGTATGCTGAACAAATGAGACACATTTAATGTTTAATACTGTTTATAAGTGGAAATATTTACACTGCTAAGACAGAACCTATGGCTCTGCTCTGTATCTCTGTGAGCATCATTCAAGCTAGAGGGATGCCAGCAAGAGTGACAGATCAGGTAAGACAGATCAGATCTAGGGCTAGGACAGCAGGTGTGCAGAAAACCTTTCAGAAAACGACTTTAAGGAGGATAAGCCCCTTACCTGCCCCACCTCCATAGAAGCTACATTTTTATTACTTTGTATGAAGCACCCCGGTAGAACTTATTAGACAGATCAGGACAGGTGATGAATGAAAATCTGTTCAGGCTCATGAGGTTGATATATGAGTTGATTTATTCTTCTTACAGACAGTTTAACATAATCCTGGAGAAACATTCCCTGCAGAAGAAAGTTAAATTACATCCCCTCAATTTATTTAAACATTATTCTCACAAGTGTGAGAGTTTGCAAAGCAGTCAGCACAGTAAAAAGCTCCAAAGAAAAATAATCCCTAATCTTTAGACTGAGTAAATTACATAAAGAGGAGAAACCAAAAAGTATTTTAAAACTGTAATTGCCCTTCTGTAATGAATCACAAGTTTAATTCAAGCAACGGTCACCCGCAATGATAAATGTTTTTATTTACTGCAATGGGCAGCTACAGCCTAAATAGAGGGAGCATTCTACATAGTTGTTTTTTTGTTCCCACATCTATTGCTGCTTCTAAAGTAGTGGCAGAAAATTGGCACAAAATTTGAATGCATTATATAGGAAAAAATTGAAATTTTTCTGCTTTTCATGCTTGAACTGTACTTGTTAAACCCAGTTAATTAGAAGGGAAAATCAGCAACATAATATCTTTTCCTCTGCAGTTCTTAATATATCTTGTTTCTGACTTTCATCATCCTCAAAATACGAACTTGTCACAATTCTAACACAGTATTTTCATCTTCTCATCCATTGAAGCAGTCATTTCAAAAAGATTTAGAAAACAAAGAAAATTCCCTCCAAAAACCACTCTGGCCCCTCAATTCTAAAGAAAGCTCTAAACCACAGAAATCCACACATTGTGGATGAAATGGAATGATCCCCCTGACAACAGAGCACGTTCTCCTACACTGGGAGGGAACAAAAGTGCGTGCATTCACATGATCTTGGTGTTTTTATTCAGGCAGATTTAAACCCTTGATTTCAACTTTCAGTATTCATCAGCAAGGGAAAAAAAAAAAAAATCACAAAAAAACCCCACTCAGATCTCTCCATTACTGATCACTGCATAAGGAATGGTTCCCTGTCCATGGCATGGAGGTTGGAACCAGATGATTTTAAGATCCCCTCCAATCTAAACCGTTCTGTCATGCTATGAATCTCTCCCTCCCTTAAAATTCTCAGGTGACTCTTACTCTCCTTCACAACACTTCTTCCAGCTACCCTCTCACATCAGCTGGGTGCAAAAGAGTCTCCAGAAGACAAAGACAGCCTGCAAAACTGAAAAAAAGTTTCCAATATTTCTGATTTTTTTCTAATTTCCAGAATACATTTATCATTTGGAAAATCAATTATAAATAGATTTTTTTCCATCTTCCCACGGAGTAAATTAAGAAACTACCATTTTGGCTAATTATAGACTGTATTAGCTGTAGGCTACCTATGTCTTCCTTAAAAACATTTGGAATTTAGCTTCCAAACTTGGTCCTTGACCATTATGAAGAACTGGTATTTTCACTAAGGCACAGATATTCTAAATTTCTCTTGTTAACAATATATCTTAGCAAGAGTTGTCTTCTTTCTGGCTGGTGCACAGAAAAAGTTACAAACAACTAAATACAGACAACAAGGCATTCCTGCAACAGGCAACTGTTGAATACAACTTTTTTTGATGTATGAACAGAGATTGCTTCTATAATAAAGAGGTAGGAAGAGCCCCTTCAAATTTATAATTGTACTCAAGTTTCCCCTTTTAAAAAAAAATCCAAAATGATATCATTCAAAGAACTCACAATATGATAATTAGATTTTCTGTAACTTAACTTTCACTCTGTTATGAATTGAAGTGGATGTTAGATGGAATTCCAACCTTCTTTAAGAAAAATACCATAATTAAATTCAAATTGAATTAAATTAACAAAAACTGCAATCAAATTTCCTTAAATACTAGATATGACAGCTACAACACCAGAGTATCCTTACATGGCTTTTTACATTATTTGGAAGCAGCACACCCACAAAGAACAGCTTGTTATGGGGCATGGCAGATATTAATATAGCCACCCTGCAAGGTACATCTGCTGTGTGTCTCTATCTGGTCCTTCAGAGATGGTCAACACAAGCAGAAACACAGGATTTCAAAACCCATTTCAAAACTTGAAAAATTAAATTAATGGAGAAGAACGGAGAATTTCAGTTTAAAAGTGCTGCATCACTTTGTCTTATTAGAAGAATCCAAGATCACTGCAGGTGCTGTTCTAGTAAGTATTTTTATAAGCAAGACAAATAGCTCTATATAAAATCTGGGTAATTGATTGGGGAAAAAAACCCCTTTTTCTTAAATACATCTACCTCATCCTTGCATACTGTATCCTGATGCTTATATAACAAGTTCAGAGTATAAACACAGCCAGAACGACTGGTGCTTGCCTACGATCTACTGGTACCTTTGTTAACGTTTTAATTTCAAACTTTGGCTCCAATGACAGCACTTCCTATTCATCAAAACTGTGTCCACATAAAATTGATACATACTGCAGACACTTTGAGAAAGACCTCTTCAAGAACTCACAGTTAACCGATAGTTAACTGATAAGGAATTGCTACCATAATCTATTTTATGGAGAACCTAATTTTTGATTCTTCTTTTCAGTCTTTCAGACAGGGGAAGGGGACTGTCTGCCCATGCGTAAGTCAGAACAGCACTTTTGTCTTCCTGTGTGGGAGAACCCAATCTTTCAATTGGTTGCTCTGAATTTTGGGAACAATTAACTTCCTCTACAGAGGATGGTTTTAGAGATACCTGTACTGGGAAACTATTAACATCTTCCTTTAAATTGGTCGTTTTTTTCTTCCCTTTAATTGTAAGGGCTGAGTCACTGTTTGTCCTTTTGCTAGTAACAACACTGCTCATTTTCTTTGTAAAACATTTTTTAAACTGGCCAGGGTTCAGGTGCCTTTTCTGCTGCTCATAAACCAGGATTTTATCCACATGCCCATCATCACTGTCTTCACTAGAAGAGCATCTGTTCTGACAGACACTCTTTTTAAAAGAAGCTTTCCAAGTAGTTTCAATACAAGCTTCTTTAATGTGACAGCCAGTTGCATCTGTTGGCTTTTGAGAAACTGGAAGCAATTCACACCCAGGATGAAACATCTCTGTTGTTTGCCCACTGAAGGCTAGACATGCTGCACCACTTATATAAGGGTCTTTTTTCACCATTTCAGCTGGGATGTCAGCTTTTTTGTACACATCTTGATAGATATGTACACTGGATTCACTTGCAGAGTTTTCTGATAGAACAGTTTTACTTTCCTGCACTAGGTTATTTAACTGACATGAGGAAGAGACATGATTTCTATCAGGATTCACTGTTTCTTTTGATTGTTTAAAACCATTCAAAGACTCCAGTTTCACTACATCTTCAGACAAAGGCTGTGATGGAATGGGAGCCTTCTTAAGTATTCTCTCGCTTAAAGACCACTCCTGAAGTTGTCTCACAGCATCATTTGAGAACAAATCATCTTCACTACCAGAATGCATATCAGACTGTGTAACATCAGAATATTCTGAGCTGTTTCTCACTGTTTCACGACTTAGTGGATGTGAGTGTTTTATGCATGTGGTTAAGTCTGCTGCTGGATCACAGTCATCACCTACACAGGCTGGTGAAGTGCTGAAGGAGGTTCCTTTCCCATCAGTACTGCTCAGTTGCAAACCAGCTGGTACAGAAGAAGAGGATGATATCCCTGAATACTTAGTACACTGTGAGGGCACAGATGAGTCAGCAGGAGCAGCTGTTGATGCTGACACATGAACTGTTGATGTGCAGGAAGCTGAAGGTAATGCTACGTATTTTGATCCAGTACTTCTCTGCTGTGTCTGATCTTCTGGGGGAGCTTTTGTATCTGACATGGAGTGCTGCCCAGGAAGAATTCTGTATGTAGGCTTTAAATTCATTTGAGACAGAAGACTGGTAACTTCATCATAAGCATTTGGTAATACCTTTTCTTCTGGTCTGTCTTTCTTTTCTGAAAAGAAAAATAATAAAAGTGCACTCTGAATAGCATATTAATCACAGTTCATATTTCTCAGTGCAAAAGTATCAAATAGTAAGATTAAAGCACAGTCCCTGTGAGGCATCATGACCTCATCTTGTTTTGGCGTGATATTGTTCAAGAGTGGAAGAAATGTTTTTTGCTTTTTTGCATTCTGGCAAGACACATAAATTCATAACAAATAAGTTTCTTGACTTACTTTTCTGTTTGTTCTGAAAAACTTCAGACTTTTCCACTTGATAGAGGGCAACAACATCAGGATAAGCAGCCTGAAACAAAGACTCTTCTTCTAGTGTGACTACAAACAACTCCACAGGCTCATCTTCTGGATCAACATAATGTTCTGAAAAACATAATGAATGTACTTTTCATATGAATATACACATCAAAGTAAGGAATGAAAAACCAAACAGCAAAGATTTGAGTAAAAAGAAGGTACATGAAAAGCCAATAGTATGATATTTGAGATTTATCTACAAGTAAAGTCTTTTTCTTCCAGTCAGTCTCCTGGCACAAATAGACACACTACAGGGAGGAAGCTGGTAGCACAGAAAATTTTATAGCTAGTAAATAGTGACAGCTTCAGGTACATAGTGAAATAAGATATTAAATACACAGTTCAGGTCTTATTAACATATACCAGAAGAAGCAGCTGAAGACCAAGTCCTTTGCTTTATAGGTTTTTTTTTTTTTCTTTAAAGCATTGCTTTTTCTTTCAGGGTATGTCAAATTTGATGTACATTTCCTGCTATTTCCACAGAACATTTTCCAGTCTTGCCCACATTCCATTGCCTCAAGAGTGTTGCCAAACTTGTCCTATTTAAATCTTGATTTTATCTTTTTCTATGAATTGTTTCATTCCATAATGTACACAGAAACCAGACCCACCTGGTTTTTGCCATTCAATTTCAAAACAAGGAATTCCATTTTTAATACGTGTCTTAACAATCCTGTAAGAAGAGAAAGTTCATTAAATGACTTAAATCTAAAATTATTTCAATATTCTGATTTGGAATGATACAGAGAAAAAAAATCTTCTTGCAAAATTGAAATTACTACACCTTTTAAAAAATACACTATTCAGTATACAGTAAAATTTGGAGTATAGATTTGAGCACTGAAGCATTTTTATCTGCCACTCAGAAGTGCATTTACACAAAATAAAAAAAAAGCTCTTCTGTAACAGACAAACATAATGCAGTCTCCTACAAACATCAGTTTGGTCTCTTCAGCTGACCTGCCTGAAAGGCAGGTCCTGCTTGACCACCTTTTTCCTGCTTGACCAACTCAAGGGGATGAGGGAAAGGCTGTGGATGTTGTCTGGCTAGTCTTTAGTAAAACCTTTGATACCATGTCTCCAGCTTTCTCCTGGGGAAACTGGCTGCTCATGGCTGGGATAGGTGCACCAGCTTAAAAATGGTTCAGGTGGCCAAGGCCAGAGCAGGCTGGTGAGTGGAGCTACATCCAGCTGGAGGCCAGTCACTGATGGGGCTCCCTAGGGCTCCATACTGGGGCCAGTCCTGTTTAATGTCTTTATCAATGATCTGGATGGGGGCATCAACTGCACTCTCAGTCATTTCACACATGACACCAAACTGACTGGCAGTGTTGACCTGCTGGAGGGCAGGAAGGCTCTGCAGAGGGATCTGGACAGGCTGGATTGATGCTGACACCAATGGTATGAGGTTCAACAAGGCCAAGTGCTGGGTCCTGCCCTTGGGTCACAACAAATCCTGCAGTGCTGCAGGCTGGGGAAGAGTGGCTGGAAAGTGGCCAAGAACAAAAGGATCTGTAGATGTTGGTCAACAGCAGCTGAACATAAGCCAGAATGTGCCCAGGTGGCCAAGGCCAATGGGATCCTGGCTGCATCAGCCATAGACACAGGCCAGCAGGACCAGGGAAGTGATTGTCTACCTGCATTCAGCACTGGGGAAGCCACACTTCAAATCCTGTGTCTATTTCTGGGCCCCTCACCACAAGGGGTGATACTGGATGTGCTGGAACATGTCCAGAGAAGGGCAGTGGAGCTGATGGAGGGGCTGGAGCACAAGTGTGTAAGGAGCAGCTGAGGAAGCTGGGAGTGTTTAGTGCAGGGAGGACCTCATGGCTCTCTGCAACTGCCTGAAAGGAGGCTGCAGCCAGGTGGGGGTCAATCTCTCCTCCCAAGTAACAAGTGATAAGAAAGGAAAGGAAATGGCTTCATGATGTACCAGGGGAGGACTGGACTGGGTATTAGAAAAAATTTATTCATGGAAAGGGTTGTCAATCATTGGAACAAATGGTCCAGGGAAGTGGTTGATCCACCAGCCCTGGAGATATTTAATTTAGAAGATGTGTAGATGTGGAACTGAGTGACATGGTTTAGTGGTGGACTTGTAAGTGTCAGGTTAATGGTTGGACTTCTCCAAACTAAATGATTCTATGATTTTTTTAAGACACTAATGCCAGAGAAGGCTGTTGCCCTGGACAGTAATTTTCTGAATGACCAGACAGGGTCATTTGTATCTTTTGTATGAGAGCATGAGGTGGGGTAGAACTTGATCTGAGAAGGGACAGTCAGTCACTATGAGATTTTTCTAAAAATATTATCTACACCCCAATTTAGTAACTGCCTATGCATGAAGAGTAGGATCATGATGACCCTGCTGAACCATTACTGCATTTTTAAACATTTGTTTACAAAAGAAATCTTCGAGAGCACACACCATCTGTCTTTTAAACTCTTGAAACACTACAAAGGGTTATAAACAGAGAATGTCAATGAATTCAACCATCAAGGTAAATGCTGGTAATTTATCTTGCCAATCTATTTAAAAAAAGCATTCTCCAACCAGCCTCCCCAGTCTTGTGAAAGGTAACACTGAATAGATCAGCATCTCTGTAAGTACTAATTCAAGACTATGACACATCAACCCAGAAGTGATAGTATCATACTGCTATTGACTGTCCTCCTGTGCTCCACAATTAATGTCTAAAAACCCTGACTAGCACAGAAAAATTACTAACCTTCCTCCAATAAAACAATTAGGGAGGCAGGGAGAATTTGGGTTTCATTTGGGAAACAAAACCATCAGATAAAGTTAAAATAAGTCACAATTCCCTTCAAAGTGAAGTTCAGATCTGCTGACACTATAGATTCTAGAAGTTGATTTAAGAAAAGATTATGTCTTTTAAAAAAAATTACATTGAGGGCTGACAGAGTAAGAAAATACTAATTCTGTCTCAGTAAATTTATCAGTTACAGAAATCTGGATGGTGGGAAAATACTCTGGGAGAAAGTAATTACATGCATATCTTGCTTTTTCTTCCCTTCATGTCCATTTTTAGTAACAGTATACTTGGCCATTTTTACAGTCCTTAATGTAGCAGTCCCGAATGAAAAGTAGTGTTGACACATAATACAATGACAGCTGGTAGGTTTGATAAGCAATTAGAGACTATGACTGAATTTGCAGATGCTCAGGCTTAGGCCTGAACTCTTATTTTGAGACACAGAATTCAATTGCATGTCTGCTAAGAACCTGAACAGAGGACCTAGGCAGATCCAATGAAAAGGAACACAGGAGAACACAAGCACTTCCAGTTAGAAAGAAATGTCTCTATGTATTACTTTGTGCAGCAGTAAAATTGGTGCACTGATCTGAATTTTTACGTCTATTCAAAACAACTTGAAACCAAGATGGAAGAAAACCATATTTCCTTTCTTTTTTCAGAAAAACCTTGTGTTTTTTATCTGCCACCAGAAGTAAACATATTACATTCAAGAAATCAAGCTACATTACCGTATTGCCCGCAGTTGTTTTGAGTCAATGTATCCAGATTTTCTCTGGATCATATCATAGTGTGTCAAAAGTGCTAACAGCTTCTTACAAGCATAATGTTTGGTCCATTCCATCTTCTCTGAAGCAAACAGCTGTTTGTATAAAAAAAATCCCAAACTTTAAAGCAGTCTTTATTCTGTTAAGTATCATGCTTAGATAGTTATGTAGTCGGGAGGGACACTGGGCTAAATACTTAAAATACCTAGGGTGCTTTTATATAGTGTAAGGCCCAACAACACCTCACTGCCAAGGGAGGGAACAGCCATCCCTACCAGGGCACATTCATCAGCTGTCAGTGACAAGCCAAGGGAACAGTTGTGTGGTGGCAGCAGGGATAAGACAGTTGTTAAACACCTTGTCAGACTGACATCAGCTCTACCAGGAACTGTGAAAACTACAGATTTCACATAAGAGACAATGAAAATGGATTTTCATTAAAGCCATTTTATTTAACTGTGGTCTACTCTACTGCCCATAATGCTTACACTGTCATCAAACCTAAAAAATGAAACACTGAGAGAGATCGGATTTTGTCAATAAAAACCAAGTGAAAAGCCTTCCTAGAAAACAATGCTAATGTACGTGTATTAACACCCTCACCCCATCTAGCAATATTGGACAATGAAAAAACAGAACAATGACAAGTGAGTTCTCTCTTTCTTCCAATTTTCTATCTACCTATTTACAGCAATTATTTTTTTCCAAAGTCTTCAATTTTAGGCTTTCAAAACAGTGAGGTATATTGAGATGTAGTAGCAAGATTCTTTAGTTGTTATTTCAAGTAAAATTACCATTGAAGACCACAATTACTACAGATGCCTTTCTCAGTAACACATAAAAGACTACAAAGCTGAATATTCAGTACTTTGATACATACCTGGAAGGATAATAAATTTGGCCTTCGACATTCCTTTATGTTGATCAATTTATTCTTGTTCACAAGAAACTCTTGAATAACCTTGAGATAAAATATAAAAGAGACAGTTCAAGAGAGAGCAAAAAGCTTAAATTTAAACTACTAGATTGAAACAATTGATGTTAAGTAGGCTTGTTTGTTACCTCAGAGAATGGAAAGCCCTCACAACTCTTGGCTTTTCTGCAGGTAAAAACAAATGTGTTAGGAACTGAGGATAAATGGGTAAAATGGAGAATCTAAATGCTCACCCTGCATACAAATGCAGGCAAAAGCAGTTTAATTTTCAGGCCATTCCTACTTTCTGATACTGTCCTCCACTGCATTTGCTTGTTTCACTCGCTCCCACTGATGCCATGCACAAGGGCAGCAGTGTTTGGAGTCACTGGGTTTGCAGCATCTCACGCTTTCACAGAATTTACATCCATTGTGCTCATGTTCCTTGTAAGATCCTATAGCAACAGACACACAAAGTGAGGAGAAAAGGGGTTCCCAAAATCTCCAAACCTATAAGGGCAATATTACAAATACAAAGCTCAGAACACATACTAATGTGATGTGAATAGCAGCTGTAAGCAGATCTGAGTGCATTAGTTGCATTTATGGATCTACAGTAAAAACTGAAAAAGACATGCAGGCTTCCATTTTTCCAAAGACTTTTTCCCTCAGCAGTTTCAGATCTTAAATGTGCCTTAACCTGGAAAACACATATGAGTAATATATTTGAATCAGGCTTTTCCTTCGCCATAAGATGGATTTGAAGGAGTTCACTGATCAAAGATGATACCAAAATTAGGGTCCTTGGGATTAATTTTTTTTTTGAGAAAACATGGCCACAAATCTCAGCAATTATGAGATTCTGTCCTCTTGATGCAGGACCAATTCAAGCAACTAAAGAAATAGTTGCTGGGCAGCATGGAGTATAACATGCTGACTTTACTGATCATGTTAAAAGGGCAAATATCTGGGATGCCACAGCAGCATTGTGATAACATTTCATCTGCTGTCACCTAGTTTCACATTTGGAGAAATTGAGTCTCAAGCCTTAAAAGTGTTTATATA
This sequence comes from Cinclus cinclus, assembly GCF_963662255.1. Classification (NCBI taxonomy): domain Eukaryota; kingdom Metazoa; phylum Chordata; class Aves; order Passeriformes; family Cinclidae; genus Cinclus; species Cinclus cinclus. The sequence goes on from NC_085048.1 coordinate 11,016,334, forward strand.
AGGGTACATGTACACAATCTTGAAAATGTAAAGATGGAAGCTGAAAAGCATTTTTAATGCTAGTAGGAAAAAACCCATAACCCAATAAAACAAAACCTATCACCCCATAATAAAAAGTAAACCATTAGGCTAGAAGTACAGCTCAGCACTTTTCACACTGACCTGGATGATGGCACTCTGAACAATGAATTACCCTTTTAACAACCAAAGCTGGATTATCATCATACTGAAATTGTTCCTTCCACTGCTCAAACCTAAATACATGATGTTTAAAGGATAAAGAAATATTTTTGGCTTTCACATTTAAACCACTGAAAAATAATCTCTTTATACTTGTCAAGCATTTATCCAAAAAAACAGTTTTTCAACTTATGAAACAGGGTTCTTTTACAGTACATCATGTTGGATTTCTAACATTGAGACACACATTATGATAACAAATACAGAAAGCACTTGGTATCTCAAATCCAAATCCACAACCCGATTAAAAATCAGTATTTCTCATCAGTCCCTACAACTTTCACTCCAATATATCAACTTATACCTGCTAGCTCAAGAGCTAGGAGCTAATGTTTAAAAGAAGTAAGAGACTTGCCTAGTCAAACATCCAATCCCTTTAGCAAACACAAGGTAAGGAATGTGGCAATATCCTCCCTAACTAAAGTATTACAAATATTGTCTTGGAGCTGAAGTACATGCTATTAAGTCTTTGAATAAAAAAGCACTTAGGTAAATTTCCATTTTACCTTTGCAATAAATTTTGACCTCGCAGAGTCTCAAGTAACTTTAAAGCTTGTTCCTTCCCTACTCCTGGAACCCCCTATAGAGAAATACAAAATATTTTTTAATTACAAACAAAATATTATCACAAAAATATCTTTATTACATAGCGTAAAGAAATGACAAAGGGATTTTAGATGTTGAGAATAAATTGAAAAAAATATTTTTGACCAAGTTTAAGGGCAGATTACAGCTGAACCGCCAGTGTGCTGTTCTTATGCTCAACAGCACCTCACTTAAACAAGGCAAAGAAAGAAGTAAAAAGCAGTAATAAACTAAAAGAAGTTTGAGTCAGAATAGAGAAGTGAAACACTGGCAGAGGTTGCCCAGAGAGGTGGTAGATGCCCCATTCCAGAAGTATTCGAGGTCAGGTTGGAATGGGGCTCTGAGTGACCTGGTTTAATTGAAGATGTCTGGCACTGCAGGGGGGTTGGACTAAGTGAACTTCAGAGGTCCCTTCTGACCCAGACTATTGTACCAGTCTATAATTTAAAACACACATATTGCTTTCCAGTTCTTTCCATCTTCACCCTATTTTGCCAAGAATCAATACACCTGGTTATAAAGATTGTATTGAGTGTACTTTCTATAGTGTCATTACAAATAAATCTGTATTTATTCACCTGTAATGGCACAACTGAATATAAAATAAATCTACATTTCAAACCAAGTCCTCATTGGACGACAGTCAGATATTGAAGTAGTCAGATATTCAGCTTCTTCAAGGAAAGCATTATTTTAATGTATTTTCAACGAAATAATAATTCCCATAATTCAGCTTCCTTTATGAGTTTCTCTCTTCATCTACTTTGCTGAGCTGCAGTAACTCAAAGGATCTATCTGACATCACAAAATTGTGACACTTTAGGACTGTGTAAGAACCTGGCATTCCAGGAGCTGCTTTGGTACAATAACCACTGATTATCCAGTTTTTTTTACTCCCTCTCTTTACACAGTAGTAACAAACTATTTAAAGATTTCTAGAATAGAAGCAAAATTTAAAAAAACAAAAAAACACCAAAAAACCCAAAATAAAAATAATGAAAGGTTTGTTTTTTCCAGCAGTATGAGTTGTTTAAAGGGCAGTTTTATCAAATTGGGACACAGTTATTTAAGAATAACTAGGTATCTGTTGAGGCAAACCTGAACAGGAGCAACCATTGCCTGAAGTCACTATGTGAGGAACTGTATGGAAATCATCCCACTTTTTCCCTTTCAAATAGCCATTACAACAGCTTCTGTTCAAAGTCTCAAAAAAGAATTCAAGAGTTTACAGGAAAGAAAGAAAAAAGTGAAGTAGTAATGAGCGAGTGTCCTCTCAATTAGGTAAACTTCCAAAAAGATCACTTTTAATTCTTTGTAAATTATATATTTCCAAAGGAACAGGAATACATCCAAACTGCATACAGAATTACCTTTACTAATAAGTACAGCTCAAATCCATCATGACTGAGTCTTCCAAAGAGCACAGACAAAACCATTTTTTTCATTTTCTACACCTCCTCTGCCAGGGATGCACTTGTATGTGACTTGTTACAAAGCATCCTCATAAACAATGGAGTTCTCTCACCTTGGCTCAATGTAATCAGCTTATGCCTTCATAAAACTTATGCCTTCACCTCCACTATAGAAAATGTTTGGAACAACACAAGACAGTCTTAGAAAGATAGATGTTCATGAACCATTTTTAATATCTTTAGCCTTTTATGAATAGAATTTACAGTGACTTACTACACATCTTCTACTGGATCTCAGTATTCATGCACTGCATAAGCTTTCCCAGCATGCACATTTTCCTTGATACACTTTGTTGTTTTCAAGACAGTCTTAAGCACCAAATAAAAAATAACTATATTGGTTACCTTTGGAAGATAATCACAGCCCAGAAGAACTGCTAGTCCAATCAAAGACTCTCTGTCACAACCGAGTTTCTCTTTAATAGAGGACATTGTGTAACAGTCAAGATGTGGATCCTGCAAGAGAAGTTTATTGCATATTATTTCTGTTACATCAGGGAAAGAACTGCCCTAAGTCACATTCAGTTGGGATTGCTTACTCACCCCTATTCACCCACACGTGCAGGAAAGGGGTCTACCCCATAAGAGGGGGTCTCATAAAAAAAAAAATAAACTGCCATTAAAATTTATAATGTAATGCATCGACACCACATGAACAAGCTCTGGAACTTCAAGTATGGGCATCAACTGTAGAAAGAAACTAAAATAAGCCAAGAGGTCCAGCACGCTGCTGGATAACCATGTTACATGATGGTGACCAAATGGCTCACAGATCAGGCAGAGTTACTGTGGATGGGGTTAAATCAAGCTGGCAACCTCTCACTCGAGGAGTTCCACAGGGCTCCAATCGTCAGCCCATTTCTTCATTAACATCCTGAACTTGATACCAAAAGGGTTAATTCAATTTCAGGACTGGAAGGAATACTAAGTAAGTTTACCAACAATACTAAATTGGGAGGAGTTGTTGACTCCCTGAAGGGCAGAGACAAACTAGAGAGATGTGCTATCACCGCCCACATGAAGTACAACAAGGGGAAGTGCTGGATTCCACACCTGGGATGAGGCAGCCCTGGCTGTGTGCACAGACTGGGGAATGAGATGCTGGAGAGCAGTGCCATGGAAAGGGACCTGGGATCCTGGTCCATGGCAAGCTGAACATGAGCCAGCAGTGCCCTGGCAGCCAGGAGGGACAACCCTGTCCTGGGGACATCAGGGACAGCATCACCAGCCAGACAAGGGAGGGATTGTCCTGCTCTGCTCTGGGGCAGCCTCACCTTGAGTGCTGGGGGCAGTTTTGGGTGCCACAATATTAAAAATACATTAAACTACTAGAAAGCATCCAAAGGCAGCCAAAAAAGATGGTTGAAGGCCTTGAGGGGAAGCTGTGTGAGGAACGACTGAGGTCACTTGGTCTGTTCAGCCTGGAGGAGAATGAGGGGAGACCTCACTGCAGCCTTTAACATCCTCACAAAGGGAGGGACAAGGACAGACCCTGATCTCTGATCTTTTCACTCTGGTGACCAGTGACAGGACTAGAGGAAGCAGCATGAAGCTGTGTCAGGGGAGATTTGGGTTGAGTATCAGGAAAAGGTTTTTCACCCAAAGGGTGGTTGGGCACTGGAACAGGCTCCCCAGGGAGGTGGTCACAACATCAAGATACACCTGACAGAGTTCAAAAACTGTTCAAATAAGGTTCTCAGGCACATGGTGTGACTCTTGGGGTGTCCTGTGCAGGGCCAGGAGTTGGACTCAATGACCCTGATGGGTCCCTTCCAACTCAGTATATTCTATGATTCTAGCTGTTTTTATTGTTTACTAGCTGTAGAAAAAAGTGCGGCAAAACTAACATCATCGAATAGTAGTGGCTGCACAAGTCATTTCAGGAAGTGAAGTTTTTAAAATGCATGTAAATATTTCAACATTCTACTTAAGTAAAATAAAAGAAAAATAATAAAAACATTATTTAACATATTAGGCATGAGATAAAGGAATCTTTGAAAGGCAAAGGGACTCAAATACAAGATGGAATCAAGATTAACATGAATTAAAACATAGGCCAGTGCCTTCTTCCTCAATCATGACGAAAAACATCCCCCCACAAGCCAATAAACCAAAGTGATCTATTTTGCTAGAATAGATGCCCCTGACAGACACCTACTCAAATTATTTTTATGCTGACCAATATATAAGTAACTAAGTACACCTGAAAGACTGTGCTTGCCTTCACTGTTGGTGATAAATGACAAGGAGGATGAATGAAAGAACTAGGTCAAGGGAAGAACTCAAACATGGTGGCACCAAAGCAAATAACCTTCCATCAACCCTAATTATTTTTTTTTGAGTTAATTATTTGTAGTGCAGTTCTTTTGTTCTATTGATTTTGTCATATCTCTGAAGTATTTTCTCAACAGTAGTTTTCCTCTCACAGATGATACAAGAATTACCAGTGAATCAAATAAGATGTTCCTGTCTTAAACATACTATTTTAAACAAACTCAACTACTGCAAGTTAAATTTAATAACATATAAATACTTTTTCAAGTCCCTTCTTCCTATTTACATTTCTGTAAAGAGTCTATAGAAAGGGTGGAACAGGGTGAGGTACATTACCTTAGCATTCATGGCAAAGTTCCTATAAACTGTTTGAGCTCCATACAAGAAAACATCTCCATCATTGGTAATGCAGCCATCAACAAGTCCTTTTGCATTAAGGTATGCACACATTGCCTCTGCTTCTCCAGCTGCTTGAACCCAAGGGACACCTAAACACTCCAGCAGTTCAAGACACTAAAAGAAGGAACACAAAAGGAAAGAGGTTGAATGCTGAGCTATTAAAATTCACTTATTAGCATGCATTTTCTCAGACACAAGTGCATATAAAAACTGCTACTGTTGCTCCACCATGTAACACTACACTAATGAAACAATACTACAGCAAAAAAAAAATAAAAAAAATTCCTGTAACAGTGAAAAGTAAATATCCACAAAGAGTTAAGAATTAATTAACTTGAACACAGCATGTTTAATGGCCACTCCTTCACAAAAATCTTTACACATTAAATAGATATTTAGGATGTTTTCAGAAGAGTAATAACAAAGGAGTATTTATCTATGAGAAGTAATGCTGTTTACTCAAGCAATAATGCTGAGCCAGAACACCTGTTCTGGCAAGACATCTTCCAAACAGGTGCCAAACTCCCCAAGAATATCATGCAGGAAAGTACAATCTTGTCATCCTACCAAGACTGGATCACTGTACAAGAAACACCAATATATACTTAGAAATTTCAGAGAAAATACTTCATTTTAGAATTTAAGAATAAAGTATGAATTGGTATGTACAATCTAGTGAAGCCCTGAGTGTCCATAAATTCTACTTCATAAAATTTTGAATAGACAGGAATGGTTAATGGAGGAAGAAGGGTACGAAGAAGTATGGATACTAACACCATAAAAGAACAGCAAAGTTAAATTTTGCAATAAATCTTCAGTTATGGTTGTCAATCACAATAGCACAATATGCACAGGAACAAATCAATGAGAAAATTATTCTGACACTGTTTCTCTTCTATACTGCTTTACAGATGACAAATCCCTGGCCGGCATCCCCCAGCCAAAGAATTTTTGGGTGTGTGTTGGTGAAACCTCTCATCCACAGGGGATGCACACCCACCATGGGAGGATGCCCACAACAAACCAGCCTTTGTTTAACAACAAGCTGATTTTTGAGCAGGGCGAGGCTAACAATAAACAGATCCTGTGAAGTGGGATGCTATTTATCTCACCAGTTTCCTCCTTTACACAACTAGCTCAGGTGTAAAAGATGTACACACCAGTCATTCAGTGTCATTCCACCTTAATCCTACCCGAAGGAATCTATTAACAAGAATCTCAGTTATCTGGCCTTTGGGAGTGGGCTGTAGCAAAAGCTATCAATTATTTCAGTTCCTGTATTTAGTTTGGTTAAGATTTCTATCACATTAAAAATACTTAAACTCTCAGTTACGCACCTCTTTTAACATGGCTTTAAATAAAGATCTCCCTGTCCTTACAGCTCCAGCTTTCTTCGAAGGCCCATATCGCATCTCATTCCTCTTGCTCATGGTGTCTGCTTTCAGCCTGGGGGCCTCTCCCTCCATGACAAACACTAGTTTAATTCCCATTGATGTAAAGAAAGAGAACCGAAAAAATAGGTTTCTGCAATAAAGCAAAGTGTTCCATAAGCTGTACTGTTTGTGAAGACTGATTTCTTCAGACGTTTTCCTTATATACCTTGTATTTTCCTGAGCCTACCACTGGAAAAATCCTTTCACTGTCTTTACCTCTAATGATCCTCTCACCCCCAAGGTAAACAAACCTCTGATATATATTCCTGTAGTTGGCTGAAATGGTCATAACATTAAATTGTAGCAGGTTTACAAAATTCCCAAGAAAATACCACATATGGACAAGAAAAACCTTTTTTTCAGATGCAAAGATGTAAGCAAACTTAAAAGGTTTAATAAAAATGCGTTCAGTATCCAAAACCTGCCTTCAAACACATATTGACATTGATTCTTTTATATCAAATATTAACCCCAAATCTACCAATACAGGTACCTCTGTAGTATTGGACAGACTTATGGATACCACTACCATGCCGATTTATTTCACATTCACACCAGCACCACGGAGGGGTGGAGTTTTACAAGGCTGCAGTAAAACATATCAGATGACATCAGTCAAATTAAGAGCAGTCATATCAAACAGCACGTGCATTTACCAGCAGTTCCAGTATCAATCTTTCAAAAGGAGTATATCAACATTTACATCTCTTTGACTGACATGGAGAGACCATTAAACTAGATTTAATTTTGTACAGTTACTACTAGCAAAAACCAGTAAGCTGGTCTTTTGAAGTTAGTTCTATTTTCATAAATGATGTAAAAAAAAATAAATCCATACACTAAATTACTTGAAAATACAAATTCTCAAAAAAAAAAAAAATTTGCCTGTCTGAATTTTTTTTTTTTTGGTAAAAATCTGTTCAACCCTTTGTCTTGCTTTGGAGGTCTGGACTGATGCTTCCATTCCACTGCACACAGGACATCCTTATCAGTGTGATGCAATGACTAGTCATGTTGCCAGTTTTACAGTTAATTATCCATTTGAATTTGTAAGTATAAAACATTTTAAGACATTATTCTCAGAAAATGCTGAAATTTTGTATCATGCTGATATTTCATATCATGATGAATTCAACAGAAGTCACAGGAGTGTGTAAGACCATCTAGTAACTCAGTATTCTGCACTGGTAACCAATAACAAGCACTGATGAAAACTTGTGTATGTTTTCTTTTTTGCTAGCTCTGTTTGCAGAAAATAGTTCTTTGACATTATAGATGCTTAGACATGCTCATTCCTTAGGTAAGTCATTTAAATTAAAACATATACATATTCTTCAAGTCCATTCAAATGCCTGAAGAATGATTTAAACATTTAATTCAACATGGGGGTCTACTTAGAATTAACTTCAAACCCTTTACACATGTAGAACAAGTGATAACTGAATCAAGACAGCAGTCACATGCATTTCAGAGCTACTCTTAGAAGTCTATTGAATAAGTAACATATTCAAATTATACAGCTCCAAGACTTTAGGCTCGAATCATGTATGTGGATACCATACCTGAGATGTGGCTTGGTAACTACTCCAACCATCTTTCTAACAGTCTGTGCTTCACAAACCCACAAACTTAAATCAACAGCCAGTGTTTTCCCTTTAAGACTACTCATGCTGACAGGTTGTCTCACAGGCTCAAGGATTTGCCACAGGTAAGTCACTCCCATTGTTTTAGCTTCCTTGGTGTCAGAAGGTAGATTTTAACTGTGAAGACCAAACAAAAGTTTCAGAACATGACATGAAGTATATTTATCTTCTGAACTTCACAGTCATAATATTTGCCACTAGAAGTTCTACTTTTATGAGCCAAGAACACTTGCAACCAAGTCTAAGTGTAGTGACTCGAGTTCACAGATGGTTTATTACCAAATACCTTATTTGGACTGAACACTTGCATTACTAATAAGCTGAACACAAACAAAAACAGAGTTGACAAAAAGGAAAAAAAAAAAAAAAAAATTCATTTCCAAGTCTCACATATGCCTTATATAAACACAATCCAAGTTTTATTAAAAAACCCCCCATAGGATTCTTAAGAGAATTACCTCCTGATTTGAGATAGGATTCACATTAAAAATTTTCTGTTCAAATAGAAGTAGCTTAAAGCTATTTGAGTAATATTTACAATGACAACAGAATTAAAATTTTCCTTGCATTCCAAGATGATACAAGAAGGGTCAAGACCCAGAAATTCTTGGTAAATTCAAGTTGGAGTTCAGGAAAAAAAAAGATGGTATTGCTGCAGTGGTTGCTAACAAGTTGCAGATACTTTTAACATTCAGCTGGCATACTGTCCTGCTTTAATCCAATGGTGATGGAAGCCTCTCTGAGCAGGGCATCAGCAGTGATTGGCACCAAAATTTGGGAAGAGAGCTACAATATAGCATTAAGAAGAAAGCATTATTTTATTCTGGTCAGGGATGCCTGGGGAATAGCTCCACCCAATATGCACACCTGGCTCAATACCCTTGGCCAGGGATAGCCACATTCATCTGAAATTTGTTACCCTTCTGAACAACTTGTTACTTGGAGCAGGCACAGATCCTAAACTTACTACTTCAGGCAATCACAGAGCCCTGAAAAGGGATTGGGTCAACTTGTCTCAACATAACATGATGACTTCTGAATCTCCCTTCCAAACAAGGGTTCCAGCATTGCTAACACTGTGATGGCAGAAGCACACCAAGCGTGTAAGTTTTCACAGTGTCAATTTTGGTATTGTGTGACTAGCACTACCTATAATGCATGCCAGTTGAAAACATACACCCACTGGGAGATGCATTTCTTTGTCTTATGTGAATTTACTAATACAGCTCCATTCTCCACTACCATACTTATTTTCTTCTGATTTTCATACCTCGCCTGTATTATACAAGGCCTCTAGCATATGCTCTGCTTTCCCCCCTCACAATACCAATTTATTACTGCACTGTCTTATGGTACAAAGTTTGTCTCATGCTTATTTAGTTTCTCTCTTCTCTCCCAATATCAGAACATAAAAATCAAATATTACCTGGAATATTTTTTATTTCTTTCTGCTTTTGACACTACTGTATACTCAGATAAATTAAAATGTTCCCTTGAATAAATCAGACTAGATGACCTACCAGTGCTTGGAGATCTGCTTAAGACACATGAAGAGCTAAGCCACTGTGTGGTATCTCACATGTAACACCACAGTCTGTCAGAACAGCAAGCCTGCCTTTGGAGGGTGCATTCTTTTATTCTCTAATTCTGTTTTAAAGCAAGGCAGCTATTCAATTCCAGGCTGCTTTTATACCAAGTTCTTATATTAAGATTTACTTTCAACAGAATGTCTCTAATCAATTTCTTTAGCTACTGCAGTCACTCAACCTCATTTTCGTTGTATGCATACACAGTATTGCTTTTGGTGTTATATGTCAAGCACATAAAATTAGTTAAAAATACAAATTAAGCACACAACTACACAGTACAGTCTTCAAGTCCAAGATGATCAGTTTCTCTGATGCACAGGGGAAGTAGCCAAACCTTCCCAAAAAGACAAGCACGGTAATTCAGCTTCAGTAAGAGAACACCTAATAAAGAAGGGAGATATCTTTTTGGTGTTATCGTTTGGTTTCTGCTAGTCTGCATCAATACAATTTCTTAAAAAACAACTGTGTTAGTCAGTTTGCAAATACTGCTATGGAGTGTCACATAGGAACTAATGGGAAAGACAAATACACTACAAACACCCCATATTTGGTTAGATAACAAATAATAAAAAAGTATAAACATCTTAAAATAAAAAAAAGCCTGACCTTTTCATTGTAATAATATATAGCTATTTGAGGACTGAAGTTTTTTATATCCCATTGAATACATATCAAGGGGTGAGTTATGAAAGCTTGAAAGACCTTCCAATCTTTGTTTTTGAGTGTATTTCTTAAATATTTAAATTAGAATTAAATTTACAAATAACTACTTTTAATATGAATGATCTGTCTACTCGGATTTTATTTAAGAACTTCCTTAATCTCAAATCTCCAACCCTAGAGATGGAAAGTTCCAAAGAAGCAAGACTGAACTTGATTTATTTTCATATACTTAAAAATCACTGAATATAATTAACAATAAACATAAACACACCCCTATAAAACCTTCTCAATATCTCTTTAGGCCAGAACGCGCTAAACCTATAAAGCTGTTATATCTTATATAGTGTTGTAAGACTACGTTCTGCTCTACTAAGTTTTTCACACTGCCAGAAATGCCAGTTACTTAAAAATTACTACAGAAAGCTTTAAACGCTGAAATTCAATTCATACAGATACTTTCACACACTGCCAAGGTAACTTGCAAAGACAGCCAAGCATATGCTTTATGTCTCACCCAGAAGCCTTTAAAAAGGAGGAAAAACACGGCGGAGGAAAGACGAAAGCTCAGACGTCTTTAAGATCTCTCCCCCCGTCTCTCGGCGTTTCCCCAGCACAGCTTTGCCAATAAAGCCGCGCAGCCGACGGATAGCATTTACAGATCGCTCTTTAAGCCCCTCCGGAGCTTTGGCTCCGGACGGATGAGCACAGCCCCGAGCAGCTGCCGGCGAGCGGAGCGAAGCGCTCGGACCGCGGGCTCCTCGCACGCAGCGTTTGAAACTCCCGCCCCGCTGCGCCAGCGCTCCCCGCGCACCGCGCCCACAGGAACAGGCGTAGCCCGAGCTCCCCTGGGCCGCTCAGCCTCGGCTCGGGAGCGGGTCCGCCTCCGCGGGCACCGGCGGGAACGGACGGCCCCGCGCAGGCCCCGCCGGGCCCGGCCGGACCGGCTGCAGAGCGGCGGGCGCTCCGCCCCCACACCCGAAAATGGCGCGCGCACGGAAACGGGCCCCGCGGGACGCGGAGCGCGCAGGCGCCGCGCTGGCGGCGGCGGCTCTTCCGCCCGCTCCGGCCCGTCCCGCCCCGTCCGCCCCGCCGTGCGGGGCTCGGGAGCTGTCCCAGGTAACAGGGCGCGGGGCAGGCGAGGGGCGGAGGGAGGGGAGACGAGGGACGGGTGCCCCGTGCCGGGCCAAGGTCCCGGCGGGCGCTGTCCGGGCGCGCCCCGCGCTCCGGAGGCTCTGAGGGAGGGGAGGGCGGCCTGGCGGCCGCAGAGCGAGTCAACGGCTGCCAGCCGCCCCTCCCTCTGCCCCCGCGCCCCGCGTGCTGTCGCAGGTGGCTCTGCGGGGCAGTTAGCGGTCGGAGCCGGCGTTTGTCACCCGCTGCCCGGCCTGGGGTGCCCCGGCGGGTGTGAGCGCTCCCCCCGGTGCCCGCCTCTGCCGGCGGAGAGCAGGAGCGGCGGTCAGCCGGGCGTTCCAGCCGCCGAGGGACCCGCGTCCCTTTCCTAGGGAGTGGGGGATCCTTCCGGGTCGTGCGGTGTTGGGTAAAGCAACAGGTAATCGTGGACTTGAGGGTATTTCTGCCACTCTTTCGTTTTCGCTGTCCCTAGAGGAGGCGGAGCTGCCCTCTGTGCGGCAGTGCAGTTCTGGGCTCCTCTGCGCAAGACGGAGCTGGAGGTCCGGTGGAGGGCTGTGAAACATGATTAAGGGCTGAAGCATCTCTCTTATGAGAACAAGGCTGAGGGAGTTGGGCCTGTTCAAATTCCAAAAAAGACTGCTGAGAGGAGACCTCAGTCGGTATGAATATCTAAAGAGAGGGTGTCAAGAGGATGTACCAGGCTCTCCTTGGTGGTGCCGAGCAATAAGAATAGAGGCAACAAACTGATATGCAGCAAGTTCCCACCCTAACATAAGAAGGAATATCTTTACTGTGCAGGGGAACACGAACTGGAACTGACTGCCCAGTAAGGCTGTGGAGATTCCCTTACTGGAGATGTTCTAAAACTGCCTGAATGCGATCCTGTGCTGCTTGCTCTGGGATGACCCTGCTTGAGTAGGGAGGTTGGACCAGATGACCCACTGTGTTCCCTTCCAGCCTTCACCCATTCTGTGATTCTGTGGGTCAGGCAGTGCTTCTGCAGTGTTTAGATGGGATGGTATAGGCTTCTTATGCACTGGCTGTTAATGTATTAGGAGAGGAGTCGTGAGCGTCAGATTTGTAACAGTCTGACTTGGATCATCTGGCTCAGTCCCAAAATTGTAGATTACCCCACTGCTGTGTCTGAGGCTGGGCTTCTGATTTCAGCCCTCTGAAGTATGTCCCTTTAAGTACAACAGATACTGGTGTAGATCCTTCATTACTATTAACTGCTAGTGTCAATTTGTAATTTTGTTGTGACTCTTTGTAATATTTTTGTGACTCTTAAATGTACTGTGCTATACATCAGTCAAAAACCTCAAGTATTTTCTTCCTCTTCTTCCCATATATTGTGTTCATCCTGCCATGGATGACCTATCCCATGACCAGATGTATGTCTGCTCAGATGTCTTTGCTTTACCTCTGTTTTGCCAGCCAGGTGAAAGGCAGGGTTATAGCTGGGCTGGGTCCAGAGTGTTTAAGGTGGATGTCCCACAAGACAGATGGGATACCATCCTACCTTCCATGGATACCAGGCCAGTGAGGGCTGCTAGAAAGCCAGTGATGTCTGTTTGGTGACAGTGGGTTGGTTGTGTCAGCTCTGGATGAGCCAAGCTGTGACCAGACATGTAGGGAAGAGGGAAAGAGTTGTGGAAGTCCATTGCAGTGAATACTGTGGAAAGATAGTCCATTGATTAAGTTGGAACATGGGTGAAGCTCAGTGGATGCAGCCTCTGCCTTTCTATCCTTTGATGTGTACAGGGTAAGTACTTTTCTAATATAACATGTAGCAGTCCTTACAGTTTTATACAGAACACTTGGGGCTTGCATTTTTCTTTTGTGCTCTCATTATATGAATGTCCTGGTTTGAAAGACAGGTGTTTGCTAAGGAAAGCAGGAGCTTCCCTTTGGACTGAAAAAAAAAAAGTGATTCTTCTTATTATTATAATTTTGGAATTAAGAGAGCTCTCAGGCAAAGATATGGGGGTAGGAATAACAGTTCTTTACTAGTGTATCTAACGCGACAAACAAGAACAACAACAGCTATGAAATTACCCACAAACAGAACAGTAACTCAGTCCCAGTGTTTTTTGGCTGCAGGCACCTATTCCCTGAGCTGCAGTTCCCGGTGCTGGAGACGGGCGGGTCCCGCAGAGCCGCACGAGGGCTGGGGGTGATGGCAGAGCTGTCCCAGGGGGAGAGAGAGAGATGGAGAGAGAGCTCTCTGCTCACGGTGTGGGTCCCGGTGATCAGTAGAGTGCTGGATGGTGGTAGTTCACAGCGAGAAGACAGCCGGGCAGGGTCCGATGGTGGTTTCCCGACGCTGGGATGGCAGGGATGGGACACAGGTGGCGATCGTCCTTCTCGTCCCAACTCCGCGGGGGAAATGGGCCGAGGCCCAGCCTTCCGCTTCCTCTTCTGGCTGTTTGAATCTCGCGGGGCTTTTCCTCTTCCCTCCCGTCCCCTCCCCTCCCCCTTGTCACCAGGGCCCAGTCAACAGGTACCTTAGCATGACAACGAGGAAAATTCCACAGAGGGAAAAGGGAAAGAAACCAACCCCCAACATTATCCACCCCGAATTTTCCCCTACCATCATGCCAAATCAAATTAAAAATCTTCAAATTATAGACATCCATACAGTTACAGATACAGGCACAGTATTGTAGGTAGTTCACCCTAAAACAAGGTCTCCTTGGGGTATGCATCGGGACTTTCCATCCCTTTGCATGATCCACCAGGTACGCCCTGGCCCTTGAGCAAAAACCACCCCACTAATTGGATTGTCTTTGCTGGAGGCAGGGTTCACCCAAACAGTTTTTCCTAGCATACCTCTCATATGCACCACTGGAACCTTGTTCCCATCTGGTGTTCTCAAGGGCTCAGACTGGGCAGGGCCTGCTCGATTAGTGGAACCTCGGGTGTTCACTAACCATGTGGCCTTTGGTAGATTAATCTCCCAGTTTTTGAAAGTCCCCCCACCCAGTGCCTTCAAGGTGGTTTTAAGCAGCCCATTTGCACCGTTCCACTTTCCCAGCCGCTGGTGCGTGATAAGGAATGTGGTACACCCGCTCTCTGGCCCAGGTGTTTATGAGGCTGTTCTTGAAATGAGTCCCATTGTCTGACTCAATTCTCTCAGGGGTACCATGTCTCCAAAGGACTTGTTTTTCCAGGCCCAGGATGGTGTTGCGGGCAGTGGCATGAGGCACAGGGTAGGTCTCCAACCATCCAGTGGTGGCTTCCACCATGGTCAGCACGTAGCGCTTGCCTTGGCGTGTCTGAGGCAGTGTGATGTAGTCAATCTGCCAGGCCTCCCCATACTTATATTTGGACCACCGCCCCCCATACCAGAGGGGCTTCACTCGCTTGGCTTGCTTGATGGCAGCACACGTCTCACAGTCATGGATAACCTGGGAAATACTGTCCATGGTGAGATCCACCCCTCGGTCTCGTGCCCACTTATAGGTAGCATCTCTGCCTTGGTGACCTGAGGCATCGTGGGCCCATCGAGCCAGGAACAACTCTCCCTTGTGTTGCCAGTCTAAGTCTATTTGTGACACCTCTATCCTTGCAGCCTGATCTACTTGCTCATTGTGTTGCTGCTCCTCATTAGCCCGACTCTTGGGGACATGGGCATCTACATGACGGACTTTTTACGGGTAGCTTCTCTACCCGACCGGCAATGTCTTTCCACTCATCAGCAGCCCAGATTGGTTTTCCCCTATGTTGCCAGTTAGCTTTTTTCCATCTTTCCAGCCAGCCCCACAGAGCATTGGCTACCATCCATGAATCAGTGTAAAGGTAAAGCTTTGGCCACTTCTCTCTTTCAGCAATGTCCAGGGCCAGCTGAACGGCTTTGAGTTCAGCAAGTTGACTTGATCCACCTTCTCCTTCAGTAGCTTGTGCAACTTGTCGTGCGGGGCTCCATACGGCTGCTTTCCACTTCCGGTTCATCCCCACGATGCGACAGGAACTGTCAGTGAAAAGAGCGTAGCGAGTTTCATCTGCTGGCAGTTGGTTGTATGGCGGGGCTTCATCAGCCCGGGTCACTTGTTCTTGCTCCTCTTCATCGGCAAGACCAAAATTTTCACCTTCTGGCCAGTTTGTAATTATTTCCAAAATCCCAGGGCGATTTGGGTTTCCGATACGGGCACGCTGTGTGATGAGGGCAATCCACTTGCTCCATGTGGCATCGGTGGCGTGGTGGGTAGAGGGGACCTTCCCTTTAAACATCCACCCCAGCACTGGTAGTCAGGGTGCCAGGAGGAGCTGTGCTTCTGTGCCAATCACCTCTGAGGCAGCTTGAACTCCTTCATAAGCAGCCAAGATCTCCTTCTCTGTTGGGGTGTAGTTGGCTTCAGACCCTCTGTAACTTCGGCTCCAGAATCCCAGAGATCGGCCTCGGGTCTCACCAGGTACCTTCTGCCAAAGGCTCCAGGACAAGCCCTTGTTCCCGGCTGCAGAGTAGAGCACATTCTTCACCTCTGGTCCCATCCTGACTGGGCCGAGGGCTACAGCATGAGCGATCTCCTGCTTGATCTGGGCAAAGGCTTGCTGCTGCTCAGGGCCCCAGTGGAATTCGTTCTTCTTCTGGGTGACCAGGTAGAGAGGGCTGACGATCTGGCTGTACTCAGGAATGTGCATCCTCCAAAAGCCTATGGCACCTAGGAAAGCTTGTGTTTCCTTCTTGTTGGTTGGTGGAGACATCGCGGTCATCTTATTGATGACCTCAGTGGGGATTTGGCGCCGCCCGTCTTGCCACTTTACTCCCAGGAACTGGATCTCTCGGGCAGGACCTTTGACTTTGCTCCTCTTGATGGCGAAACCGGCTCCCAGCAGAATTTGGATGATCTTTTCTCCTTTCTCAAATACTTCCATTGCCGTGTTCCCCCACACAATGATGTCATCAATGTATTGCAGATGTTCTGGAGCTTCACCCTTTTCGAGTGCAGCCTGGATCAGTCCATGGCAGATGGTGGGGCTGTGTTTCCACCCCTGGGGCAGTCGGTTCCAGGTGTACTGCACGCCCCTCCAGGTGAAAGCAAACTGAGGCCTGCACTCTGCTGCCAGAGGAATGGAGAAAAATGCATTGGCAATGTCAATGGTGGCGTACCACTTTGCTGCCTTGGACTCCAGCTCGTACTGGAGTTCCAGCATGTCCGGCACGGCAGCGCTCAGCGGTGGAGTCACTTCATTCAATGCACAATAGTCCACAGTCAATCTCCATTCTCCGTCAGATTTGCGCACAGGCCAGATGGGGCTGTTGAAGGGTGAGTGGGTTTTGCTGACCACCCCTTGGCCCTCCAGCTCACGGATCATCTTGTGGATGGGGATCACGGCATCTCGATTTGTCCTGTACTGCCGGTGGTGCACTGTGGAGGTGGCAATTGGCACTTGCTGCTCCTTCACCTTCAGGAGTCCCACTACAGATGGGTTCTCTGACAGTCCAAGCAAGGTATTCAATTGCTTAATGTTTTCTGCCTCTACAGCAGCTATTCCAAAAGCCCACCTGAGTCCCTTTGGGTCTTTGTAATAGCCATTCCTCAGGAAGTCTATGCCTAGAATACACGGTGCCTCTGGGCCAGTCACAATTGGATGCTTCTGCCACTCCTTCCCAGTCAGGCTCACCTCAGCCTCCAGCAAAGTCAATTCCTGTGATCCCCCTGTCACCCCAGCAATAGAAACAGGCTCTTCCCCCACATGTTCTGATGGTATTAGGGTGCACTGTGAACCAGTATCAACTAATGCCCTATGTTTTTGTGGCTCTGATGTGCCAGGCCATTGGATCCACACCGTCCAAAAGACCCGGTTTTCCCGTGCCTCTCCCTGGCTAGAGGCAGGGCCCCTCTAGCACTGGTTATTATTTCCTTCCTGGGCATACATGTTGGAGGTTCCCTCAAGGGGATCTGACAAATCATCCTCCCTTTTGTAGTACCCTGCATCTTGGTTATGGGAAGTTGAGGCTACCTTCAATTTAGTGGAGCTTCCTTGGTTAGTGTTTCCCTCCCTGAGTTGACGCACCCGCGCTGCTAGGGCAGAAGTGGGTTTCCCATCCCACCTCCTCATGTCTTCCCCATGGTCACGCAGAAAGAACCACAGGTCAGCTCGTGGGGTGTACCCTCTATCCCTAGCTGGGGGGCGTTGGGCTCTAACTCTAGGATCTGTGACTTGCACTGGTGCTGCATTGACCTTCCTCATCTCCTCCCTCATCTCTCTCATCTCCTCTTTGAGTTCCCTAATCACAGCAGAGACCTGAGCCTGCATTGGGCCATTCATTATACTCTCAAAATTCCTGAGCCTATTGGCAACAGAACCCACTGTCTCGTGGTTGGTGTCAGCATTAATGGCTGCAATGAATGTGGTGTATTGAGATGGCCCCAGGTGTGCGAGATTCCACAACATCTGCCCTGTGCACCTGACCTTGTCGGGGTCATTGTCATGTTGTCCACCCCTCCCAAAGAGTACCTCCAGTACTGCCACTTCTCTCAGCTGTTGGATCCCCTCCTCAGCGGTTTTCCAGCGCATTCTATGGTGGTGGTCCTGCATTCTCTCTCTATGGACAAACCTCTCTCTTACACTCATTAAAAGCCACTCCCAGAGGGAAAGGGGGCCTGGTTCCCTTACGAATATGTGATCCACACCTGAGTCCTGGGTCAGGGGTCCCAAATTCCTTGCCTCAGTACCATCCAGTTGCACACCTGTACCCATAAGGTCCCAGACCCGCAGTAACCACGTTGTAAAAGCCTCACGACCCCTTCGTACAACATCTTTACGCAGATTACGGAGACTCTCGTACGACAGGGACTCTGTGACGATCTCAACCTCTGGCTCCCCTGCTGGTTGTGAAGGCCCTGCTTTCTGATCCTTATTATCCAGGTGCTTTGTTTTCATCTTAGACTTTCTAGTTTCCACAGGGGCAACTACTGCTGGCTGTGAGTGCCCTTGCAGTTCAGCTGGAACCTGGAGAGATGTAACATTTGTGGGTTCCACTGCTGCACCATCAGGTTCTCCCTCTTTAAGGCAGAGGGAGAGTTTCTCAAGAGCTGGGGGAAGGTACTCCTTCAGCATTTGGCCCATCTCCTTCACTAGAAACCCCACCCACTCTGGATGGTTCCTTTCTGAGGTGAGCTCTGGGGCAGAATCAGGCTCAGGGGCAACATCCTTAACCTCTGGGGCAGAATCCTTAGTCTCTGGGGCAGGGGCAGGGTAAGGGCAAGGCCTATTAGCAATGTCAGCCACTGTATGATATCATTACTGCTTAGAAGAGATTTGAACCCCTCAAAAGCTGGTGGAGCAGACCCAAAAAACTGTGTAAGGGGTTGGGACAAAATTTTTCCTGGTGTCATATCCTCACAGTATGTGCCATTATTAATGTAACCCCAAAAACATACAGTTAGAGTGTGATAGCCCTGAATCCATGTACCCACCTTCCAGAGGAAGTTAAAAATCCATGAATTTCTCACGTTATCAGCCCACAAAAGGAACTGGATAATAGTTACAGCAGCCTGAGTTATAGGACCCATGTTCAAGTAAGGGATTGCAAATGGGAGAGATAAAGCTGAGGCCACATGGAGCCCAAACCACGGTAGGCTGGACAACATGATGCCACCTAACACAAAACTGAGGTAACTCAAGAACTGTTATTCCTTTTTCACCCTTTTCTCTCAATGCCCTGGGGCCCCACGTTGGGTGGCCAAAATCTGTCCTGGTTTGAAGGACAGGTGTTTGCCAAAGAAAGCAGAAGCTTCCCCTTGGACTGAAAGAAAATGTGATTCTTCCGATTATTATAATTTTGGAATTAAGAGAGCTCTCAGGCAAAGATATGGGGGTAGGAATAACAGTTCTTTACTAGTATATCTAACACGACAAACAAGAACAACAACAGCTATGAAATTACCCACAAACAGAACAGTGACTCAGTCCCAGTGTTTTTTGGCTGCAGGTACCTTTTCCCTGAGCTGCAGTTCCCGGTGCTGGGGGCGGGCGGGTCCCGCAGAGCCGCAGGAGGGCTGGGGGTGATGGCAGCGCTGTCCCAGGGGGAGAGAGAGATGGAGAGAGAGCTCTCCGCTCACGGTGTGGGTCCCGGTGATCAGTAGAGTGCTGGATGGTGGCAGTTCACAGCGAGAAGACAGCCGGGCAGGGTCCGATGGTGGTTTCCCGACGCTGGGATGGCAGGGATGGGACACAGGCAGCGATCGTCCTTCTCGTCCGAACTCCGCGGGGGAAATGGGCCGAGGCCCAGCCTTCCGCTTCCTCTTCTGGCTCTTTGAATCTCGCGGGGCTTTTCCTCTTCCCTCCTGTCCCCTCCCCCTTGTCACCAGGGCCCAGTCAACAGGTATCTTAGCATGACAATGGGGCAAATTCCACAGAGGGAAAAGGGAAAGAAACCAACCCCCAACAATGAATAACAATTGCTTGTTATAATTTGTAGTAATCCTTTGATTGTTTTTATAATTGAATCTGTCTTGCCTTTATTTGCTTTATTGCTTCATTGTTCGGTCCAGTTTTTATTCCTAACTGTATACTCTTACGTTCCATGATAGTGAAGTTTATTTTCTTCATTAAATCAGTATTCTTGATTTCTCTTCCTGAATGACTGTTGGATTCTTGTTTGAATTAACTTAACTTTGTCATCATGAGTTTTTATTACTTTATATTGCAATATACCAAAGTATATTTTATTATTTAGTTTTTTATTTATAGTTTTTAAATGTGATGCCTGATATATTAAAAAATCCTTTTGTTAACATTTGCCATTAATGTCCATTGTTGGCTTCTCAGTAGCCTATTCCATATTTTAAAATGTATTGATGTATTTTTTTCCACTTTAATTGTTTCCAGTATAGTATTGCATACTTTAATAACCTTCAGATAGGTTGGATCAGCTGCTTTTCCTTTGCCTTGAATAGTTATTCCCAAACTGTTGTTCAGTTTAGGGTAAGTAGTGTTGAGACTGAAAGCAATGACTTTTTCAATTAAAAACTTAATGTAGAAAATTAGGGGCGCCTTGGTGCAAGAGTTTTGGGAGCAATTGAAGTAAAAAAAAATGTCAAAAATATTAAGGGACGCAAAGATAAAACTGAAATACGTGCCATTTTCTGTGTATTTATTTTTTAAAATGTTGACTGTTTCTTCCTGTGCCTTTTAAATTCTTTTTTCTTGTAAAATCTTACTAATGGGTTCCTTGTGATTGCAGTCAGTTTCTCGCTGCTTTTGGCTTTTTTGTTCTCATGGAAGGTTCTGCATCCACTGATATTTGTCATTATTTCTGAGGCTACTTATTACAGTTTGCTTGTAGTTCCAGCTTGTTTGTAGTACTAGCTCTTTAACAGTTTTGATGTGCAGACTGTTCTGTCTTTTGCCTTCCTCATAGTTAGATTACATGAGATTATTTTGTTCTGTTTTCCACTCTTATAATCTCTTTTCCTTGAATGTTCAAGTAGTATAGCAATGGAACTCATAGCCCTCATCTTTGGTTTGGATGTTATTAATTACAACATTTAAAGCTTGTGTTTCCCCTTCTTTTTAGAGGAAGATTTTAATGGAGTAGCAGATTCCATGAGTACTTGTCTTCATATTTGGGTGACGGATGCCAAGAGCTTGCAAGTGACTGTTTGCTGGATTGAGTAATTTGGTCATGAAGGCATGTTTCTCTAGCAACCCAAGAGCAGCATAGCAAAAGGTATGTAAGCCTAATCATGAAGTGTATCTGCTCCTTGATTTCCTTGTGTGTGGTATTAAACGACATTACATAAAGTGGATATGACAGTTTTGCTGTAAATACTTAATGGGCATCATCATTTTAATAATAATAGTAGTAATAAAAATCATCAGTAATAAGAATAATCATCCTTCTCCTCTTGCTCTAATATTTGATAAAGAAATCTCTACCATACAAAATGATTTCAAGAGTATCAGATGGGAAGTTTATTACATTTCTGAATTTGCTTTGAATTTTGTTCATTCTACATAATGGAAAGTGATTATTATGTTTTTTCTTTATCTTTTAGATGCTGTGTCATAGAAAATTAATGAGGGGATCATAAGAGACTGTATTTTATGAAGCAGTCAACAAATATATAGACTAGAAATTAGATATTCTCTGTAATGATATGTGAAATTTTGATGTCTCTTGTTTCTCTTATAATAAATGCTTTTCTCTGTGATGCTTGGTGTATAAGCTGTCTGACCTCCTGTCAGATGAATTCAGTCAGTAGTGTGACCAGAACATTAGGCTGACAAAAGGAAACTGCTCAGAGAAGCATCTCTTTCTCCACAGTGAGCCAAGCATACAGATCTGCATCATTAAGTGGTTAGGGAGCTCACCTAACTAAATTAAAAGAAAGAAGTTTTTTCCTGCATTGCTTTTTAGTAGAATCAGACACTTGAGGTGATGTATTATTTTGTTGTGTAAAGAGCTTCTTGGACTTGGAGGGATGAGACAGAATGAGAAGAGGGAAGAAAGACTGCTCTCCATTGCAGCATGAGTTCTTGTGACTGAAGTTCTACTTCAGCAGTCTCCATTTCATAGAGTTCTCTGTAGATCCTTCAAGCAACTAATCTTAAAACATTTACAGAGAGAATGTGGAGCAGGACCCATTGAGAATCTCTGGGAGGGCCTGAGGGCTTTGACAAGGGGGTCCCTGGGTCCTGAGGCTGTGCACTGCACAGCTGGACCAGCTGTGCTGACCTACCTGGCTTTCTCACTGACCCTGTCACCTTCTCCAGGAGATCATGTTAGGAACTGTTAGGCTGACCTGTATGACTTCTCTCCTGGATCATTGCGTCTCTCCTGAGGGACAAGGAAATGCTTGCCTGTTGTCATCACCTGTATCCTTGACTGGGAGTCTTTTGGCCTCCAAGCCCCCAGTGTGTTTAGATGTGTTACCAACTTTGGGCATGCTATGTCTCTGATGGCGGTCATTCTTTCCTGTACCCCACACATAAAAAAAAATAAAATAATTTTTATAAATAAGCAGCCTATTCTTAGACCACATGTCATGCAGTGGTCTTTCCATAGGAATGAATGTTAAATACTTTTATTACCTCTGAATTTTGTTTGAACGGGTGTTGTGCATTAAAGTTGGTTGTTATCTTTCTTAGAGGGGACATCTAGATTAAATTCCAGCAAACAAAGCTGAGTTGGAGAAGATAATTCATTTCTGCAAAGTTTTGATGTCAGAAAACTGTGCAACTGATGTTAGTTTTAGCCTGTTCTGGATATTGCTCGTAGCTGACTTGCTACTGACAAATAAAGATATAAAGACTATGTATTGCATTTTTGTAAATAGCATCTTGCTTCTACTTTGGGCAAGTATGTCAGCTTCTGTGTTTTGTGTAGAGCTTTGGGTCTGTATGTATGAAAATCTTTTATGTACTTTTGAGAGAATAAATGTTAGTTATATACTTATTACCATTAATCTTCAACTCCATTGCTGACCAAAAGCAATTCTAGAAAGTATTCCAAAGTCTAATGTACCAAGGGAAACAGAATCAAGGTTGACTTTATTTTTAATCAACACATTCAACTTGATTAGAATAATGAAGTTGTGTTTCTTTTGTTTTGATGCAACTCTTTCATAGTAGGTGTAGCCTTAGATTACTGAGTTCAGTAATTCAGTTCTGGAAAAGTATTTGTTGCAATGTTTGCTGTGATTTTAATATTTGTTTTACCAAAGTAAATAATTTACTATGTCTGTGCTGTCACCTGTGGGTATATTGTAACCTAGAAGACTGAAACCTATAATATTTCATTACTTTAATTTTTCAGTACTCATGGGTAAGAGAAAGGAAGAAAGTGTTTTAAACCAGGGGTCCCAGAAAAGGCAGAGAAGAGAATACACAGATGTACATAGTGATGAGTCTAACGAAGAAGAAACTTCAGCGCTCTCAGCTAATGGTAGTGCCTCTTCACAATTGGTAAGTAGTTTAAAAAGTCACAGAGATGAAGATATAAGAAAAGTTCTGTGCTCGTTGAAATAAATATCTTGGATGTAGGCATCTGTAGAACAAAGATAAAAGAAGCTAGGGATACTGTCTGTGATGAGGACTTTTGCATGAGGTTATTCTGACGTTATTTCTTTTGGATCATCTAGTTGTAATAGTTGATCATAAAATAACAACATCCTGATTTAATGGAAGTAATACTACTGCAGTGGTCAAGTAAGTGAAGGAAATGAATTTTGATAGAACTATGGTACATTTCATTTATGGTTGCAGTAAAAGCAGACAAAATATTTGGAAACTAATTATTTACTAAAAGAAGTGCCAAATACTTGTTTGTTTTGTTTTGTATAGCTGACACTTCCAGATGCCTAAAAAGGTCTAGTGTTTGAAATGCAAATTTTGATGGAAACTTGAAAACAGGAATGTTATTTTTTTTCTGCTTTTCTTATAGCAGTTGAATTTTAGTTTGATAGAAGATTTTTTAAAATCTGTTTTTGAGATTGCAAATACTGTGCTGTATATTTAGACTGGACATTAGGAAACATTTCTTTACCAGTGGTAAGACACTGGACCAGGTTTCTCTGGGGTGTTGAACCTGTCTGGGTGCCACGTGTGTGCCAAAACCACTCTGTCACTGCCCTCTTCTCCTGGGCAGGGGAGAGAAAATAAAACAAAATGGTTGAGATAAGGGCAGGGAGAGATCACTTTCCAGTGACTGTCGTGGGCAGAGCAGACCCAGCCTGGGGAAATTAATGGAATTTACTTGCATTCAAATCTGTATTTGAGAGATAATGAGAAATGAACCCAAATCTTAAAACACCTTCCCTCCACCCCTCCTTGGCTCATCTTCACTCCATTTTTTTCTCCCCCCAACAGCACAGGGAAATGTGAGTTTTGGTTAGTTAATTACATGTTGTCTCTGCCACTCCCTCCTCAGAGGGAGGACTCACACTAGTCCTGTGCTCCAGATTCCCTCCCAAGGGATGCAGTCCCTCAGGAGCAGCTCCAGCATGGGTCCCCCATGGGGTCACAGGTGCTGCCAGCAAACCTGCTGCAGTGTGGGCTCCTCTCTCCACAGCCACAGCTCCTGCCAGGAGCCTGTTCCAGGGGAGGCTTCCCACAGGGGCACAGCCTCCTTTGGGAATTCACCTGCTCCAGCATAGGGCTCTCCATGGGCTGCAGGTGGATCTCTGCTCTCATGCCTGAAGGACCTCCTGCCCCTCCTTCACTGACCTTGGTGTCTGCAGAGCTGTTCCTCTCACAAAATCTCACTGTTCTCCAGCTGCAGTTGCTGCAATTACAGTTTCTCTTTCCTGACTTAACCTGGAAGTCACTACCACTGTTGCTGATGGGCTCAGCCTTGGCCACCAATGGGTCTGTCTTGGGGGTGGCTAGGGAATGGCAGTGGCTGTCAGACATGGGGATGCTTCTGGCAGGTTCTCACTGAAGCCACCCTTGCAGCTTCCTGCCCCTTGCTACCACAACCCAAAGCCAGTGCAGCTTCCAAGAGAGGTGCTTGGTGCCCCAAGCCTGGCAGTATTCACAAGACATTTGGATAGTGCCCTTAATAAAGTGCTTTAACTAGGTCAGCCAACTGTCTTAATTGTCTTAATATTTTATATTGTATTGATGGTAAGTTAGTAATGGGGAGAACTGAAAGTTACTATGTGTGAGAGATCAGCTGTGGTAACTTTGTTTTTATTTTTCTTGGTATCTGCTCTCTAGCAAATGACTTCACACATTGCCGTGAAACCCTTCTGTTTTCTTATGGCTTGTACCAACCAATGTTTTGTGTCACTGTAATTTTAATTCTCATTGTGCTTAAAATACATAAACTTAATCTCATTTAAATACTGACATGACTTGAGTTTTAATTGTTAACTTGAGTTTTAATTGTGTTATCTTTAGCCTGACGGTGAAGTTGGGATAATTGAAAGTATCCAGCTGAAGAATTTCATGTGTCATTCAAATCTGGGGCCTTTTCCATTTGGATCAAATCTCAATTTCGTTGTTGGAACCAATGGAAGTAAGTATTAATTGCGTAGAGTCTTTATCAAAGAACCCTTCTGTTAATAATGTATAAGATGTAATTGTTATTTGAAAAAGAATTGTGAGCCATCTTTCAGGCATGGACAAGGATTCACTTTTGAAATGAGGTACCACACAGGTCTATCCCAGCGTGTTAAAGGCTGGTGAATTAGGTCTTAAAATTGGAGGTTTTTGTAAAAGATAATGTGAATATAAATATTTTAATATCTAAATAATGCTTAAATTTTTATTTGAACTGAATGTACTTATATGTTTATTATTAAATGCACAGTAATTGTCCCAGTGCCTGGCAGTTCCCATCACTGAGTTTGGAGGGGCCACAGTGGCTGTAATGGGGGGCTGAAGTACTGCTAATAGTTGAAAAATGCTGAACTAGATGTGAAGCACATTCCGTAGCAACCTGCTTCCTGCTGGTTTCAGCTGCCCAAGGACATCCAAGATTTTCCAAGGCAGTTGCAGTTAGCCTGGAGGAAGGGAAGGTGTGTGCTCTAGGCTGGCTCTCAGAAGAGTGAAGGGTGTAACTGTGAGCAGTTGCCGCTGGATGGCGCAGGCAGCCCGGGGTGAGGCTGGCGCGCGTTTCAGGACCAGCAGGTCCATCATGTCCTGTCATGTCCTTTACCATATCTCATCTCATCTCATCTCATCTCATTTGCCATCCTTACAGAGCGCTTCAAAAGGATAACCTTAGCCCAGGCCCCAAAAGTGATAAACACCTGTGAGGAAGGTGTTACATAATGCAGCTCTGAGAACCAGCACATAAATCAGCATTGTGATCCACAATTATTAAACTAATATCATGAATGGTTACAGCAAATTCATTTTAGCATACTCTGGTCAGTTATATCAACCCTTATGAGCCACACATTGGGTGCTAGAAAGGACTGCTGTGATTTAATCCCTTTTTGCAACTAAATACCATGCAGCTACTCATTCATTTCCCCGTGTCCCCCAGTGATGGGAAGGAGAACTGGAAAAAGGCAAAACCTGTGGCTTGGGGTAAGAGCAGATTAATAATCAAAATAAAATAAAATACAGTAATTATTGTAATGAAAAGCAGAAAGAAAGAGAGGAATAAGACCCAAGAGAAACAACTTATACATATTATAGTTGATCACAGCCAGCTCATCCCTGAGCAGCAATCGGTGGCTGCTGGACAGCATCCCATAGTTTATGCACTGGGCATGACATTCTATTGTATGGAATATCCCTTTGCCCAGTTTGGGTCAGTTCTCCTGGCCAGGCTCCCTCCTGCCTTCTTGTGCACCTCCTCACTGGCAGAGCATGAGACACTGAAGAGTCCTCAACTCTGCTACTTAGCAATGACCAAAACATGAGCATGTTACCAGCATTATTCTCATGCTGAACCCAAAACAGTGCTGTACAAGCTACTAGGTAGTAAAGGAACTCTATCCCAGCTAACCCAGGACAGTATGGGGCACATAGGAACTATTATAAGAAAATAAAGTGATACCTGTTTATATACTTCTTCTGGAGAAAGAATTTAAAAAATTAAATATAAATTTTGAAAGAGCTTGAAACCTTTCAGGTAGTTAGATGAACAGTAATGTGTGTTTGATATCTTTTGTTGTATACATGTTTTCAGTATGCTTTGAAGAATGGGGAGATTCCTTCTGACCTATGACATGTTGAATGCAGCATGTCATTCAATTGCTGAATAGAAGTAACAGAAGTTTGTCTCAGCATGTTGGTTATTTTTAGGGACAACCTTGAAAATGGCAGATACTTTACTATACTTTATATGTTCAGTAAGGACAGAATTTGAGCTTCTAATGCATGAATATGAAGAAATCAAAAACTGTAATATGGATGGACTAGAAGTTACAGTATCTTCTCTTTAAAACAAGTTCAATGCTTCAATTACAGGTGGAAAGAGTTCTGTATTAACAGCACTAATTGTTGGACTTGGTGGAAAAGCCACTGCAACTAACAGAGGTTCCTCATTAAAAATGTTTATTCAAAAAGGAGAGACGTAAGTAAAACTTTAATCTTAAAAGTTGCATATGTAGTTTGGCAGTTGTCATTGAGGTTGGCTTCTGAGTTGTCTGTTTACGCTAATTTTCTGCATCTTATGGGATGCATCAGACTGGAATAAAAAGCATAACACTGAAGAGATCGTATTTGAACAATACCCTCCTCCTGCAAAAAAACCCCAAACCCTGAAAACGAAAAACTTCAGAAGTTTTACCACTAGTACACCATTATTTGTGAATGTTGTAGTTTGAACCAGCTGGAAATTAAACTCCAAAGAGCTGGTCTCTTTCCCCTCCAGTGAGAGGGATAAAGGTAGAGCATACAGGTTGAAATAAAAATGCTCTGAAGAAAGCTATCAACAAGATAAGGAAAAAAAAAACCACTGACAGCAACAATACTAAACAACAGTGGGTGATTACAAGCAAAAATGCTTACTGTGAAAGTGACTTCACAGCCCAAGTCACGTATCTCCTGAGACAAAGAAGAAGATGGCAAATGGAAGTGTCTGTACCCATGTTATGAGCAAAAGAAACAGCGGTGGACAAATCTTCTGCAGCCACACTCCTTCCCCAAGCCCAAGATAAGAAAAACAATGACACACCAACCCCACCGCAGGACTGGAGGCACCCCACTGCTTCACTCACCGTCCACCTTCCCTGGAGAAAGGAACAAAATGATGGCATTTGCACTTCATGTTCTCCTTTTCTTCCAGCTGAAGCTGTGCCCCCAGGTATGATGTGTGAGAAATGGGATAATGGAGGCATTCACTTGGCTCCAGGCTCTGCACCTCACAGTACTGGCAAGAAAGTTAACTCTGTCCTACCTGAAACTGGGACACTGAATTAACTAACATAGTCATATGTCTTCTGTATTCCCTGCTCTTGTGTATTACTTCCACTCTGTAATTGAATATCCTGCAGAAAAATTGGGTTCTCTAGAAAAATTCATAGGTGACTAGTTATCATTGATTTGCAAGCAGTGAGGTTAATTATTTTTCAATCTTTCTGGTGATGTGAATGGATATGCAGTATAAAGACCTTGACTTAAAACATGCAAGAAGTGGATTCATGCCTGCGGTGAGAGTGAGGATAACATGTTTAGGAAAACTAATAAAAAGATAGGAGGTTTAAGAGTTTGTATTTACACTTTATTCAGAGTCCCAGCCTTTTCCTTTCAGAGGTGCTTAAGAGTAAAATTGTTGGTAGTACTTGCAGTATGTGTATTAAGTTAATGTTTCAGCAGTCACTTGAGAAACAGGAATTTGGAACTGAAATCGCATCTCAGTTTTTCTAGAGGAATGCCTTAAGCATTCTGCTATAGATGAGTTTGGTTGAGCTGTAGAAGTCAGACAACTGTTTTATACAGAACCCAGTTTGAAAAAAGGAGAACTACCAAAAAGCAGCTTGAGTCTGCAATGTAAAATGAGGGCACTCAGAGGGGAAGATGGACGAAATCTTCTTTCACAAATATTTGCTTTGGTTCACTATTTAGGTGAAGCATAGGTGGTGCAAGTAGCAGTCTGTCTTGGTTTAGAGACAGATCTAGGAGAAAACACTCTGGAATGAGTGTTTCCTCTAAAGAAAATGACTTCAGTAATACCTTTTGCCAATGAGAAAGTGAATACCAGTTGGTGAAAGTGAAAAAACCCCTCTTTATTAACTAACAAAGTGCCCTCACGGCATGAAAAAAGAATTGAAAAAATGCTAGATATTGAGCCTTCATGACCTTCCCCCCCCACACAGAACAGAACAAAAAAAAACCCTCAAGATGCTTGAAGAAATAAAAAGGCTGGCCGCAGGGCAAAGCGGGGACAAAATGCCATCTGACTTGTGTTTCAAGGAAGAGGAAAAAAGTTTATGCATCAGCTTGGGCAAAACAGATGGGAACCTGTTGAACCTCTGTTGTTGGTCCCCTCCTCACAGCAGTTGAAGCTGATGGATTTTGGTGTCCTTTCTCTTGTTGGTTCATCTTTGCCCAAGGTTTTGGGTTGGCCAGAGTGGCCCCCACTGCCAGCCTCGGCTGTTATCTGATCTTGGACCAAAACCAAGTTGAAACAGCTCAAGAAAAAACAGAAAAATACCTGCAGAAGGATTGCTGTTGCTGTCTAGGGGAAAGGTGGAGTGGGAGGGGAAAAGAAAACTTCTTGCTAAAGCTGCTAAAAAGCGGAGCTAGCTAAGCAACAAAGTAAGCATCGCTTTCCACAGCACCCAGCACGCTGGGGAGTGTCATTGAACACAAAATCCACACAGGAACCCCAAAAGGCTCCTGCCCCTCCTCTGGACCCACCTAAAAGCCACGGCAGTAATTTCTGGGCATAAAGCAGACAGGAGTGGAGCATCATCATAAAATTTTCCCAAGGCACAGTCCCTTTTCTCTTCCTCCGAGCCACGGCTTTTGTGCTTTGGTGCTGAAAGACAGCGCCGGCAAACCCAAGATGCCACTCGGAGAAAAAGGAAGGGGAAGGAACAGCAGCGGCAGGAGCGGAGCCCAGCAAAGCTGTGAACAGCTGCAGCCACAGCACCAGTGCAGCACTGGGGCAGCACCGCCACAACCCCACCATAACACCAGTGCAGCACTGGGGCAGCACCGGCACAACACCAGTGCAGCACCTCCACGGCACCGGGGCAGCACCAGTGCTGCCAGAAGCACCGAGCACTCCAGTCCCGCTCGTGCACAGTCAGGCCCAGGAAAAGGGTCCCCTGGCCAGTTTGAGAGCCCTGTCAGGTCCCACCAGGTTGTGTCTTGTCCCTGTTTTTCTGTTGTTTTCGGACTGGGGAAGGGGAAAGTTAAGCTGTGAGCATCCCTGCTATTGTGCCTTTGTTTTCTCATGCACCATGTGGCCCAGCACAAGGCCAGTTGCCATTCTGCTTTCACCTGGGAAACCATGCCAGACGCTGTCCTGGGGAAGCATTTTTGTTTGGTGGTGAATACTGTTCCTTGGGTAAAACACTCTCTGTTTTGTGCACTTTTATTGATATTGTGGGCTTGAGATTTTGCAGTAAATTGTGATTCTGTTTTACAATTTCTATTACTGTTTTCTCCACTATGGGAAGAGGGTGGAGGAAAGGGGATAGTTTGAGTGGATTTACTTTTCCTGCTGGGTTTTAAACCAGCAATGTGTCTAATGCTGCTATGGCTCAAACCAAATAAATGCACGTTCTTCTGATTGGTACCATGACTGACTATGACTATGCAGCTGTGACCTGCAGGACGCATGACAAATTGTATGGAAAATTAAAATGTTTTGATTTTTTTTGTTGTTGTTTTTAGATTTGAGATTAATTTAATTCGTCTTTTTTATTATTTTTTTATTTTCTTTTAGTTCTGCAGATATTTCCATAACTTTGCGAAACCAAGGAAGAGATGCATTTAAACCTGAATTGTATGGTACTTCTATTACTGTGAATCAGCGCATTAATCAGGATGGAAGCAGAACTTGCAAATTGAAAAGCAAATCTGGTTGGTGGTAGTTTGCTTTGTTCTCAGTCTTATTTCTCTGAACTTGTTCATGACTTTGAATTGCCTTGATGTTAGTAAAGGATGATGTTTCTCTTTTCATAAAATCATTCAAGGATGATGACAATGTCCTTTTTTTTTTTTTTGTTTTTATCCTAGACTAAGAATATTTTGGCATGTTAAAAGCATTATGTATTTATCGATATGTATTATTTAGTATGTCAGGTGTTACACTATGTATTCGTTTTTATAAAAATCTGCTTGTGTGATGAGGCTGAACATAGTTTTTAGTCTTTTTGGAGATTGTATTAAATTTACTGATTTATCTAAATTCTGTCACAGAGAACAACTTCACAAGGAAGGACTTCAGTTAGAAGTCTTTCTGCGCAAATGCAAACATATTTAAAAATAACAATAAAAGAACAAACCCTAACCAATGTTCCTCATTTAGGACTAAGTCTGCGTTACAAAAAGATTGATCTCATTTTTTACATTTTTTACAATGGACAAAAGACTGCGGCATTGGACCTATTGATATTTTTCATTTCTTTTTTTACCACTAGGGACCATAATTTCTTCAAAGAAAGAGGAACTCATAGGAATACTGGATCACTTTAATATACAGGTAATATATAATAATATATGAGTAGTTGTAGTGTTTAAATTCTATGCAGTTTAAGAAGACATTGGCATGTGATATTATAATTCTTCAATTAAAAAGAAATGTATCATTCCTTGAAGGAGTTTCACCTCTTCCATGTTATTTAAAGATCAAATTCATCAGCAAAAGGAAAATTGAAATATATACCTCATGCAATGCAGAATAGGATGCTGTCCCAGACAGATAAGTATTTGCTGTCATCTGTGAGTCATCTGTCCTGTTGGTAAAAGTCTTGACATATGTAGCTTTCTTTTGTATCTGGAGAGGTTTGTTCTGCTGATTATTTCAGTTCTTGCTTTTCAGAAATTTGAATGTGATTTTACTGCCTACATGATTAATAAGAGATCAGATAGTGCCTATGAAGTTTAAAATATTCAACATACTTAGAATTTCAAATCATAGAAATTTAAGTTAGGATGTATTGATTTTGTTTTGTGGCAACGTCTGTAAGAATATATGAGTCAATTCATTGCATTTATTGCAATACTTTGTTACAACAAGAATTTCTAATGCTGTTTTTGTTAAATAAATGGAACTTACAGGTACTGTTTTTATAGAAGACACGTATCCTCTTGTAAGCAGTTCCTTAGTTGTCCTTGCTGTGGTTCTGTTTTGTACTTGATATAGTTGGATTTTTTAGTGTTCTGTTTGTTATTGTTTTTGTTATGTTATGTTTCGGGTTTTTTTAAGATGTGAGAGGATTAGCAAGCTTGATTTCTGAACCTTAGCTTATTACTAAGTTGCAAGACTGGAAAAGGGTGCTCATTTTCGTGTATTTGCAGTTCCATGGTAACTTGTAATTAAAATGAAAATTATTTATTTTTTGCAGGTAGATAATCCTGTGTCTGTTTTAACCCAAGAGATGAGTAAACAGTTTTTACAGACTAAAAATGAAGGTGACAAGTACAAGGTAAGAAAAACAATTTAGCATACTCATAAAACATTAAAATAATAGTTGCAAATTTTTAGAGCATTTTGAAAAAAAATCAAATTCCGTAATTTTAATAACCTGTTTTGGGCTAACTCAGGTAAGTAGCTAAATACCACACAACCACTTGCTCACTTCAT
The DNA here is from genome assembly GCF_963662255.1 of Cinclus cinclus. Classification (NCBI taxonomy): domain Eukaryota; kingdom Metazoa; phylum Chordata; class Aves; order Passeriformes; family Cinclidae; genus Cinclus; species Cinclus cinclus. The sequence continues at coordinate 11,048,929 of NC_085048.1, forward strand.
TTCTGTTCTGCCCCCAAGCTTGGGATGGGGGAATAGGAAATGAAGAGTAAAGGTAAAAAAAAGTAAGAGGGATGAGATAAAATTTGTATTGCAACTGAAGGGAAAACTGAAAGCATAGAGAAAGAAAGTGAAACAAAATAAGAGATGCTCAGGCAATTGCTCACCACCTCCTATTGGTAGACTGAGGCCCAAGCAGAAGATGGGTAATCCCCCTAAACCCTCTTTTATCTGTTTATATTGCTGAGCACGACTCTGCTGGTTTGGGCTGGGTTAATTTTCTTCATGCCAGCTTGTGTAGGGCTGCTTTGTGGATTTGTACTGAAAACAGTATTGATATTGTGGAGATGTTTTAATTTGTAAAACTAAAACTGTTTTTGTAACTGAGCTCAGTGGGTCTCACTTGGGCCATTGATTATAGGTCACAAGAGACTGGGCTTTAGTCACAGTAATTTTTCATCCTGACCACAGTTCAGGTCAGTAACTTTCTTTGACAATTCTTAATAGAAGTGTTGTTCTGCTTGGGTTGTTAGTCAGGCAAGGAAAACAAGTTTCAAAGGCTCTTCATCAGAAAGAGTAGCATGTCACACAGTCCAAGTTCCTGGGAGTAGAGGGAGTTTCTGATAAACTGAAGAGGAGCTGAGCCCAGCTTCTGTTCATCAAGGTTGGGGCCTAACAAACATTTCAAATATCACATTGTGGCCCGAGGTGGGGTGGAAGTTGTGTGTGGAAGTACCACCACAACCTGACCAGTTTTTTCATTCTGGGTATCATTCAGCATGCAGGGATATTGGGATGAATGGTCTTCCTGTTGTAATTATTGAAAGTCCACTTAAATAAGGTGCTGATCTCACATTTGCATCTTTTTATTCCTTTTCAGTTTTTTATGAAGGCAACTCAGCTGGAACAAATGAAAGAAGATTATTCATTTATTGGGAAAACTAAAAAAAATACCCGCGTTCAGATAGAACAAGGGGAAGAGGTATGTAAAGGTTGAAGTAATTACTAGGACAAACCTGAGCAGTGAGGGAAGTACAGGAGTTAAAATGCATAGTTCTGGTTTTATTAGGTCTCAGTGACATTAAATTTCAAAAAACCCAAATATTTCCAAAATTTCATATTATATCACAGCTTTTTGTAGTCATGATTGAACCCCTGTTTTCTTTTTTAAGCGTCTTGAAGAACTTAAGCAGCTGTATTTGGAAAAGAAAGAAATTTTCAAAAGCATTAAGTTTGTGAGTGACATGCAAAATCGTCTCGAAGATTTGAAACATCAAATGGCGTGGGCAGTGGTAAATGTCTTGCTAAATTATGTTTGTTCATGTGAAATGTGCTTCATTTCCAGTCTGCTGTGGATATGCTAATATAGGTTCTCTTTAGGTGATTGAGATGGAAAAAGAAATAGAGCTGCTCAAAGAAGGCATTAAAGCTGAAGAAGGAAATACAGAGCTCCTTCAGAAGGTAGAAGAATGCCAGGTACGTGTATGTTCTAAACCAGATATCACTCTAGCTGTAGTCACCCTCCAAGTCAGAGATCTGTTGTGGAGATTTTCTTGGGTATCATTGCCTTCAGAACAGATAAATGATTTCAGGAGACCTCTGGAAGTTTTGGGATGGTTCTTGAGACTTCTTGTATGTAGCAAGAAAGAATAATTTTGTCATACATTCTGATTCACATATGAAACACATTTTATGCAGAGAAGCCATCATCAGTGTTTTGAATCTAGAATAATGGAATGGATGGGAAGAGACCTTAAAAGATCATCCAGTTCCATCCCTCTGCGATGGGCAGGGACACCTTCCACTGGATCAGGCTGCTTAAAGCCCCATCCCATGTGGCACTGAACACTTCCAGGGACTGGGCATCCACAGCTTCTCTGGGCAGCCTGTGCCACTGCCTCACCACCACCACAGTAAAGAATTCCTTCCATATATATATCTAACCTAAATTTCCCCTCTTTCAGTTTAAACACATTATACCATGTTATTTAATAAAGATAATGAAGAGTCTCTCTCCAGCTTCCTTGTAGACCCCCCTTCAGATACACAAAGACTGCTATGAGGTTTTCGTGCAACCTCCACTTCTCCAGTCTGAGCAGCCCCAAAACTTTTCAGTCTGTTAGCACTTAGTTTCCTTTTTTTAAAAAATGTTTTTATGATTGTTTTTCTTTCTTTTAAAAAGTATTTGTTTCACAATTGAGACATTTTTGGTTTATGCCTAACATGTCTATATAGTGATGAAGAAATATTGTCTAGATGCTGGTTTCATTTCTTTTGATGTCCTGGTACTGACCTTATTGTATTAAGAGTCCTGTGTTTGAGTAAACCTTGAGATAGAAGAAGAGGTTGCTGTCTGCATCACAGATTTGGTGGTCTGTTGATTTCCCAAGAATGAACATTTATGAGTTTTCATCTTAGCATATCCATAGTGGCAATAACTTGCTTTATTTTTTCAAATCCAACAAAAACAATTGAGGTGTGTCGGATGGATCCTTTTGAGAGATATTTGTCTTGTAACATAAAGAAGTTTTGAAGAAAATTTTGTTCCATTACTACTTGTTTTGTTGTTTTTTTCACCAAAGGTAAAAGTGAATGAAGCAGAAAAAAATTACAAAGCAATACAAGACAAACTTATAACAGTAAGTGAAGAAGCACAAGCTCTTCATCCTCAGTGTATTTCTTTGAAGGCTGAAGTGCAGGCAAAAAGAAAAGCAGTCAATGAAACTGAGGTAGGCAAAAAAAAACCCCTTTCAAAGTTCATACCAATTTAAAGCTTTAAACTTGTCCATGCTCTACCCATCTGTAATTCTGCACCTGTGTCTTGGCTTCTTGAGTCCATAGTGGAGTTCAGAACAGGTGCAATTTCCTGCGTGTCTGACCAGTAGTGTCTGTTGGGGGCCCCTGGCGTTTATGTTTTTGCATAGTTACTAAACAGTGTTAAGCTTAGGTCAAAATAAATAAATAGATGTAATTTTTGAAAATCGAGTTAAGTTTGTCTGGTTTGGTGCAGCTCAGTATTTACTCAAAACTGTAGTTCTTTTAGAAATTATTTCTTCTATTTCTTAAACTACTGTGTCCTATTTCCTTGATAGATTGTTTATAATCGTTCCAAAACTGAGTTAAAACGTCTGGAAAAAGACAGTGAACAGCTGCGTAAACGAATTGAAGAACTGAAAAGCTGGTAAATACAGATACAGTGGTTATGGTGTATGTTTATTAAGGTACAGGTGGAAAAGAAGTGGGATTTTCTGATTAATGAGGAAACCTGCAGTAATAGAAAATATTTGTTTAGTCTTTAGCAGGCTCCAGTTAAATGCCTGAATATTTCTGGTCCTGCTTCTTTACATACTAAGATTTTGACTAGAATATCAAAAGAAGAGGTAATTGAGTAGAAAAAGTGGCTTCTATTTTTGTTTGTTTGTTTGCTTGTTCGTTTGTTAGGGGTTTTTGTTTGTTTTGGGATTGTTTTGGTTTGGTTTTGGTGATAATAGATATTCTCTAGCTTCCATGCTAGTATAAAACAAACATGTCTTAAACTAAATGCAGTAGGAATGTAACTGGGGAGAGTTACATGAGATTAGAAATTTAAAAAAAATTAAAATTGGCATTATTGCTACATAGATCTTGCAAGTTAACAGAATCTTAAATGTAAATGATGAGTATGTAAATGTAAATGATGAGTAAATCGTCTGTATGCTACAAGTAATAAAATTCATTTCACTTGTAAATCATCAGTATGGTTTTAAAATATGGACGTATATTCTTTTCTAGTGCTAATCAGGTTTCAGAGCCTGAGAAATTGGAAAGACAGAGGAGAATTGCATACCTGAGGGAGCAGTTAAAAGCATTCCATGATGAAGAAATAATGATTGGTCAGCAGGTGGATCAGTTTCAGCAGGCTATATCTAAGTGTAGGGAAGAACATTCTAGACTCAGGTAAGTTGTGGTTTTTGAGTGTAATTGTTCACCTCTTTGAAATTAGAGAGAATCCCTTCTTTTCTATATTCCTTCTTACATACCTGTGGTCTCTGAGGTGTTTGGCTCCAGTTTCTTTTTCACATTATAAGAGAATAGATACACTTAGGAGTAACTGCTGCTTCTATAGTTAAGGTAGATTCACAGAGGCTTTGAGGCAAAGTGGTTCAAATTTAGCCCATACACAAGATAGAAAAAACAAGGCACTCTGGCTTTGGTTTGGAAACCTGAACTTGAACAATGATTACTGGAGATATTATGGAAATGTCAATTATTGTCTTAAAGGATTTGAGAATTGTTCGTTAATGAACTTGGTTTAAATTACTCTTATCAATTATTTTACCCAATGCTTACTGTGTTTTGTTGAAGATCTTTGAAGACAGTGAAATTGAAGCATATAATTAGAAATGAAATAAATTTATTATAATTTGTTAGAAATAAAGAAGTCTTGTGGAACTGTTGCAAAGTAGTAATTTTATCTTCTTTAATGTTTCTTGAAACTATAAAAATATTATTGCATGTGTGTACCTAGCTTTATATTGAACTACTGACATCTTGATACACAATGCTATTAGTAATTGAAAAACAAGGCTTTATAATTGTATTAGTGCACTTAAGGCTCTACAACGACTGAAAAAAAAGTCTGTTATCTTAGGAGAGAAAGCAGTGAAGTGCAGCAAGCACTGGATGCCCAGCAGAAACAACTGAGAGACCTGAAAGATAGTAAAACAAACACTTTGAAAAGATTTGGACCACATGTACCAGCATTTCTTGAAGCAGTTGAAGTAGCCTATAAACAAGGACACTTTAGAAAGAAACCTCTTGGACCTTTAGGTAAGCATAATTGCTGAAACTTATTTTCTCATGGGATATTTTAGTATGGCTGCCAACATAAGTAGTAGTCTTTTTGAAAACTTTGTTCTTTAAGGAGCTTCAGATATATCTTCTTCTTCTGTGCTTCCTGGACTAAAGTTTTTATCATGATAGGTTACCTTTTGCTTCTGTCATGCACTCACTAACAGCTACTGGCTTTCCTCATTTTCCAGCTGTTTTTGTTGAGGTATTTTACAATGGTAAACTTTCACTGCATCCTTGCAACTCCCCCACACCCTCAAAGCATCAGAGAACTGTGCTTTGACTGCTTGTTCCTCAGTGGATAGCACTGTCCAGATCTTGGACAGATTTTGTTCAAAATGTTCAGTGGCTGACTTGTGGGTTTGTCAAACTTGAGATGTTTTGCATGGAACAAGTCAGATAGACCCAACTGAGATTTTCTTGGGAAGCTAACTTTTATTTGTCTTTTGTCCAGCTCTGACAATGGCTGATATTTTTAGTTTGTGAATGGTAGGAAATGTTTCAGCATATTCTGGATGTAAAGTACATGGCATTTACTGCAGGGTAAGAATGTGCAAACGTGTGCTACTGAAGATAGGTGATAAAATGGAAATTTTCATGTTTGTTTAATTTGCAGTATAGTTGCTCCACTGCCTTCATCCTTAAAGCATTAAATTGTTGATAAGCTGTCTTTGCCTTGATACACTTCTGCTAAGCTGCCATAAAATTGGTACCTTAATGGAAGAGAACATAGGCCTCCAACTATGTGTAGGTGTCTCTAGGCAGAGAAATTATATGTTTGTGTTCTCAGGTCTGTTGTAGTCTTTTAACTTTTAGTCAGCCTCTTAATTTTTTTTTCTACCTGTAAGGAAGTTTTATTTTAGACTCTTAAAAAAACCTGCAATACAAAAAACCAGGACCTTGAATGTTAAAAATGCTCTACTGAATGTTTTGTCATGGAACATAGAACCTAAAGACTTGCTTTGTACATTTATTTAGGTGCTTTGATTCATCCAAAAGATCCTGAACTGATCTTGGCTATTGAATCCTGTTTAAAAGGCCTACTTCAGGCATTTTGCTGTGATAATCATGGCGATGAAAGAACTCTCCAGTTTCTGATGTCAAAATATTATCCACGTGGACATAGACCTCAAATAATTGTAAATAAATTTCAGAATAAAATTTATGATACTAGTCAGAGGTAAGTGTGTTTTCAATTTTATTGTTTAGCCTTGATGGTTGAAAAGAACTGTTTGTAAATTTTTTTTGAAGAATCTCATGTGAGTTTTATGAATGGTGTTTTTTTTTTCTTTTCTTCAGAGCTGTTCATCATCCAGAATTCCCATCAGTTCTGACAGCACTGGAAATAGATAATCCAGTGGTTGCCAATTGTTTGATCGATATGAGGGGTATCGAAACAGTGCTGCTGATTAAAGTAAGGCTTTATGCTCCCTGATGATCTGTAAAGAAACATGTGGAGCACTTATGACACCTTCACTGGTAGTGTCTGTAATGGATAAAAGAGGTAGAGGAAGTTTTGCTCTCCTCTTTGCTCCATGTGTTTCAGGACCTTCCCTGTTTGTTTCTGGATTGTTTGCCACTACCTTTCTGGGCCTCTAAGTGGTGTAGCTTCCCAGCCTAAATAATCCTTGTGTGTGTAATCAGCCTCCTAACTGCTGGCTCTGTCTCATGTCTCTCTGCTAACTGGTGGGTTCAGGATGTGTTGGGTTTGTGTAGTCCAGGAGTCAGCAAAATTGGCAACCCGCCCCTACCAGTTGTACCTAGAAGCTGGTAGCTAAGTTTTCTGACACTACCTGATCTCTGATCTTAATTGATTTTTGATTTTCTGTTAGTACTGAACATACCAGCTCTTGGAGATAAGATTACAGGTAAAATGTTCAAAGATAAAAATAAGGTGTATGTGTTTTTATTTAAAGAAGGGAGGTATTCTCTAAGTAAGCAGAGCTAAGGATCCTTACTTTTTGTGAATTTTAGCTTTCTCCAGAATCTCTTGTCCCAGTTTATCCTCTGCCATTCTTACTGGAAAGAGGCAGTTCGTGCTCTGTCTAATGTAGAGCTGACTGTTTATCAAGCATGACTGTCACTGAGTGGGTGATATAATAGCTGAACTCTGTAGGCTTTTCTCATGGCAGGGATGTTGGGATTGTTCTTCCCCGTCTGCCTGAACTAATGGGTTATTTTCATAATATTGTTATCTTTGGGCCCTACTTGAACAATTTCAGCTGAATCTGAAACAAGTATTCTGTGGGAAAATTGATACGTTGGAATGGATAATATGGTTGCCTTGGACAAAGGCACTTGTGACCACTTATTCTGGCACTGTCCATGTTGGGGTCTTTTACCAACATGTTTCCCTGAACTTTAATTGAATATTGTTTGGTGTCCTTCATACCTTGCTTTGGAAGCTTGTTTCCTCTATGTTTACTCTACTTTTGACAGTTGAATATGTCTGTGCATAGTGGCCTTCTAGTTAGTGATTTTTTTCCCCCCCCCGTGGCAAATTATAAGGGACTGATTAGACTACAGAATTCACAAATAAACAACCAGTTAAGCTTAGTGGGTTCTCGAGAGCATAAATGTCTTACTCAACTAAGAAAAGTAGATTCTTGACATTATAGATAATTTTCACATTCTTTCATTACTGTATTTCTTTTTAATTAAGAAATGAAGTTATTTCTGGGTGAAAACATATAGACAACTTTTAAATTCTTGTCCTTGATTATGGTTGCTTTTCTGCTGGTATTACAAGGCCATTTTGTTTTTCAGAATAGCCGTAGGGCTCGTGAGGTAATGCAGTGCAATCGGCCTCCAAAAAACTGTAAAGAAGCTTTCACTGCTGAAGGTGATCAAGTATTTGAACGTCGGTATTACTCTTCCAATTTTGTCAGACCCAAGTTCCTAAGTCAAGATGTTGAAGCAGAAATCAGGTTGGCATCTTGAAATGTCTTTGTAGAAAGTGCACTTGTTGGCATGAATAGTGGAATTGCATATTTGTCCATTTGCATGTACACTACTCTCTAGTCTCTCCATTTTCTTTCTGAGATTTACACTTCCTTTTTGAGAATTCGAGAAAATCTCTTCATTTCAGTGCATTTCTGTGATAGGAATAAACTTGCATTGTATGTAATTATCTTTCAGCTTGTAGTATGTAGATCTTACCTACGAAGCAGGGATTTTCTGTGCTCAGTAGTCTTCTTTTTTCATTCTTGGTCAAAAAGAGTATGGAGTCAAAGCTGTTCCTTTAAAAATGTAGCACTTGAGCAATGGTGACATAAATCACTGCAATCAAGGCCTGGCTGTTCAAAGTTGTTAGCACATATCCTCCTACTGGTTTCAAACTTTGCATCTGTGTTTCCTCAGACTTTTCACTTCATTCATGGTAGGTATCTCTGAGAATTCCCTCACCTTTTATATTTCTAGGGTTTTTTTCTCTCATTGCTTTCAAAAAGGTAGTTGAAAAAATAAAATGTTCTTCAAAGATTACAAACTTGAGCTATCCCCAAGGAAATTTGTGACAATAGAATACTTTCATTTTGAGGCTCAGATTATATTAGAAACATATTAGGTAATTTTATTATTAATAGCTGATAGTATAAACTGAATTGAATGATAAAATTTATTTCTATTACCTCAAAAGTTTTAAATATGTCAGTTAATTGTAGTTTGTTCACGTCAGTATATAATGAATTTCAAAGATTATCTTAACTTTCAAAGTATTACAGGCATTCCATTACCAATTTTGCTTCATACATGTAATTTTTATTTGTGTATTTCTATATGTGTGTGTCACAAATAATATATATGTAGTGTGCAACACCTCAATATCTCTTTGTTTATAAAGTCACTTGGATAAAGAAATTGAAAACAAAAGGGCACAGTTGAAAGCCTCTCAGCAACGCTTACATTCCATTGAAGATGAGATTAGGCAGAATGAAGATCATCTCTGTGGTCATCGGCGACACCAAAAACAACTGCAGGTACAGTGTTAGCTTTTTGAAACTCCTCAGTCTTTCTCTATTTCTCTTTGACTTCTGCAGTCTGTTTGGAGTGCCTGATAGTTTTTAATTTTTATCCTTACTTTTGTTGTTTGCTTTCATGTTTTTTGTTTTTGTAATATGCTCTTATAATTGAAGACAGAATGATAGAGGCCACATCAATCCTAGCATATGCAATTGTTTCTGTTTGGTATCTTTCCCCCCCTTGTGCTAAATCTTAGAAATTTCTACTGCTTTTTTTGACACTAGTAGTAAGCTGTTGCACAGAAAAGACACTTGCAGCATATAATGCTTCTCCCTCCTTTATTTCTGCTGAGCCTTGCCTCTTTATTCCCAGAGTTTTGTTTATCTTCTTGCTGTTCCAGTATATTCCTAACCCATCTTGATATGCTGAATATCTTTTCCTTAAGTTCTCTTAATTTTAATTTCTTTAAAAACCATTTTACAGCTATTAGCCTCCTTTCTGTGGTCTCTGGTGCTTCTAGGTAGGATATATATTTGTGGTGGACAGTGGTGCTCCAGGTAGGCAGTGTAAGCTAATACATACTGTATAAGGTTGTATTCAGTAAATTATAAGTAAGAAGCTGCACAAAAACCTGGCATGTATTGTGAAATAATGAAGATAAATACTTGGAGAAAAGAAAATGTATTTCATTCAATTGTCATATTGAATGGAAGTATGATAACTTAATGAAATAAAGCACACAACTTTCAGAACAAGTTACATCTCATGAAAATGAATTCCACAGGTGGGTGTGAAGAATTGTGTCTCTTGTTAGTCACTAGCGAAACTGAAAAATACAAGTATCTTCTTTCCTGTGATGACTTAAATGAACAAATGTGAACTTTTCTCTTTAGTTAAGCTTCAGAACATGTATTTTTTTTTGTCTTCTCAGGTAAAAGTAAGAACAACAAATGCAGAGATAGCAGATCTTGAAAACATGGAAGAACACCAGTCAGCAGACATCCATATATTGGTAAGAATCCCTCAGTCTCTTCTTTTGGGTTTTAGTGACAATTACATTGAGCTGCTCCTATTCTCACTACAGTTATAGAGTACTTCATGTAATACTGTACCCTAATACTGATAGTAAAAGTCTGGTAGAGTAGTTTATAAATGTGTCTCCTTTTATTATTCTTTACTTTAATACATTTTGACAGCAAGATGAAGCTGAAGAAAATAAGGGTAGGATGGAATCTGTAAAACAAGACATGCAGCTACAAAGCAGAAAAATGGAAGAACTGAAGAATAATCTCCAAGCAGCTGAAAAAAAATTAGAAGAAGCGAAAGAAAAAATTCATCAAGTTGAAGAAATTGCTGGCCCAATTAAGGTAACAATAATTTTATACTGTTTTTTTTTTTTTTATTTGTCCCATTTGTGTGTCAAGGTGAATGAGGTTAAGAAGAGGTGAGGCAGGAGAAAAGAACTTGCTGTTGCCTGATGTACTTAGGGTCTACCTAGAAAATAGAAATGGAGCATTCCATCTAGAACATGTTGGAAAATGGGCTTGCCAGCATTTTGAAGGTGATGTTGATTGTTACATGTAGTCGCTGTAGTATTTTTTTGTTTAATATGAGTTCATTTACAGTTATCTTAAGTCATGGAGTGAAAAGGCTGGAGAAACAGTTTCCTTGACTTTCCTTTCTCATGCATCACATTCGTTGTTTCTCTTGTTTGTTTGTAAGAAACCTTGGCTCAGAATGTTCATAACTGTTCATTTCTCAAATTAGCATTTGAAGTTCTACATGAAGTAGTTGTTATCTTATGAAGTTACTTAATCACAGAAGGTACCAGTATATAGTTTTAATTATTCAAGACTACAGAAGGCACCTGGAAATGGCAGAGAAGTAACAAGACTTAAATAACAGAATGGTGATGTGCAAAATTTGATATTGACAAATGCAAGGCAGTCTCACTTTGGCAAGAAGAACTTATAGTTTGAAAATAGAAAACAGAAATAAGAGTTCAGGGCATTTATAGTACTGTAAACTTGTAGAAGGATGAACTGAAGAAAACATAAAGATCACTATGGGAATCTCTTACACGTCTCACTTAAGCTGTAAATTGCTGTGTTAGCCAAAATTAAAAGAGCAGACAGGAGTAAGGAAACAGGGCAGCAAAGCAACAGATAAATGTGTTAGTTCTAATATATCTAATATAGAAATTATATATTAAAAGAATTCTAATAATTTAATAGAATATTATAGATTTAATTCTATTACTGTTCTATTAATATCAATATTAAAATTCTATTTTAAAATAACCACTCTGGATGGAAAGCAAAGAGATTTATTCAGAATATGAAACATTACTGCTTGTTGTTTAGAGTACTGAACACAATTGAGGGAAGCACTGAAATTCCTGAAAAGGTTTTAATTCAGATGTGTTGTTAAGTGTTCTACAGTTGTTTAATGAGCTACTGACATATAGCAAATTGTGGTTTTAAGATAGTATTGGAATAAAGTAAGAGCACCTGTTATTGTTGATGATAGTTTTCTTGTTTGTTGTTCTGGGTTTTTTTAGTTGTTTCTTGTTTTTATTCTGCTTGGTTTGGTGTTTTTGCTTTTGTTGTTAAGACAAGCCATCTAGTTGACAGGATTGAGGAAGAAAATTATGTCCTGATTTATGTCATTCTTTATACCTCTTTGGTTCTCTGGAAAGATAAATCACTTTAACAGTATCAATACTTACACAGTGTTAGGTTGCTGGTGAAGGGTCTGGAGCACAGTTTCTGTGAGGAGCAGCTGAGGGAGCTGGGGCTGTTTAGCCTGGAGAAAAGGAGGCTCAGGGGGTACCTTAGCAGTCCCTACAACCACCTGAAAGGAAGGTGTAGTGAGGTGGAACTCAGTCTCTTCTCCTAGGTAACAAGTGACAGGAGGAGAGGAAATGGCTTCAAATTGCACCAGGGGAGGTTTAGTTTAGATATGGGATGAAAAATATTCTTGGAAAGGGTTGTAAACTGTTGGAACAAACTTGCCAGGCAAGTTTGGAATCACTATCCCTGGAAGTGTTCCAAAAATGTGTGGCTATTGTACTGGAGTATGTGGTTTAGTGGTGTGTGGTGGTGATGGTTTTGGGTTGATGGTTGTACTTAATGTTCTTAAAGGTTTATTCCAACCTCAACTATGCTATGATTCTATGACTTCATGTGACAGGTGTAGCAGGACACTGAATTTTCACACAGAAATGCAGTTCCAGCTGATGTTACACAGACATCAGAAGTTCCAGATAGAATGTAGTGTAAAAAATAAATGCAGCTTTTTGAGCTTTAGGAGAAAGCATAGCTTTTTTTAAAGATGGAAACATCTCAAGATATAATTCCTAAAATCACTCCATGTACTTACTCCTTGTCAAAATTAAGTATAGACTTTCTCATAAGCTGTTGTTAAAGCTCCCAGACTCTAGAAGTAGTGCTACTGAAAGAAAAATAAGTTAGAACAACCTGTGAGAAATCAGTAAACACTAGAGAGATTCTCAGGAATCTACCCCAAACAGCTCACATTGTGATTTCTTCCAAACAGGCTGAATTAAACCAGGCTAAGTCAGAAGTGGAAAGCAGCAAATACCATTTGCAGCACTATGAAGACAAACAGAGGGAGCATGAGGCTTGCATAAATAAGCACAAAGATTTACTCATTTCCAAAGAAAAGGAATTAGAGGTACGTGTGGTGGTTTTTTGGTTAGCTGTTGAAGTCAGATGGTCATGATTCTTCTAATATTTAATATAAATCATTCCACTTGTATAACAGACAGACCATATTAATATACTCAGCTCCACTGAGTATTCTGTCAGCTATGTCCTACACTAACTATGTAAAGCTAGTAAAGTAATTTTGTATAAATGAATTGAAACCTCTTTTTTTCTGACAGGACACCATTTCTGTCTTGACAGATAAATTAGGGTTCATCCATCTAGGACTATTTCTTCTGTCTTTTGCAATGAGAAGATTAAAATTACTTAAAACTTGTGGCTTAAGTTAAATTGAATAATATTGTTTTGGTCTTGTATGGTAGGTTTTTCCTTGTGCAGGCCCAATATCTGGTCTTTTCAAGACTTACCTAATCAAGCTTTATTAACTAACTCTGAAATCACATCCGTGAAGAATTTTGAAAGACTGCCCTATTTAAATATGGTGATTTTGGTTCCTTATTTATCTGCATTAGCTAAATAACCATGATTGTATTAAAAATCTTGGATACAGTTCTTGGCACTGAAATAACTACTCATGTATAAATGTTGTCAATAAAACTGTTAACTGGGTTTGCTGAAGAACACACAAATACTGTTTTTGCTTGGAGTTTGTGATTTTCTGTAGCATAAAATACTTGTTGTGAAGACTAAACAGATTTTTGAAAAATATGACAATTATTTGAGTTTCAAACATTCCTTTAGGAAAAAATGGCAAAAGCAAAACAAATCTTCTCGGAGCGCATCAAGGTCAGCAGAACTGTTAAAAGTCTTGATGCAGAAATGAATCGCTTGAGAGAGAAGATAAATTTAGAAAGCAGTCACCATGGTAACAGAGAAGAAATAGTCCAGTAAGTCATCTTTACTAAAGTCTAAAACAGTTCAGGTAGGACGGAAAAGAGAGGGGAAAGAAGAGTTTTCTTACCGACTCCCTATGTGTTTATGTGTGTATTTAGTACTTAAGCTATGTATGAAGGTGTAGAAATGTGTTGTACTGATTCTCCCAGTTTTATTCTCCCAGATTTATGAGTCCTGAAACACTTTCAAGTGATTTTAAACAGCATCTGTATATATATGATGATACCAATAATCAGATACCCTCTTAGTGTTTTGAAGTATCCCAGTTATGACTGCACAGATTTGACTCACCATTATTTTGTGATGTATTTAGTATTAAGCATAATTCTAGATTGAGTAACTAATGCACCGGCTGGGCAGCTCCTTGAGGTTTTGACTTTAGTGTATTTCAAGGAAGCAGTCCCCTCATATATTCTTGAGTGTTGGGAAACCAGTCCTTCATTCTCCTTGGTGAAAGAGTTTATTTTCAAAAGAATTAAAAATAGAATTAAGATTTAATTTTTGTCCACATTTCATTTGTGAACAGTTTCTTACTTGATTTATCAAATGCTTTTAGCTTTCACATAAATCCTCACAAGAAAGCTTTCACTTGAATATTTGATTATCAAAATTATTTTCAGCATTTATAACAATAGCTCAGTTTTTATGTAATGCATATTACTCCTAACCTTTCTGTTAATTAAAACAGGCAATTTCGTTACACAAAGGAAAGATACGAGGATGCAAGCAATAAAGTAAAGAATTTAAGGAGGTTTATTGCGGTGCTGGATGAAGTAATGACAGAGAGACTCAAAGTGTATCGGCAGTTCCTAAGGTGAGTTTGAGGCAGTGTTCACAACAATGTTTTTAACCTAAGCTTGCTCCCAGTTGCAATCTTCTCATGCCTGAGAGTTTAGAGGAAGCCAGGACTGACAGCTGGAAAAGCAGTAAGGTAGTGCAACCTGTATTTTGCTTAATCCAAAAGACCTCAGCTGTGCTGATTTCATCCAAGGCAGTTCTGTTTGAGTGCTGGTTTTGGTCAGTAAAAGGTCAGCAACACAATAGGACTTGAAATAATCTGGACTGTCACTCTTTTTTTATTGATTATAATCAGTGGTGCTGAGCTCCTATAATTTCACTGTGGGCCAAACACTTTTCTGCTCTCTGTTGAAAAATTTTGAAGATTTTCATTCAGATTCTATAATTTGACAGCTTCTGCTCCATTACTGTGTACACCCCATTTTTCTTGCTTTAGTCCCTTAATATCCTAAACCTATCCATGAAGATGTTGTTGTTGCCTTCCTTCAAAAGGATTCTCTCCAGTATGTCTAATGTCACCCACTTGAGAGTGCAGTTAATTTTGGGAGAATGTTGTTATTGGAGGAGGAACTGATGATGAAAATCTGTTGTCACTTTTTCATGTATTTAAAAACTTCCTCCCCTAATGTTTGTTTGCTTGATTTAAGGAGCCTTTCTATGCAATGCAAACTCCACTTTGAGCACTTACTACGTGTTCGTGGTTGTTCTGGACATATACATTTTGATCACAAGAATGAGACGCTTTCCATAACAGTAAGTTATTTTATATTACTTCAATTACCATAATACATAATGAATTATTATTTATTTTAGTCTCAGGTGCTAGAAATGCATTGCAAATGATAGAATAAATTGTTTTTCCCTCTTCAAACTGTGATGCGCTAAATTGTAGCAGTGTAAATATTCTGATCCAGTAATCAATTAAATCATATAAAAGAACTAGTTGGGATTACAAGTAGAAAATTGTGAAGTATAAGTTATAGAAATGTTAGGAATGTTGTGCCTTGAAATATGCAGCCATAGGAACCTCACCAAGAAGTTGCTGGACTTCTGTGTTTTGGTTAAGAAATTATGGAGACTGTCATGCACACCACTTATGCTGCTTTGGACACCCCTAGCCTTCCCATCTTGGTTTGAATATCAATGATTCCAATCAGTAGACCTCAGTAGAGATGACCAATTGGGATAAGAATATTGATGAAGTTATATAACTAACAAAACCAGTCATTGCAAAGGTTAAATTTATTAAGAGCGGCCGTATTAGGCATGGTATGTAAAAGAACTTACGTAACAGTGATTCAGCAGAAAAAATATGTAAAAATGGCTGGATTTTGTCTGTTGAGAGGAACACATTGGAGGAGTTTCCAAAAGCCTGAGTGAAGAAGTGTCTGCTTAATCACATCAAATTGGTGTTGGATAAGTTTCTTCTGTCCCATTTGGTGCCAGGAGGATGTTGTTGAAAACAAGCAAGGACAGAAAACATTCCCATTTTAAATGGGCAGGTTGCTAGATTACAAGGAATAAATGTGGACTGTTCATCCAGTCTTTCAAAATAACTCATTCTTTGTTCATTTATAGGAGGTTCACCAGTATTTGTGTGATTGCATAATGGCTCTAGTTGTTATTTAAACAACTTAATGCAGGAAAGCTTTGATAGGCTTTTTTTTCTGTGTCCTTTTTAACATAGATCCCAAAAACTTTTATCATGGATTTATTTACTTGAGTTTCTGTGGGAGACTTCAGTTTTAGGGATTAAGGGGAAAAATGAGCAGTGGCAACATAAATACATGTCACAGTCCTAATTAGACAGGTGAAGCACAGATATCTGAAGAACTAAACTCAGTCCATAAAATACCAAGTCATTACTTGATTTTTAGGAATATATTTTTCAATAACTGATGTCTCACGTATCTCACAAGAGATCTGTATTTAGTCAAGGAATGTAAGTTGCAAAAAGAAAACAATTCCCTGTAAAAAAAATTCCACATCAAAATAATCCTTATTTGCCTGCTTAACTTGTTAAAGGCGATGCAATTGGCAGGGGAAGAAAATGCTCAAGTTTCATCTTACAGGAGTGCCACAAGATGTCATCATAATCAATGTAACCAAACACTGTTCACAATGTTTCATGCATACCATATAAAGAATCCCTTCCTCATTTTAAATTCTTTTGTAAATCAGTTGCCTGCTTTTCTATTGTACCTGGTAACCATGGGATTTGACTGTTATGTAAACATTCATGTTGACATTTATTAAACGCTATTTAACAGCTATTAAAAATAGAGATTTGAGTAACAAAACTGTGGCAGAGTCATTCAGTCTGTTCAGTATGTATGACTGGGATAGAAGAAGTTGCAGTGATCCTAGAAATGTGTTAGTAAATGGTTAGGAGCCATCCCATTCCAGAATGGCAGTTGCAGTGAAATGGCAGAAAATTGTTTTCAAGTGATCTCTGTTGATGTATAATGTGTTTGCTGTTAGAACTATGATTCTGTTAGTATGTCTTCATATCAGATTTAAAAATTGTTAAAATGTTTTTATTTCAAGGTTCAGCCTCGAGAGGAAGAAAAAACTGCCCGTAGTGATCTGAGATCCTTATCAGGAGGTGAACGTTCCTTCTCCACAGTTTGTTTCATTCTTTCTCTGTGGAACATTTCTGAATCTCCTTTCAGATGCATGGATGAATTTGATGTCTACATGGTATATAGTTTAAACTTTAATTAAGTCTCCCATTCTGATCTGTATAAATCAGTGAAATAGTTGGGTTGTTACTTGTGTTTGGTTAGATTTAAAACCACCATAGTTAACTGTAAATTATAAAAAGTCCCCAAACTAAAATCAAAATTCCCCAAAACAAAATTTGTTAGTGATCTTGTTCACTTTGGTGACTTCTGAAGCTTATTTCGTTTCTGAAGTTGGTATCCAGAAATATGAGCCTTTCTGTTAATTGATGTGTTCAAACCTTTGTTCAGCACAAAAATAATAAATCATCTGTTACTGTGTTTGTCAGAGGTTGACTTTGCACATTTCTGGGACATTCTGGGCTTGGCATGTGCTTTGATTTCTGCCAATTTTGAGATCAGTGTGAGGTTTTTTCAGAGTAAATGTAACAACTGGGTTCAATGCTGCTGCTCATTTTATGGAAACTCGATGTTCCAAGATGTTAAAATGCAGAATAATGAACAATAAATACTAATGTTAGCTAAAACTGTTAAATCATATCTTTGTGTACAGCTTCCCTGGACAGGCCACTAACCCATTTTGAAATTTATTTCCTTATATCTAAAATTTATTTCTTACTTATTAATATGCAAGGTGGTATGAGTTTGATAAAATAGTTCTGTGAGGAAAAGATTTGATACCAGCTTACTTAATTTTGCCTCAGTGTCCCTTCCTCATCCATCATTTATTTGCTAGGAATCACCTAGAGGGAACAAAGATAATATAGTCTATATTAAAGAATTTCAAAGAGGAGAGTATGCATCTAAGGTAGTGAAGTAGTAGTTTTTCAGCCAACATTCAAATCTTAGATTGTATTTTAAAAGTTAGTGGTGCAGAAGTTTATCCATCTTTCTGGAAAAGCATGGATACTCAGAACTGTAGGCCTTGCAAAGAACTTACATGTCATCTATTCCATAAATTTTTCCTCGTAATTTGTCTTTCCACTGCAGTTCCAGTTAGTGCAGCCTTGCTGTTCACGCATTCTGCAGTTGCTCTTGGTGTAATCACAGAGCCCCACCCACATGGGGACTCCACAGTGTATTTTTGTGGGACATCTCTGCTTTCATGAGGAACAGCAGCAGAGCTTCGTTAGTCCCTCCTATTAACAGCTTCCTATTGCACATCTTCTTCAGTAACCCTAATTCATAGGGTTGCATTCAAAATAGTAATTATGATAGTAGCAATAATAATCCTTATAAAAACAAGCTCTATAGTATCATAATATCATGATATGATAGATTTCATGGGGCCCTTAAATCATTCCAGGTGGTTTTTCAGGCAGGATTTTACGGGAAACATTATTCTGCTAAAGTACAGTTCATCTCAGCATACCAATAAAGTAAGAAGTACTGTATGTACATCTAAGATAATAGAAAAGCACTATAAGTAGATGAGTGTGTGATTTTTCTGATAGAAGCTTTCCATTGCCCATGTATACTAAAAAGTACAGTCTAAGAATGTCCCAGGCTGTAATTTGTAGCTTTTAGATTTTTACCCCAATGTTTCTCCAGTTTTTCTTAGTTTTTCTTAGTCTTATTTAGGTACTTTCTTTAGCCAGCCTTGGCTGTATAGCAGTTAATTCTGGTAGGTGTTCTAGAATTATGTTTTCTAATCTATTTATTACTGTCTGTACCACTACCTGAGAAATCTTTTGTCTTTAGGATATGGTTAACAGAAGAATTGCCATCGATATGGTTCTGGAGAGGGCTGACTTTCAGCGGCATCGACAGTTCATTTTGTTCACCCCCCTGAGCATGAGGTAATACTGCTGTGGGTTATTTCAGGATACAGCAATCGCAAGGGAGTTCTCTTGCAGGGAGTATAACTTGAAAAAGATGAATATGAGGAGAAAGAAATTATGCTGTTTGTAGCAGTAGAACATAAACAATTAAGCAGTTCATTGCTGATGGTTCTGTGAATTTCAAAGGGTTTTTCTAATAGGTGTTTTTTTTACTCTTCCTTACATATTGGTAATTCAGTGGGACTTGAATCAGTTTATCTGATATAAAACGACTTTTAGAAATGTTTTATTTTGTCAAACAGGCTCTTCTTAGCTTGGCTTTGTATGTCCCTCTCCCCTCCCAAAAATAACAAAAGACCTGGGATTTTTTTCTATTAATACTACACTACTTTCAAGGGGTTTTTCATCTGAGTTGATTTTATTATCTGGGTTTTAATGTTGCAGATCTGGAGGCTCATAGCTTACACCATGTTTTAAATTTTTGATCTAGTGGTTTAAAATTCTTTCAAAACCTCTATATAAAACCGTGGTAGAGCCATTCCCTGTTTAAGGGGACAGTCATGTCTCTAACCTTGTGCAGCCAACTCCTTTCTATTATCTCACTGTAACCAGTGAAACCTGTGAGGGTAATTAAAGCAGTCTTCAAAAAGAAGTTGATTTATTCCTAATTGCCTTCCCTTACTAAAGAATATAAAAAAGTAGAGTAGTGGTATCTGTTGTTATTTCAGTAGAAATGCTTTTGTCGAGATTTTCTGAAACTAATAAATACACAGGAATTTTTTGTATGGTTTTTGAATTTATTATATTGTTCCATGTTTCATGTTCAGCAAACATTAAATTTAACAGAAATATGGGGGCAGATTCAGGAAAAATCCATTTAGGATCATCAGTGGAGAAGCCTGTGTATATTTGTGTTTAGTATCTTTGCTCATTCTTAGTATGTTGTGATTGATTACACGTGTGTATATTGTGTGCTACTTCAGGATCTGTAAGGCTTGTATTCCATCTTGTATTCCATCATTTGTTCATTTGGAGGTTTTTGTTAAAGGACCTTTTCTCTAGTTAAGGCAGTCTAGTTGTTACAAATGACATGATTGAAATGAGTGCTTGTCTTTACCTCAAGCTTTTTTTGAAATCAGACCCAGAATCAGTTCCGTGAAGCCTGAACTTCACCCCATGTTTATGTTTTTCAAAACTGTCAAAGAAAAGAGGTGGAGTTATTTAAAGGAAAATATGTAATGTAAAGAATCGAATGGAAATACTGAAATTTTTGGAGAAAAAACACTGTTTAAATGATGCATCCTTTATTTTTAGTTCTCTGCCTACAAGTCCCCATATTCGAATCCTCCGCATGCCAGACCCTCGAAGAGACCAAAGAACACTGAATTTCCAAAATAGGAATGACAGAGATGAAGATCACTAAGTATCTCTGTATGAATATGGTATAATATTGCAGACAAATGTGGAATAATAAATGTAAAATTATTGCTTCCTGATTCTGAAAAAGACTATGATTTGTTAGATACTCTCAGGAAGATATTTCTTTATTGTTATTAACTGTTTTTTAAAGGAATACTGTCTGTGCACAGAGCAAGAATAAGCACAGTTTGGATGAAGAGAAAATTTTAAATGTTCTGTTGATATTTTTAGCTACTAGCTGTAGTTTTTTTTTATCTGTTCTTCTGTTTTTTCTTCTGGAAAAGTTGAAATATATTTTGTATAACTATAAAATAATATTTTAATAAACTGTTTGAACTGATACTTTTGGTAATGTTTTAGTGTCTCTACACACTTAAAATTAGCATTAAGTTAAAAATGTTTCTTCCTAGCTATGCTTTATTTCTTAAATATGTGGTAGGTAATTAATACATGCAGTAAAATGTGTTTCATTTATTTTCTAATGAAACCTCAGTAGCTGAACATGAGAAGCTGTTACAACTTATACTTTCATAATTAGAAAAGGGAAAAAATTATATGTAGTGGGAATTTATATCTTTGTGGGAAAATAGTCCTTTGATTACTTTCCTGGAGAGCTTGAGTGTCTTTGGACATGAGCTGACAAAACCTAGCAAGATGTGTCTTTATAAACCTAGATTCTTAATTCCAGTGAATCAGTTCTCTTTAAGTTTCCAGATACAGAATAAGTCTCTAAATATTCATTTTATTATAATAAACTAAAGAGACCCAAGTCTTTACAATATATAGGAATGGAGAAGAATAAGAAGTTTGGGAACTAATACAGTAACTTTTCTACAGCACTGTAGATCTGTGTTTTGTTGGGTCTCCCTGCCCTTCCTCCCCTGCCATGTTTCCCTGTGACTAGAGCACTTATACTTGATTTGTTAAGATATTGCAAGCATTTACTGGGGATAAGAAGGAAAAAGAACCAGGTTTTTCAAAGTCACTCAAGTTAACCTTTTTTTCCTCTCCTGTTCTTTTTTTCTCCAGGACCTTGAAATTTTTGACAACTCTTCAAAAAAAGTCACTTTTTAGAGTTCAGCTGCATTTCTTTTTTGTTGTTGTTTTGGGGGATTTTTTGTTGTTTGATGTTACGTGGCTACAAAAACTATTGAGACTACTCAGAGAACAATATTCAGCAGTTTCTGTACTTTTTTACTGAATAGCAGTTCCTCAATAAAACCTTACTACAGCGTAAGTTTTAACTTGACTTCGTAGTGTAATTTGTTTTCAGTCGCAGCATAGTATTAAACTTGTAGGTTTCTTTAAAATATGGAGGCTAGGTAAGACTTGAAGGAAATAACACCTTACAGAATCGTGGGACCATAAAAAATGCTGAGTTGAAAGGGACCCATCAGCTGCATGATGTTCCCAGCTGAATTCTGGCAAGTTGAAGTCCCTCATAAGGAGGAGGACTGTTGAGCTGGAAGTGTGCCTTAATTCCTTAGAGAACCATTGATCACTGTCATTGCCCTGGCCAGCAGGTCTGTAGTAGACTCTCAGGATGACGTTGCATTATTTGTATGCCCCTTGATTCTTCGAGGCTTGCAGCTGTGCCATTACCTACTGTGGGCCCCATACATTACATCCCTCCCACTTCTACCCTGCCCGTCCCTCCTGAAGAGCCTGTAAACATCCAACAGGGCACTCCAATCACAGGACTAAACCCACACAGTTTCACTTATGCCAGTGGTATCAAATATCTGGGATTGGGCCAAAGGCTTGAGGTGGTCTTGTTCCTCATGCTGTGTGCATTAGTGTAGAAATATTTCAGGTGTGCTGCTTTGCAGCCAACAAGCCTGAAGGAGATGAAGGGATTCCATTGGTTTTCTCAAGTTCTGGCACACTGTCCCATCATTCCCCAGTAGCAAGCCTGGTTTTGTCCCTTTCGTCCTTCCAAGCTGGTTTAAAGTTTTGTCAATGAGCCCTGCTGTGACCCTGCTCTAGAGCTCTTTTTCCTCTCCGAGATAGGTGCATCCCATCAGGTGTCAATAGAGCAGGTGTTGATAATCTCATGGTAAAAAAGAATTTTTTTTTGCCTACCCCAGCCTTGGAGCCATGTATTGACCTGGTGGACCTGCCTATTCCTGGCAATATTATTCCTCATTACCAAAAGGATTATGGAGATTGCTACATGTGCTTCTGATCCTTCAACTGAAGGCCCTGAAGTCTCTTTGGATTGTCCTTGGAATTCTCTTGTTTTTTTTTGTCACTGCTGGCTTGAGCAACTAGTAGTGCATAGTAATCAGAGGGCCTTACTAGACTGGAGAGTTTTCCAGTAATTTCTCTTATCCATGCCCCTGGGAGCCAGCAGAATTCCCTGTGACTTGGGTCTGGTCTGCATGTCAGGCCTTCCCTCATCTCCCTCCCCTTGAAGGGAATCTGCTCTTACAGCTGCCCTTCTTTTCCTGTTAACAGAGGAGGGCTGGATGTGGGGTACGGGAGGTGTTGCTTTAGGAGGCCCCTCTGCCCCAAAAGGACCTTCACCTGGCCTTGTTCCAGAGCCTCATACCTGTTGTAGAAGGTTCCAGTTCTATTTGTTTTCAGAAGGAGGAACCTCCTGTGGAGTGTGTGGAGTGACCTGCTTCCTGCCTTCCTCTTGAACAGACCCTTGAGTACAAGACCTTGATTAATTACCCTGCAGGGTTCTGAGTCCACCTGCTTCTCCACTACAGAGGTTTGAGACTCCTGAGAGTCTTGAGACTGTGGCATCTGTGTAAATAACCTATCCCTGACTTGTTCACTCAAATACCACATAACCTGTTCACTTCCTCCTGTAGCTCCTTTACCTGTCAACAGCTCCTCAACCTCAGCACATCTGCATAGGAGCTGTTTGTCAGCCCCAGCCTGGCAAAGAGGCATCAGGCCTCCTGTCAGCCTGTGACCTGCACAGCTACCTCTGTCCTCAGCAGACCTGCAGTCCAGAGGTGTCTGACACAGCTGGTTCAGTGACTCTAGCTGCAGGGGAGTGAGCTCCATGCCACGTCATCCATAGCTGAGGAAGCTTCCACTGGTACACAGGTACAGCAGGGACTGAAGGGACTTTTTCATGCTCTTCTTCACCAGGCACTGAGTCTGTTTGCCTCTACAGGTGACCTCAGAAAGCCCAGGGTAATGGGCAGACTCCTGGCAGCTGTGAGGAGGTTACTGACAAAAGAGCACCAGCCTCCTTGTTAATGTGCATGCTGCAAGAGACAGACAGCAGTCATTGATTGAAGTGGGGAGGTTCTGGCTGAGTAAAGCAGGAGGGATTGTTCCTGATGAAGGTAAGAGGCCTTTGAACATGTTACAGAAGGTTTTGGAGTCTATTGAATAGGCTCCTGCATCTCCTTCAACAGGGAGCTGGGGAAGAGATCTATGAATGCCCTTACACACCTGAACAATTACATAATTCATGGTATTTAGGACTATGTGAAGAAACTGGGGAGTATCTTACAAAGTACATAATTTGCAAAACTTGTTGGACCAGCAGGTTGAGGGAGGTGATTCTACTGCTCTACTCTGCTGTTGTGAGATCATGCCTTGAGTACTGCACCCAGGTCTGGGCTCCTCAGCGTTGGAAGAGCATGGACCTGTTGGAGCAGGATCAGAGGAGGCCACACAGGTGCTCAGAGGGCTGGAGAACCTCTGCTGTGGAGGCAAACTGAGAGCTGGGTCTGTCCAGCCTGGAGAAGAATCCTCATAGCGCCTTCCAGTACTTAAAGGGGCTGCAAAAGAACTGGAGAGGGACTTTTTGCAAGGGCATGCAGTGACAGGACAAGGGGGAGGAGCTTTAAACTGACACATAGTCGTTTAGATTAAATATAAAGAACAAATTCCTTATTGTGGGGGTGGTGAGGCAGTGGAATAGGTTGCCCAAAGAAGTTGTGGACACCCCATCTCTGGAAATGCTCAAGATCAGGCAACTTGTTTTAATGGAAGATGTCCCTGCAGGGGTTTGGAATTGAATCATCTTTAAGGTGCCTTTCAATCCAAACCATTATTTGATTCTAGGACATGATCATGAATCATGTGTTTACTGGATTTTATGATGAAATTGGAGTATGTTTTAGATCCTTTTACAATATGAAACAGAATGGCATTGCATTATTTCCTCTTGATTTTCTTCAGCATCCAAAAGAAAAAAAAAAAAAGCAAGACTGCAGAGGCAGGAAAGAGTAAAGCATTTATCTTCATTAGTCTTCTATAATGAGTTGTGTGGAGAAATGAGCTTAAGGAAAATTAGTGCATTCCTACTGAGCTAGCACTTCAGCTTTCTCCTGTTATTATAGATTTACTTGAAATATTGGAGGAGGTGGTAACAATTTGTGGTAACAATTCTGGTCTTTCATTCAAATCAGTACATTGTATTCATTCTAATCTGACCCTGTACTTGATGAGGATGTGTTCCTGACCGTACAATTATTATAAGCATATTTTGATGGTGGAGAATTAATTCTGAATAAACAACTACTGAAGCCCTTGCATGGATGCACTTATTTTTGCAGTGGTCCTACTAAGGTCTCAAAACTATCATATTCTTGGTTCTTGAAATACAGGGTTTACTATTGTGGCTGCCTAGAGAGATGATTGCAGTGCTGATGTTAGATTTTTGAGTTTGACTGTCTTTGAGTTGCTGGCCATTTTGGATGGCAGTGCATCTTTTAATGCTGCACTAAAGTAAATGGAGCCTGTCTAATGACATAAATTCAAGGTGCAGGAAAACATAGAATGAAAGATTGCTTCTCATATATGTAAACCAGAGGTATCAAATCTGAGAAGTATTCAAGGTGGGCATGTCATTCTCAGAAGTATGTAATTTCTAGAATGTGCATTTCAAATTATGGCCAAATGCATGAAGTATACTCCCTAATTTGCTAAGACTATCACTTGTGTAGTGTAAGTAAAATTCTGGTATTAGAAAATGTAGTTGATATTTCTGCTTTTGCTGTTTGTTTGGCATACAAAACAACTGAAAAATGAGAGGATGGCTGTGGTTGTGGCAGCAATCAATTCTGTGATCCCCCCCACAACAAGCTGGTTTGTTGCTTTTCTTTTCCCTTTAATTTTCCGATGAGCTTCACTTTTTAAATTTGAAAATACAGAGAATGATTTGGTTTGTGTCATGTTTTATTGTTTGATTTTTAGCTATTAAAAGTACGGTCTCTTTTCTTCATAAGGTAAGGAAAAAATATCAAACATGCAATTTTAAGATGCTCAGATTGCTTTTTTTTTTTTTTCCCCCCTTTTAATCCAGCAAGCAACCAACTGTTTAAAGCATCAGGGCATAGGAAGGTTTTAATCTGCAGTTTCTGCGGTCTGATAGTTCTTCATCCTTTCCCAAGGCTGTGCAGAATTTGTCACATAGATAGAAACTTGATAGTTTAGATAGGATAGAGAGAAACTTGATTTGTGCACATGGAGTTGAAGAGGAAGTTGGTTCTCCTCGCTATCCCTCCTTTATCATCATACTTCATGGTTAAGTTATCAGTTGTGATTTTTAACAATGTCTGTTTATATTAAACAGAGTAGTTTAATGCCAGATGGTAAGAGGAATGTCTTTTAGTTCAGGAGGGAACAGCATTAAAAAACAGGTTTAGGCTGTGCAAATAAACTGTATTTCACTTAGACAGCTTAAAAAGCAGCACAGGTCTAGTAGCTGTGCTGGTAAATCTTAGCAATAGCATCTTAGAGCATCAACAGCTGCTCCATCCCTAAATACAAGAACTACAACTTCTAGTTTTGTATAATACGACTCTTCTAGTGAGTGAGTGTAAAGTAGTTTTCTTCATGGTTCAGTAATGAAATACTATTTCCCAGCGTACACTGACAGATAATTAAAGAGATTGAACTTGTTTTTTTTTTTATTACCATGCTGAAGACATGAAATAAGAATTAGGGGAAAAGGTCAAATGTTATAAATTTATTTTGGGACATATATATTGCAACCTCTGTGGAAGCTTTTGAAAATTCTGGCAAAGATCAATACGCTTCCAATAAAACCTTTAAACTTGCAATAAAACAATATTTTAAACATTATATATATATATATTTATATATATTCTTAATTAAAGGGTAAATTTTAGCAGGATTTTTTTTTTTTTAAATATACTGCATTCCTCTGACATAGCTCTTTCCAGATTGAAGGGATGCAAATGAGGTAAGAATTAAGGCAAACCTAAAAGGCATGCAAATGAAGTACATTTATATCCACTGACAATACAAGCACGTGTGGATCAGACTTGGGAGCCGAGGAGCTCTTCCCTTCTGTCTGTCCAGTACTACTTTACAGCAGAATGGTGACATGATTTATAATAAACAGTTAACATTACAATGGGAATTCAGTGTCACTAACATTACTCAGCCTAGGAGACACAGAGCTAGCATCAGTAAAACATGAACAATAAATAATATAATTCACTGCAGCACAGGCCTGCTGCACAGGCTTCAGAGGAAGAGGGTTGTTATGAAATGATATTGCACACATCACGTTGTGGCAGTTTATTTTTATAATATATACTTTTAAAATTCTTTAGCAAATGACATTCTCATGCACACAAGTGTTTCAAACACAAGAAGCAAGTCCATTTATAGGTAGTCCAAGCAAATTTTTGTGTGTGTGGAAATAGCTGCAAACTGAATGGAACATTAAACTTCTGTGCAGTCTATGACGCGTCGTACACAAGCTCATTTTTGAATGTCACACTGCAGGAGTAGTACAATGGACGGATCACTCTTTGCAGCTTCTTTGAATTCATCCAGTGTGATCTGATCGTCTTTGTTCTTATCCATCTTACTGAAGATCTTGTCTACCCGTTGCTCAGGCGTCAGGCCATCCTCATTCATTTTCATCATTATCACAGTGCCCACCATTTTGTAGATGGCCTTTGGAAAGAAACCAAATGGAAAATTCAACATGAAATTCAATCTAATTTTTTTTATGTGATCAAATTCTGGAAGTATGTTCTAACAATAAAATGACTGCAAGTTTCTCTAAAAATTGTTTTTGGTGTTGTGGGTTTGTTTACTTTGTTTGTTTTTTTTTTGTTTTCTTTTTCTGTTGTTTTTTTTTTCCCCCCTTAGAATGCAAAGTTCAGATACTTAAAACAAGGAAGAATATATTTTACTTTCTTTAGATGTAGGTTTATTTTGATGGTTATGTTTTGCATCCCACAATTAATTTCTTTGGTTTCCCATTTCACAATGTAAAACTCCTGTAACTTACTCTCTGGATCAATTGTTCAGTTGAAATATTTCACATAAATGCTGAAAAATTAGTTTTAGAAGTCACCACCCTTAAATAGGATTCTGTGTGTATGTGTGGGCACAATCTGGTATTAGCTGCTGTGGCAAGTTGCTGGCAGACGAAGGTGGTAAACTTCAGCCTTCCTCTTATGAGTTGTGGCCATCTTAAAGTCCATCTGTGAGAGCTCACTTAAAATAGCATGTGTTTTTATCCCTGTAAATTTCTGTAATCATCTGAAGTTAATCTCCAGTGAGGCTTCAACTACTTGAGCTACAGTCCAGTAATTTCAGGGGTGTCAAGTGACTTCAAGATGAGCTTTGTAAATCCTGTGCTGTGCTGTTCTTGTGATTAATCCATTCATCAGGGAAATAAAATCTCAGGATATTTAAAAGCTTATATGCACATATGTACTCTGCAGTTCTCCAAGATTACATCTATTAACAAACATGTTTGTGTTCTTCTACCACTTGGGCACCAGTCAGTGCAAGATTAATGTGTGTAATGTGCATTTAATGTACTGCACAGCCTCTGGTGAGCCTAAAACCTAAAGTCTGTGTGAACAAGGAATCAAATTTTATTAACGTTGTGACATTTTTGAGTGTCATATTGATCTCACCTCTATAATTTCCAGCATTTCCACTCTTGTAATTTTACCATCACCATCCAAGTCGTACATGTTGAAGGCCCAGTTCAGCTTTTGCTCAAAACTGCCTCGTGAGGTGATGGACAGGGCACAAATGAACTCTCTGAAGTCAATGGTCCCATCTCCGTTTTTATCAAAGGTTCGGAAGGCATGCTGGGCAAACTTAGAAGCATCTCCATATGGAAAGAACTGCAAAGTAATATATAGAACTGTGTTAATGCAAAGGAGATAGCTCTTTACCTGACTGCAAAGTGCCAAAGTGAGGCATTTATGAAGAGTGGTTGGTGAGCTTTGTGGGAAACTGAGCATCTGCAATGTAAGGTTCCCTAACAGTTATACTGGAATGATTATTAAAAACTTATTTCTACAAAAACCTCTCAGGTTTCCACAGGCTATAATACAAATATATATAATGCTACTTTAAAGCTAAATTAACTAGATAAATCTTAAAATGAAGTTGGGTGTAAATGTCAGATTGTGTATAATTTTCTCTGACTATGAAATAAAGAAGCCAGGGTGCATTCCAAGAGAATTTGAACCAGCCCTTGACATGTCGCAATCAAGTATATGTGTAGGATTGTTATATAACTTCATTTATTAAAAAAAAATAATCTACACATAACATAAAAAACTCACATGAACATATGCCAACCAACATTCCAGTACACAAGATGAAAACGCAGATTCAGTTAAATAATACTGTGCAGTGCTCTTCATGTTTAATATCTTAATATCCTTCCATGAACACTGCAATTGACTGTAGCTTAACAGAATATTTTAAATGACCATAACATGTAGGTTTTCAGCTGATATATTTTCCCATCAGGAAGTGTATGGTTTAAGACATTTGAGCAGGTAGTACTTTCTGTTGGCCAGACCCAAGAAAACACATCCCTAAAGAAATGGAGTTTTAAACCAGTGCTGTTAAACCTATTGCAGTGCAGGAACCATACATAAACAATGTTTGCGTATGTTTGTTATTATATTCCCAGCACAATTTCATGGAGGTTTTCCTGCTCCCACACTATAAACATGCATAACTCCCCATATGAGAGCCATCTTATTTTGTTCTTTTAAAAATTCCTATTCTTATTAAATATTGCATTTATTATGTAAGTTTGAAGGATAGTCATCAGTGGCAGCTGAAGTGGAGTTGCATTTTACAATTTTCCATTTCCCCATCCAGCTCTGTGTCTTGCCTTAAATATGCAAAACTTAGAGCTCAGCCAGCTGCTTTGCACTCTGTGGCCATGTGAGTCACATCAGCAGCCACTGCTGTGTTGCCACAGGGGTCCCAACCTGAAAGTTTCCTTTCAGCTTTCTGTTTTCCCTGAAAGAGCATTTGGTATTGTCTCATCCTGAAAATGTAACTTCTGTGCCTGTACTCAACCCAAGCCCTGTGTCTGTTTTGATAATCAAAACTGATGGAGCGGTCAAGGTACTGCTGCAGCTCCTTCTGAACTTTTTGTTTTCTGCCTTTAAATATGATCATGATTGGGCTCATCAAGGGATACAGAGATCTTTGGGTTCTCTAATACAATTCAGGATTTCAGGGCTGCAGTTGCCAGACCTTGCTCAATTGTTATTTTAGTGACAACCTCAACCTTTTGTCAGAACAAGGAGAGCTCCCTCCATGAGAAGGCTCCTTGGGCTCACAGGCTGGCATTCAGGGTCAGAAAAAAAGTTTGAAAATGTTATCTAAAACCTGAATGTTATTTTTAGATTCCTCATTGCTTCCTTTTCTCCATGATCCAGCTCCCCCTTCAATTCCTGTACCAGCTTCAAATGTTAAGATAGGTGATATTTAATTTTATGTATATGTGTAGAATGTGCACTTCTCCAGTCCACTGCTGAGAAGTTAAGAAATGGCTCTCATGGTCTATATTCCAGCATGAATTCCATGTCCCCCACCTTGTATTCTGGAGAGTCTGCTGGGTATTCAAAGCTGAAAGGAAAAATTTTTTGCTTTTTAAATCTGTGCTGGTGACTATCCTGTGATGTGTGTGTAACAGAACAAAACACTTCAAAATTTTACAGTCTTTCAAGCATTTTTGCTCAGAGCTGACTGCTGCTGAGGATGCTGCCTGATCTCCGTTCTGTGACGGTCACTCTACAGTCTCTTTAAAAAAAGGTAAATACCTGGAAGGACCTGAGACTGTTCTTTTCACTGCCCAGAAAACCAAAATACAGAAATGGTGCAAACATATTGATGAGACCAAAGAACAAAAGTACAATGAAAAAGCACACCTACACAAAAGGTGAAGAAGTGTCAGACACCCAAAAACATGTAAGAGTCCAAGAACAAAGTGGGGAATTAGGTTGGGTCAGTGGCTGAAGATGTTGAAGACCGTTTTTAAGTTGTTCTGGAACATATTTTTCAGTCTCCCACTGGAAGAGCATCAGCAAGCTGTGCCTACCTCTTTGCTCGTCACACCACTAGCCTCATGTAGCAGTGAGAAAAATATCCTTCCAATTTTTTTACCACAGACAAGACAGTGATTTTTTTCTTTACTGAGGTGAAAAAGAGTGGTACTACTCAGCTGAGTCTTGGTCTTTACAGCATCACATGGAACTGTAACCTTTTTAATTTTTTTTTTCTATTTGTCTTCCTGTAGGGAGCAAATGCAGTAAAAGGTCCTGTAGAGACTGAAGGCACTGTTCTCCATTCTGTACCTGCTGATTTGTATTATTTTTAGCTCAGAACAACACAAAAACATTGTCAAAACTTGTTTAAAAACCTACTTGAAGATTTCCATTGGCCTGTTTTGAAACTATTCATAAATAAGACATGAAGTAAGGAAAACTAAAACAATTGCAGAGCAAGATGCCAGCTCTGGTAAAACATTTTTGACTATTAAAACACAGTGAGGCCTTAGGAAAGTATAAAGGCTTTAACTACTTTCAGAGCAGCCTAAGCCAAATGGCAATGGGAGACAGGGATCTCTGAAAGACAAACACCAATTTTTTGTCAGAGGGAATATGAGAAGGCTGGTTTAGTCTGCCTCTCACATGACCTCAGTGAATACTTCAGAAAAAAGTAAAGAAACACAGCTGGGATTTTCAGATGCACCTTCAGCTTTCAGTGTTCCCTGCAAACCCTTGACCAGGTGATCAATCTACACATGTAAACAACAAGTTCCCTTCTACTGCAATCTGCCACTGAAAAGGGCACTCCATGCCTTGTCTCCTTATTGTCTCCTTATTTACCCTTTTTGACCAAAAATCATGACAAACTATAACAGACAGTTCCATGGGTGACCTAACACTGTTCATTCCTTTGTTTCTGCTTCTCTAGTCTCATCTGGTGAAAGGCCTCCCTGGTGTAGAGAAAGGTGTCCCTACCCATCCCAGAAGGTTGGAACTAGGTGATCTTTAAGGCCCCTCTCAACCCCAACCATTCTAGGATTCATCTCTTGCTTGGTCTTTGTATTTTATAAACAATTAGATCAACATGCTGGAGTGTGAACAAAGTTTTATCTCTACAGTCAATGGCCAACTAAGAAAAGAAGATTTAAAAAAAAATTCCCTTAATCTGCTTCTAAATCTTGCATGAGGACTGTCTTGCAGATTCTGACCTCCCACTGTTTCTGGACACCTTTCTGGTGTATGGGGGGCATTCAATCAGTCCTGGAATCAGAATATCTAGTGAATAACACCTACTAATTGAACATAACTCTTGGAGAAACTGATCAAATACCTGAAAATATTTATCTAATTGGCTGCAGCTGCTTTAGCCTCTTTGAAGCGATGCTGATCACAGGCAACTCAGTGATCAATTCATTCACATCATCTTTGGGAGGGATTACTGCAAAAACATGAAGCATATGCTAAAGAATATGGCTAAAATTTTAGCATGTGGCTAAAACAACATTTTAGTATGGATTAAAAAAAAAAAAAAAACCAAACAACCAAAATCAACTTCCCCAGATTCCCAAGTGATAGGGAGGGGTTAGGAAAGAAAAGGTCTCTCCATCCTTAATAAGATGGGGTGGAGTGAACCTCTAAGACTGGCCTGAGTAATGCTTTGTTTTCCACATGATGTTTTATCATAGGATATTGAGATGCATTTCTATTACAAGAGAAATTCTGCTATAAAATAGAGAAAACTAGTGTAAAGAAAGCAGGGCACACTGCCTACACATGCCCAGGTAACAACTCGGTCATGCCCTGTTTGTGGTTCAGTTCTGCTGAGAGCTGAAGCAGAAAAGGGGAAGGAGGGGGCTCAGCCAGTGCAAGGAGCAGAACAAGCATTGTCAAGGGCCAGCATGTAGAAACAAGCCAAGCAGTTGTCTCTTGTGAGAAAAACTTTAAACATTTGATGCTGTTATGCTTTAGGTAGGAAGGAATTACTTACCCTTCTTATCTACTTTATTAGTGCTTTATTAGTGCTAGGCATTTGCGTTAACTTCGTAAGTGAAAAACACAAGCACTTTGAGAATCAGAAAGTTCGACTGCTTTTAGAAGTTCAGACAAGTATTTTTTAATAGTAAACCTCTTGAAGTTGAACCTAGATGCTGATAGCTGCTGGTCTAACCTAATGTTACAGCTCCTCGGAACTGAGGTCATTGGGAGGATGCCTATGATGATGGGGAGCAGGTTTCTCCTTACTAATTTTCCAAAAAGATGAAGTTCTGGATTCCTGCCAGCAGCACAACAAGATCACAGAAGCTGATGAGATAAGAAAAAGATTACTCTTTAGCTGTCTCCTTTAGAAAAAAAAGTAATTGAAATTTACTACAATGCACTGTACTCTTGTGCTTCATGTATTAAGACATAAGAAGGGGAAGAGTTATCCAGGCTGTGGCTGTCAGGACCTGTTGGGAAGGATGTGCCATTCTGGTACCACGGTGACCTGCAGGGCTGCAGCCTGTCTCTGCCACCACCTCTTTTTAAAAATGAAAACTCATGTGTCAAGGGCAAAACCAGGCCAGCACAAAAAGACACAGCCACACATCTGGCCTTGTTTTGGAAGAGATATGACTGCTGCAATCTCCAGCACTGCAGTGTAAGGTAGAAATATCCCACCCAAGGCAGAAATATCTCAGCCACCTGGCTTCAGCCTGCCAGAGGGCCCCAAGGAGTGGACACCATCCACAGCTGTGGGTCTGCAGGTCTAGCAGCAGCTAAGCCATGGGGAGAGGATAATCTTGTAGACCACAAAAGACCAGAATCTAAATGTCTCTTTAGATTCAATACTCAATTCTCCTTATGTAAATCTGTGAGCTGTCCCCACCTCAGAGGTGCATTGGGAGAATAAATACAAAAAAGGCTTGTGATGATTTCAGATGCTGCAGCAGTGGAAGTCACAGAGCTGGCAAGAACTGGAGAGAGCTGCCAAACCCTACAGATGTTTGCTCATGGATATTTGTTCATGTATCTTTAGTGCTGTGAACACGTGTGCATGCAGAGACACCAGGGGAGGTTTATAACCAGCTGTTAGTTCTATACATGAAGAAGAAATATTTAGATGAGCCAAGAAATGTAACTTCTTCTATTCACCAGGAAAATTCACAACTTGCACAGGCCAAACTGGGATCAGCAAAGAGTTTGTGTCTCACCCAGACCTCAAAGATTATCCCTAGCCCCTACATTATGGTCGAGGATGAAGCTGCTCTGTCTTGCAGGTGACAGAAATGATCATTTGAAAAATATGGAGAATAAATATTTGAGAATTTAGGAGCTGACTATGAATTATCAATACCAACTCCTTTCAATTGTGTGAGACATGAGATAGGAGACCAAAGAAAAAGCACAAATCACAGTCTAAGAGAAGCCTCTAAAAAGCAAGAACACACCAAGAGATTGGAGGAAGATGGATGGGAAAAGAAGAGTCATGCTTCTTCTTCACAAACACCCATCTGGCAGAGTCTACCTCTAAAAAAACATTCAACCTGAAAAGTTAATCTTTATATTCACATTTGTGGGGAATTAGTCATTAACTAGCAGGAAATGAATTGATTTTCAATCCCAGCTTTTCTCTGATTAGATTTGGACAATAAGAAACTTAATTGAGCTGTGGTAGTGCTATAGGTCAATACACTAGCAGCTCAGCTATTACTCAGTGCTAATAAAAAAAAATCTTCAGGGAGAATTCTCATCAAAACAATTAGTATTGCTAGTGCTTAATGCCACAACTACCACTGATTAAAAGTTATTTCTCTTTGATCTTCCTTAACTGAGCAGCAGCACTGGAACACTTTATTTTAAGTCTGGCACAGTCTTCCACTACTCCAAGGTCAGCGACAGCAGGGGCTATCAGGATCCTGCTGTATTGTGTCT
Organism: Cinclus cinclus; assembly: GCF_963662255.1. NCBI lineage: Eukaryota > Metazoa > Chordata > Aves > Passeriformes > Cinclidae > Cinclus > Cinclus cinclus. The sequence continues at coordinate 11,083,164 of NC_085048.1, forward strand.
ATGTCCTGGCCTAATTACAGCTTCTGTTGTCTTGACACCATGTTACCTCTCCAGGAATCTGGGAATATACCAAATGGAGGATACACTGGGAAATATCCTTTTTCCCCTCCTTTTTTTTCTCCCCCAGTAAAGATCATCTGACTTCTTTTCATTTCTGAAAGAGACTTTATTTTCCCAGTGAGTTTTAGCTCCCAAGGTTCAAAGTATCAACTTGAATGCTATGCCTGCTGTGTTGTGAAGTCCTTAGTGCACATTCCCCAAAAGAACAGGACTACAGAAGCATCAGTAAGTGCCATTTCCAGCCGAAAAGGGATTTGAAACACAAGTCACTATAGTCCGAGACAGCCATCTCATGAATATACAGATGGAACTACAGAAAAAAATACTTGTGCCTGAAATATATGACTGTCTCATACACTTATGTAATGTGTCCTCCTAAAATTCTTCTACATATGGAGTTGTTATAGCCTGGTACTGCAGAAAGAAAACTGCAGAAAGAGAAGGAAAATGGCTATAGCTGGGCCTATCAGAGAACTGATACTTTCCAAAGGGAAGAAGAGGGAATGGAATGGAATGGAATGGAATGGAATGGAATGGAATGGAATGGAATGGAATGGAATGGAATGGAATGGAATGGACCCCAAAGTCAAAGGGGAGAGTTGGGAAGGATGGTAGCAAGAGCATCAATAGTTGACATAATACAGAAGAGACAGGTGGGCAACAACTTGGTGTGGTTGTTTTTTCTCTGTTGTGCCTGGGCAACAATCCTATTGATTTTTATTTTCAGTACTGAGTTTTAAATCAATCCAGAAGCTCACAGAGGAACTGTACTGAAATGAAGTTTTGAATAATTTAAAATCAAGCCTGTGTTTCTAACTGCTGCAAGGTCTGTCTTAAAGCTTTTCTTCTGCAATGAAGCTGAGAGCAGATAGGCTTTCAGGTAGTCTTGAAACAATTCTGTACAGGCTATGAGATTCATCTGTCTGTAACCCTTCCAATTCTGTTCTAATTGAGACTAATATTAATAAGTCTTTTACCACAGTGCAGTTTTAAGAAGACAACTTTCTAGCAGAATTTGTTTTTGTCCATATCTATCCTTCTCAAATAACATAATCCCTTTCAAAGGTCAAGGCCAAGACTTACAAGCCCAACAGGATATAAAAACCTTGAAATACCAGCATGCTGGTGCAAGGTATCATGCATCTATACCTATACATACACCTAGAGAACATATATGTGTATATCTATAAGGAGACATGCATCAAGGGGATGGACTAAATAATTTCTTTAGAAATGGGACAGTACTGTTGAACTCACTGATGGTTAAGAAAACCCACTTAAATTTACATGAAGTGCTGTGCCCATTTGCAGTTCCACATGGATAGCTATTGCTTTTATTGATAGTCACAGTATCTAAGAATCTTGGTTGAGCAGCATTTGGATAACACCTAAAACTCAACATGTAAAGAAAGAGGAAAATACAGTGCAAGGAGTCTGGAAGACTTCTTTTTGTGACTTGAAAGGATTTTCACAAGGGTGGAGAAGCAAACAGGAATGGCGCAACACATTGTGTCACCTTCTGGGAATTACAAAGCTGTACAGGCAGGTCTAGAATAAACCACAGGTATTCAAGCAATGACAGCTCACAGGTACACTTGGCTTTAGCCTCACAGAGGAGCTTCCCTAAGGGGAAGATATCTTGAACAAAGACTTTCAAAGGATGTCTGGAATCATTAAAAAGAAGCATCATACTCTTGTTCCTTGTCTAAAATGGTGCAAGAAGGGAAAATCCGCATCATACACTATCTATCATTTGTATTCTTTCCTCTCTGTAGAAAGAGATGTAGAAAACCTCCCTGTGGGCCATATGGATAACTGCTTTCACATAGAGATGCCATCTCCCTGAACATGCTGTTGCTGTGCTGGTACTGGCTGTGCTCAGCCAGTGGAGACAAAATGTGGATATTGATACTAGTGATGATACTCAGTACTAGATGGTTCCCTAAGGTATCTCCTTTTTAGGGAAGAGACCAGCTAAAGAAGACAGTGTCATGCCACAGAGTTCCTCCCAGATTTCATCCCAATCTACTCCAGTCAGCTCTTGGGGGTTGCAGATTTTTGTGATATTCCATGAACTGGATCTTTGGAGAGGGAAAAATTACCCACAGATTCTGTTTCCTCAGTAACTTTTTATCAAGGTAACTTTGTAACCCAGCTTCCAGAGGGCTTCTATGGGTTTGTCAGCTCTTCCAGGTATCAGACAGGATCACAAGGGCTTATTTTAGGGCAATACATAAACCTATTATTATGAACTGGAACGTGCTGCTTTTTGACTTAGAGCACTGCAAGTGAAAGGCAAGATTGCCTCCTGTCCTGCATTTACCTGCTGATGTAACCTTAATTCCTTCAGTGCATGGTAACTTTGAATTTCAGCTCCTTTTTCCCATGATTGCTGATGCAATAAACCTATGACTAGAGTAACCTCTTCTGTTAGAAAAAAGCCAACCAGCTATGGGCTTACCTGCCACTTGGCTCCTTCAAGATCTTATAATTCTTCATATACTTAGTCTGTGAAAAACTTAACACTAGAATGCCGTAAGACCATAAAAAGGGATAGATAGGATAAAAAGATAAGACCCATTCTAAATTCAGCATAGAATGTGTTACCTTGAATTAAAAATTATCTTTTTCTAAAAAGTGAGAAAAACTATACTCATTTAAAAAATCATCAATATGCAAGCTTAGAAGAAAGCCACTATCCATGCCCATTCTTCCAACACCAGGATATCTCATTGCATGCACTATTTGACATCATTACAGTGTCTGAAGTTTCAATAACATAACTGGGAGTCATCTGAAAGGAAGACACAACAAAAGGCACTTAAGCAATGCACTTCCGTGATGCTGATCCTTTGCTGCTTTATTTATCACAGAAGCTTAGTGTAGCCACATGTTTTCCTTTGGATTAAGTTTCCCTCTGTGCACCAGACCAGCTGAAGACCCCAGCACCACTTCAGTTGTGCAAAAAATTCCGAGTCTGACAAATGTAAACCTGACATCTTCACTGGAATGGTGAATGAAATTTCTTTTCAAAACCAGATCTCTATGAACTTTTCCCACCATTTTTACAAAAAAAAAAATCTCTAAAAATCTGGAAGTCCAACTAAATAAAATTGCAAGTAGCAAAACACATAATCTGTTCATAGACATGGCAAAGGATAGCCAGAGGGATGTATCATAATCAGTGTTTCCCATTACTAAACATTAACTCAAAGCCACACTCAAAAATGTAGAGTGATGCAATTTGAACTGCCCAACACTCTAATTATAGAAACTATCTCACACTGGGGAGCAACTTTTACTTTTCCAGGCTGATTAATGAATATGAGTAATAGATTTGTGTCCCTCTCCCCACTCCAAGTATTCTGGTAAACATGTTAAATAAATCAGATTGTAGGGTTTCATTAATACACAACAGCTACTCAGTCCTTAGCAAGCACACAAGAACACAATGACAAAAATAATGGCAAAAAAAGAGGTTGGTACTGGGGTGAGAACTCAAAGGAGGTTTGATTAGTCATATGTGCCTTTGGAGAAGTTCACTCTTATCTTGTGAGAGCAGTACACTGCATCATCCTTAATATTCTTTTACCCCAGAGTCAATGAAGATGATTAAAAAGCTATATAAACATTAATGGTTGAACAATAAACAGTGTAATCACAGCCAACCTGTTTTGCTACCAACTGCTTTCCAAAAGGATTCTGGTTTATGCTTGCCAAGAGGGAGCCTCCCAGGAACACTGTTCTTGGTGAAGCCAGTTCCCAAAGCATCCTCTTAAAGTTTACAGCTGGGGGATACAAACCAGTTCCTGACATCTACAAGTTCTTTCATATCTCCTCTGTGAGCTGACTGCATATAATGCTCTCTAGAGACAAGTTGTTTCTAGAGGCACAGCAACAACATGTATTTTACACTTACTTGATGGACTCACGTTTCATACCAGATGTAATTAAGGAAAAAATACAATTAATTTATTCTGGAAAGGTGTTAAATTCTCAAATAAATGAAAAATATCAGAACCAAAGTCACAAGAAGATGAGAAACAAGAAAGCATTCTCTCAATTGCTTGCTATTAACACAGAGGTAAGAGGTAGGCCTTTTCTTCAGCATGGGGGCTTTTCTGAATTTCCTCCTCCATTGCATTTTCTCAACACACTCCTATCTTAGAGTCTTCTTGATGATCAAAGGATTTTAGAAGTCAAAGACTCTAAACATTTAAAAACCCATTTGTAAGAGGCATTCAGTGAACAACCACTCTTATGGCAGCTGTCTCTAGACTGCAACAAGTTTCACAGAGACACCATGTGACATCTTATTTAAAAATATATGACAGGGTTGGCATTTCAGCAGATTTAGAGTTCATGTTCTTACAAAAACAGAGCAACCTCCCCTTTCTTATAGCATGCGATCTTTATGAAGAGGTGGCAGTATCTTCATAACTAAAGTTACAATCAGATTTCCTCCTAAAGAAATCTCAAAATTCTTTGCATCTTTCCTCAGTGACATCCAAACACCTAAGGGTGAAATATGCCCGGGAAATGACCTTCTACAAAGCAGCCAGTCTCTGAGGAAGTAACAAATACTGACTGAACAAGAAACACAAGAGAATTGTGACTAGTCCCTGTTAAAAAATAGGATAGGAGAGAAGAAACTTGAAATATGGACAGGACAAGTCTAGCAAAAAACAATAGCCTGCCAAGCTAATGGGAGCCAATATTTTTTAGTGCTGTCAAAATACAGACAAGCTTATGTGCCAGGCTGGGGTCTAAGGTCCAGCTAGGAATCACAACGCTGGCATTTCTTACTGTACCTGGGATGGAGCCCAGAGGATACCTAGTCCAGATGCCAGGGCAGATTTAGCAGCATCATCTGCTATGACCCTGGGAACAGACACTGCATGAGAAAGAAGGCAAAATCCTAAACCACAGCTCCAGAGCTCTCGAATTCAACATTTTAAGCATTCACCCTATAGAAGACACCATTAGCAGTTGGGAGCAGTACTTTAATTCTCTGAATTTTATGACAAGACAGTCCTGTTGCACGTCCAGTAATATGCATAAATATCTGCAATCTACAACTTCCTAATTCAAGTGCTGATCTGAAATTACAGGAAGGGAAAGGGAAGGTGTGGTGCTTAAGCTTGAATGCAATGCAAATTTGAGGCCACAGCATCATGTGTTTGAGACCTGTCATGAAGCTGAAATACTACTGAAGCTGTCACAGCAATACAATGACATCACAGTTCAGCATGCTCATGGAAGCGACTAAAAGCCAGGATGACTGCAGAGCCAAGGGAAAAAAAAAGCTGTTTTGTTTTCCTGCCCTGTGTACATAAATAGGAAAGATCTGGTTGTGCTGTCCTGTGAGCACACTGAGATGTCAGTCTAAAGCAACAACTAACCTGAGCTATAATTACAGAGTGGCAGAATATGTTGACTTTTCAACTGAAATGCATCCTTGGCTGTTTCTCTTGCAGCAGAGCTGTGTTTTCATAAGAGGGCAGTGTACATTTTCTGGTCACAGCAAACCAATTTGTGCTTTTCCCCTGACACATATATCAACATTCCCATGGTCACAGGAGAGACAGCAATCTGTAGATGTAGCCAGCTATACCAATTTGTAAGATGTGTATTTAATAGCAGGTTTTTAATTTTAAAAAGAGCTGTTTTCACACCTACACAATGATCCCAAAGTGCTTTGCTGACATCAATCTAATCCCACAACCTATGCACATGGGTGAACATGAAAGAACCTGCAAAGCTAAGCAACAAAACAAACGAGCTCTTGGAATCACACACAAATAAGCCATTTACCAGCTTTTATACCTGACCTATCACTTTATTACTTTTTGGATCCATCTGCTTGGGACTATCAGGTGAAAACAGCATGGAATTTCTTTTAAGTAGGCTTCATGAAAACTCAAATTCCCAGATAAAGGATCATCCTGCATTTGCAGACTGAGTCCCCAGTGAGGCACAGCCTGTATGACATGTACCAGGAGCTCCAGGGTGGCTGCACATGCACTGCAATCAAACAGCACATGAACAGTATGCCCAGGACTGATGCCAGAAGGTTCAAAGCTCATTGTTTTGGAGCAAATCAGTTATACAACACACAGACATTAGTTATACAACATACAGACATTGGGAGGAGCCACCTGTTATTCACACTGTGTGCTGTGGAAGCATGTAGCTCTCCCCACAATGATTACTGAGAAGTCCGAATATAACTACAAGAAACAGCATTTTTTGAATGTGGATATTGGAAAGAATTAGCACATCTTAATCACCTGCAGCTCTCAAGCCATGAAAGCAAATAGCACACAACTGAGAGGGAAGGCAAATTTCTGGCTGCTCTGAAAAGCCCAGGAATTACAGTTTCCATGTAAAGCAGGTGAGATCTTGGTTTTCAAATACTTTGGATCATGAACCTGATCTTCTTCCAAATTCTACACGGAAAGGTTGTTTTTTTTATTTTAGGCATTAGTAAAAAATGCCAAGGCCAACTGATGAGCTAAGATGAGGCTTTTATGTCTGTGTTATGTTTCTGAACAAGTCCCAACCACTTACATAGTCATTTACATTTGAATACTGTGCCATTCATTGCTTTCCATTGCACTGTTAAATGCCAGGTTTTCAACTTTACTTAAAGATTGTCCAAAGGTGAGGGAGACCATGAAGTGTGAAGGACCTTCCAGGAGCTTCCACAGTGGGGGACCAGTTTCATACCGTCTCAGCATCTGATGCTGCTCAACACTTCTGGGCTGCTAAAAGCTAGGCAGCATCCCAAGAAGCTTCAGGGAACTGGCAGAGTTCTGAGGCCCTGCAAATAGTGAGCATTTTCACTGGAAACATTTATGACATTGGAACGAAGGTGGCTCCATGCTCCTCATCTTGCATCAAAACCCTGTGAGCATGTCCTTCCCTGCGTGGAGAGCAGATGCAAGGAGGCTACAGCACTGCTGTACCTTCAAAAGCCCCTTCCACCATCATCTCTTTTCAGTTTAGCTTGAAAAGATAAAAGTAATTTAATCTTTCCTGCCTTCAACTTGAAGGTTTTGTTCTAAATATATTTTGACAGCAGAAATAAAGACAAAGTTTTAATAGAACTAACTGAACCACAAACTGAATTATGTATTTCCATTTCAGGAGACAATCTCACTGCTAATAACATCACTCTCCTTCCAAAAGCATGCATGACAAAATTCAAAGCACTTCTCTGTTCCTTCACGGCATCTGGTGTCTGGCAGCAGCTATGCAGCACAGAGAGCTGCCTCTTACACGTGTATGTGTCATGTGTCTCACTTGCTTTGTCCAGGAGCTGGGGTGGAACCATCTCAATTGCTGAACCAGTCTGTCTGGAAAATTTGTATGCTAGCGGACTGAAATGCAGGCTGAACCCTGGCAACTTCCCTGCTTTGGATGTCTGCCTAGAACCTCTTTTTCTTCAGTGTTCTCTGGAAACCTGCAGCAGCTGCAGGCTCTGTAGGACCCCCACACCAGCAATCTTCCCCCAGAATGGAAGCACATAGCAAGGCAGGTCAAAACTGTACTGACAGCCGAGCATCTTAATTTTTCAACACTAGATTCCTTATTTGTTTCCCATCTTACAGAAACAATAGCAGTCACTAAGCAGCTTACTCCAGGGTCAAATCCTGAAGAGATGCCTTCCTTGCTCACAGATTTGTTCTTAGTTAGCCAAACACTCTCTGAAGTCATCAAAAGTGCCAATTTTATTTTGTGACCACAAGGAAAGGGTTTGAAAGAATCTACATTGGCTGCTAAGCATATGCTCTAATAACCACCACTGGATTATTAGTAGTGACCTAGATGTAGAAATCTTTGATCTTCTTACTCCTGGTTTATTATCCATTTTACAGATCTCTTAAGGTCAACCAGAGTGAATAAAAATTAGGATGGGTAGAAATTGTGTGTGATCCAAGAACGAGGACCATGAAATACTGATCCCAGATATTTCACTGACTGAAGCAGGCAAACACCAGTAAACATGATTAATAAGAGCAAGCCAGAAAACAACACTACATTTCAAAGTCTAGGGGTGAATAGCTTGAGGAAATGAGATACAAAATCTTTCACATGTAGGTCACCCATTTTAATCCAGCTCTGCTCATAGCAAACTCCAGTCATTAATATCTGACAGCTGTCTGGCAGCCATGTAGAATGAGATGGTGGTCTTTGTTTAATTGCCAGTGGTATCTGCAAAATAAAACATATCAACAGAACTGCAATGCTGTAAAAAGTCTAAGCAGGAAGGTCAAGGACTGACTGGGCTTTGACAGAGGATCTCTACCCTCTTACCAAAAAGCTTCACTTCCTATTAGTGTAAACCTGATATAACTCAAGAGTAATAAATCTTTGTGGGTGAACAGAGGATAAAGATAGCTAAAAACAGTTCAAAGAGAGTTGTGGTGACTTTGCTGCCTTGAACTCAGACCAAGGGCCAGCTCCCCAGCTTGTGGTTCCACTGAAGAGCCAGCACACCAGTCCTCACTGGCCCAGACTGCTCCCTGCTCCTTCCAACAAGAGCAGCACAAAGCCAGAGCCAGCAAATGCAAGGGCAGACACATGGAGCCAGGGAAGGAAGGCAGAGAGCAGATCACGGCCTCAAAAAAGAGACTGAGAAGGAAAAAGGTACTCTGAACAAGCCTAGAGGATGACAGTGCTGAAGAGGACCTTAGAATGGGTCTTTCCCCACATGGAGCTGGTTTTCACATCTTGGTCCAGTAAGAGTTTAAGATGTGCATTTTGGTCTCACTCTGTCTCCCAAGGGGGTCACAGAGGGCACCAGGGCTGCAGAAACAGCCTGGCCACATATCAGTGATCCACCCCTCAGCCCAGGGTCCCTTTCCAGAGCCACAGCAATTTGCCAATTGAGAAGTGTTGTGTGGGGAGAGGTTAAAGCTGGAATTCACATGATTGGAATAAAGAGTCCACCCATAAATGATGAGCAAACAGCCTTTTCTTTACAATAAGAGAAAGGTCTAGATTTCCAAAGCCCATGTGAAATACCTGACATTCACCTCAGGAAATGAGAGAAGATATTATTTTACAGCTTATAAAACAAATCCTCCTGCTTCCATATCAGAACAGAAAGCTCTGATTTCTATGCATAACTTAAAAAAAAGCCCCATATTATTTAGGGGTTTTGTTGTTGTTGTTTTGTTTTTTTAAAAAAAGACCGGGTTTAAAAATTCAGTTTTCATTCATAAGAGCAAATTGTGATTTTTGTTTTTTTTTTCTTTTCCTCTAAGAGCTGTACCTCTGTTTCTTTGACAAAAATTTATCTCACTTTATCTGTTCCAAACCCAGGTATTCCATCTTGGCTACTTATCAAGCTTCCCTCAACAGTGACCAAAGTGAAGCAATCACCTCCAACAGGAGACTGTTCTTCTTAAACTAGGAGGATGTTTGGAATAGGTAGGATGAATTCTCCTTCTGGGTGGTGGTTGCTGGAAGTACCCAATGTGTACCTGATTTGGACTCCAACATGACAAAGTTAAGTAAGTTGAACACAATCTTTTGTAACCTGGAGAGACTCTTGAAGCATTTTATGGACATTTTACATGGATATTTTGGGTCCTGTCTTGACCAGTGTGCTCTTGATGCTATTATATAAAGCATGGTACTTTTATGTGTAGTCAGACTGTCTGAAGATTATTTGCTTGTGAAAATGACAAATCAAATATGCGTCTAAAAAGAATAGTACAGAGTTAAAAATGATGGGTTTAAATACTTCTTCTTCACAACTACCAGTGTTGTTTAAACTGCTCAGAATAAGAAACATGCCAAAAAGGGAGTCATGGGTTTTGTTTGGATTTTTTACATGTATTTTCCTTTTTAAACTCCTCCACTTGCTTTTGGAACTGTGTACGACATTCAAGAGTCACATTTGCAAGTATTTTGCATTCAGCAATATCTTATAAATACCAGTGTTCTTTCATATGACATTTTTCATTCTATACCACATTCACATGGCCTCTTCAGCTGTTGTACAGGGACAGACTTTCCAACAGAATTCTTTTATGTTTTCACTAAGTAAACAAATAAATGATGCAGAAATGTAATGAGGTTGAATATCCCCAGGTGAGAATTCTCCCATTTCCAGGACAATTCTGCATAGCACTCTCCAAACAGCTATCCATCAGTCTGGAAGGTAGCCACCACTAGATGGTGGTGGTGGATGCCACACATGGAGCACCTAGCACTTCTTGGTTGGCTTTCTCACAAGAAACACTTGGGCACACTGTGGAAACCTCCACTGTGCTGTAAGTTGAACATTATCCTGGATCCCTCCTCAAGCAAGAACCAAGTGCTTTAACTTGCTACAGGCTGTTGTATCCCTGTCAAAAGCTGCATAATGGAAAGTCTTAAAACTCTGGAAGAATGTTATGCCCAGTGTGAGACAACTGAGCACTGCAGGACATTGATAAAAACAAAAATGAGGAATTCAGGAGTTTATCTAGATTTAATTTAAAATAAATTCATTTAAAATAATCACACTCTGCCCCGTCGTGGTTCAGCTGCCTTTGTCAAATTTAGCTCCCTAATTGGAAGTGGAAACCATTTTCCTTTCTCTCTTATGGAATTTACATGTTCTGCTGCTCTTCCTTCAAGCAATGTAATTAAAAAGCCTGCTTAGCATAATTAATTTGCAAACAGGTTGGATGAAATGGGATTGTATCCCAAAGGCTTTTTCAGCGTTAAGTAGAACTACTTCTTCAAGTATACTTTAATCTAGACTCTCCTGTACATAAATTTCTTGCATTTTGCATTTTAAAAGCTCTTCATTTTAAAACGTGCTGCAATTGGCAGCCCAGTTCTGACTTGTGATGCTGATATGGACCCAGATTACACAGCTCATTCTGCAAACCATGTCCCCAGAGCACCCAGTCCCTGAGCAGAGCGAGGCTGTGTAGTCAAGAGCTCCTCCATGTAGAAGAGATTTTTTTGCCTGAACAAGTTATCTTCCTCAAAAATCCTCTTTCCAACCTGATCTGAAACAGCAACATGGCATTTTAGATGTTAATAGGAATATTAAAATCAGCCTTGCACAGCCATCCAGAGGAACACTGAGGGAACAGGGCAGGAGGAAAACCTTCCCACAGGGAGCAGCTGGGACCTCTGCTCCTGTGCCACTGCTCGGATCAATGCCTGTCGTTCCCCACTGAGAGCTGTTCTGCTGCCTGCACCAAGACTTGGCATTATTCCTCTCTCATCTGTAGGCTTTATTTTAGGTTGAGGTTTTTGTTGTTGTTGCTGTTTGCTTTTTTTTTTGTTGTTGGTTTTCTTTTTTGTTTGGTTTGGTTTGGTTTTTTTTGAACTGAGAACCTGTCCCCTTCACTCTACAACAGAGAGATTTCAGCTCCCTCCCATGATAAACTCATTTACAAAGAGTGATAATAAATCAATCATTTATGGCATTAACAGCTTAACTCTAGAGACTTAACTCCAAAACAGTCACCAGTAGGTGGTAACAGCATGCAAATGGAAAGCCCTATCCTCTCTCCCCCCCCACCTCATTTAAAGGTTATCATCCCAAAGTAGAAACAAGAACATTATTTCAGTGATCTAACCTGAGAAAAGATAGTTTAGTTAGTTTTACAAAGAGGGAAGTACACTTGTGATGTGACAGTAATGGACAAGTGATGCAGTAAACAGTCCAGTCCTTCATCACAAACTTCCAACAACTTGAATTGACATGGAGACTAACAGAATTGGTCGCCATTGCAAAGAATAAAGATTATTCTCTGGTAATAAAAACTGAGGTGTGGTAGTGAAGTACATATTAAACTCAGCTGTCATGCAAAAAAAAATTCATTTAGCAAGCTCATGGTTTCTAGTGATTATTGATATTACCTGACAATATTATTTCTATTTATGCCCTAATCATGTTGCTTTTATAAGCAGTAATTTTCTAATACAAGCGATACAGTTCATCAGCTAGTGAACTGAGTGATGCTGCTCAAGATATCACCAATGGAGAATAAGGGGAGAGAAGTCAGTGGACTTCATCTGTTGCTTCATGACTTGAAGCAATGAATGTGCATGATGAGGTCTGAGCCACTGAACTGGTGATTCTTCAGAAATCAGACATGAATCCCAAATGGTCAATCTAACAATGCTTCTAAAACATGCAGCCATTGAGCAAAACCAGTTATGTTACAAGAGCTACTGCCTTTATTAATGAAGACCTCTTCCACACATAATCACTGTATCACATCATTGGAGAGTTACAGGACATATCACAACTAAAAAGCCAGGAAAATAGTCTGCAGGGCACACCTGAAGCCTTGAATTACAAACTTACAATAGACATGGAGGTTTATCAAGATCTGTATGTACGGCTACTAATCATAACCTACTATGGTTTAAGCAATAAATTTAAAATCATAATGATAAGACAAAAATAATGTAATACATTTTATCTTGTTTTAAATTATTAATAGAATGGGAGAGAAACAAGTACTTGATTGCTTCCGTAGGCTTCATAATCTTAATTGGTTAATATCAAATACTTATTGAAATAGTTAATAATTTAGTTTCATTATTAAGTACGATATTGAACAAGCTATTAAACTTGCTAACAGGGGACAGATAACCTCTTGAGCATCAAGCTCAGAAAAACTCATCATTGCATCTCACAGCTGAGTGCCCATGTGAATTGTCTGACACATCAGAAGGTTGCAGGCATGCACAGCTCAGTCACATCATCTTCATTTTCTTAAGAAAGGAGACAGTAAATATTGCCCAGACAGATATGACAGACCAACTCTGGGCCCAACCAGCGACCTTGGCCAGCAGCTCTGACACAGCATGGCCCAGCACCACTTCCTTTGCTCAGCATAACAGAGGAGAGTCCGAGGGAGACTGACAAAACCACATTAATACCAAGTGTCAATGGGACCTTAACGGGAGCTTAGAAAACTACACTGAAATACTTTCCAGTGGTGGTAAGATTGAATCTCAACCCCCAGTATGCTTCAAGGAACTACTTTATGTGCTCCAATGGAGACAGACACACCATTTTTTGGAAAAGGTTTGATTTTGCTTTGGTGCCCTGCTCCAGGAAGGGCTCTCCATCCTGGGAAACAAAAACTGACAGACACAGCCATATTCAGCACAGGTCATGGGATGCCATGCTTCCTGGGAGCACTGTTAGATCCACCCCTCCCACTCCTTCCTGGACATTTTCCATTGGAGAATCAGCTCTCCCCTGAAAATATTGGTTCAAGTGATTAAGCTGACCATTCTGTTGAGCAGGCACCTAGAAACACACCTCGTGTGAAGAGAAAAAGAAAAAATATATTTCCTCTTGAATCTATCCATTTAGGTTAATTGTGCATTTTTTGTTTCTTTAACATCTCTATTATGCTGGTACACCCAGGATCTCCTGTGGACATGCTGTTTGCACAAATTCTTCCCAAAAGTGCTCTTCATCTATATAGGCTGTTCACGCTCCTTTTCCCAAATTAGCCCACCAGAGCAAATTACAGCACTTGCTGTGGAAGTGCTTCATTTCTTTGAGACACACTGTCAGTACATGGATTTCACTTCTGAATTCTGAGTATAACAGAGGGATGCTTAACTCATAGACATTATCTTATCATCCATCCCGGGTCCCTTTTCCCTGGCAAAGGCAGACAAAGAATGATCTTCTCTCATGCTGAGACAGAGAAAAAGAGATCAAACCCAAGCACAGATGCTGTAATAAACTGGACTCTGACTTGTTAATAATAAGGCTTACCATGGAGAATAGCCACTGCTCACGTATTTTATTGATTACACACAGTGTGTTGAGCCTTCCACTAGCAGTGGAAGGGAAAATAACAGCTACATGTTCTTGGCTGCACATGGTGGAGAGCTAACCCACTGACATCAATAAGCCTTTTTGATAGAAAGATTCTGTTACATGCAAGAGGAAGGTAAGAACTGGCTAGTTGCTCTTTCTGGACCTGCCCTATGGTCCCAGCTTCAAAAGCTGCTGGTTCAGGAGTGACAACATAACCCCTGTATCCCAAGGAGTCCCAGATGGGGCCATGGTGAGCACAGCTGCCAGCACAACCACTGACAAGCACAACTTCCCACTGTCAGAGCAGGCACTGCTCTCATCCAAAATCAGAGGGATTAACAGATTCATTCTCTTGGACAGTTAACCCAAAGACAGAGTTCCTCCATACTGGAAAGAATGATTGCCTTGACTGATGTCATCCAGATGTATTTTTTATGGAATCACAGAATCATTTACTTTGGGAGAAACTCTTAAGATCATCAAGTACAACTATTAACCTAACTCTGCAAGACCATGACTAAATCATGTCCCTAACCACCATGTCTACATGACTTTTCTTGGCTTTTAAGTTTGTTTTTTTTTTTTTTTTTTTTTTTTTTTTGTTTGGTTTTGTTGTTTTTTTTTTTAATACAAGTTACATTTTCTTAGCTCAAATTTCTTAAGTTAAAACATGTGAGTGCAGGTGAGAACACTCCTTGGAAGTGCTAGCATGAGGAATAATCAAAATATTTAGAGGTTTATTTTTTTTTCCCATGGTTTTTCTCCACTGGTGCTTATGACACAATCTCTTTATTCCAAGCACTTCAGGTTGGTACCTTCAGGTGCTGCCATCCAAGAAGTATTATGATCCTCCTTCATGAATGATCATACACATGAGAAAAGAAAAAGGTAGCCATACTCTGCAAGATAGTAATTGCTACTCTGAGAACAGCAGTAAGATTTTCAAATGAGAGAGCCATTGCCTCTCCTTACAACTTAAAACAAATCCTTAGGAAAAGTTAAGGCTAAGAATGCATTGCTCCTCAAAACAGCATTAACATAATATAGTTTAAAAAAAAATACAGTACTGTGAGGCACAGAAATCCAGAAAATCCAGTGAAAGACTGGATCACAACATCCTGCATGGATGTTAAAGTGAGGAGTTGAAAGTCTGGGGTTATCTGAGGTGTACTTGTTTCTCAAAGTTCCTATGCACTCAGTAGAAAGATTCTTGTTCTTGGTGATTCTAGGGAGAACTTTTATCTTTTTTCAATAACTTTTTAATAAAAAAACTAGTAGACACTAATTTCAGTCTGGTGAAGGTCTTTGCTAGATTCTTTGGAAAGTCAAGGAAATAGCATTAACCAGATTATCTTTACAGAGATGTCCACCTACCCCATCAGACACCTCTGAGAGGTAAGGAAAGAATACACAGTGTTGATTCTTCCCCAGCACACTGTAAATACAGAAATAGCAATGGATACATTTCAGACTTCACACTAGTGATGCTGACAGGGGAAATACAGTTAAATTGGACAGGTACCTGAGTGGTAAAGAAAAAAATTTGTTCAGTCAGACTGAACAATCAATATAATTTGAATTGTTCTACGTCACTTTCCCATGTCATTTGCCATTTTTTCCTAAAAATACAGTGTCTTTTTATTATAAATAGATAAACTACTCCTATTTTTAAATTATTTTTAAAATCCAGTTATTCTATTCTTATTGTGCACAGCTATAAATGTGTGTATTTTTTTATTTTTGCACAGAATTTTGTTCCAGTGTTTTTCACAGTTTAAATATGCTATCCCAAATGTCATAACAGTTTTGTTGCCTCATTTCAACTGTTTTGTGAGTAAAGCAGCATGTACCAAAATGCAAGCAGTACATGTGAAAATGCTTTGTCTCTTACAACAATATTCCTAAGGGATTTCATGGATATATGTTGGTTTCAAGGCAACCAAGAGAACTAAAGAATAAGGAATTTATTGCATAAACTGCCTGGCTAAAATGACATTTTATGATGTTATATTCTCATCTTGAAGTATTGTCTGTCTTGAAGTGCAGAAAAGTACAGCCATTTTGTAGGAACTTCCCTTAAATGCTTTAATAAAGACAGTTAAGTGTGTTACTTGGCATATAGTGTTATTCTAGAGGAGGAAATGCCTTAAGGAAATATAAAACTCTTTCAAAACGAGGGAAAAATATAAACAAATTTTAGAGGAGAATGAAGAACTTCTGCTTCTGTTGAACATAATGAAAATCTGTCACTTTCACTATCCAAGCAGCTTGAACTTGCTCATTGAAGACTTTCTTGGTCCTACAAAATTTGTCTTCTTGCTGTTAACACCTTGCCAACACTGCTGCAGAATTCATTTGCCTGTCCTGCTAGTTGAACTGCAGCCTTCGTGGTACCTCTTTCTTCACTGTACCAAGACACAAATGCAGACTGGGTCTTCACTTCCCACCAGTGGATGTTGCCTGTTACCATTTACAGTTTTGTAGCAAGCAGCATTACATGTTCTTCCCAGTGCAGGATAGTGCTTCCATTTCAAAATGTCTCCTTGAAGTCTGTCCTTTGTTACCTGAGGCTTGACAATTACACAGCAGGCATTGGGTTGTGGCTTCTGGGGCTCTTGGTGTTGTTTCATTCTTCACACTTATTCTCATGGTACGTTCCCCTCCATGAACTGTCTCCTCCTCCTAGGCAGGCTATTTTGCAGGGTAAAGACCATATTTATGCCTTGTGTTGGTACAACACTACTGATCATGAACCCTTAGACTTAAATGCTAATGCCAGTAACTGCAATAGCATTTCTAACACCCAAACCATTTCTTAGAAACAGTCCCACCCAACTGAGCCAAAGCCAGCACCAAAAACCCATGGGAAAAGAAAGCCAGTCAAGCTTTT
This sequence comes from Cinclus cinclus, assembly GCF_963662255.1. Taxonomy (NCBI): domain Eukaryota; kingdom Metazoa; phylum Chordata; class Aves; order Passeriformes; family Cinclidae; genus Cinclus; species Cinclus cinclus. Next base: position 11,099,924 of record NC_085048.1, read on the forward strand.
GAAAAGCGTTCGAGACTGACTCATTTCTTATCCAAATATAAATACATTTGTCTCTAAAAGAAGAAGCAAAATCACTATGCAAAATATTGTGAATCAAACTTGGTTGGAACTAGATGATCTTTAAGATCCCTTCCAACCCAGGCAATTATATGATTCTTTGATTTAGAAATACTATATTCATTAAATAAAATCAAATTAAATTTTCTTGGCGATGTTCTCCCTGTTCCTTACTCCCCATTATCCAATACTGCATATATACCTAACACTTCTTGGTAAGGTTTGGCAAAGCAAAACCAATCTGACCATAGCGTGTTTTCAAGAACAAATCACCGAAATACAATAAATTGATTGATTTTCTTAATTTTCTCTAACACATTATATCACCCTTATTCACATATTTCTAGAATAGTATTGTATTCCTCATATACCTCCACATTTCTACATATTTCCAAAAACCACATTCCTCACTTGTTATTTTAAGTATATTATATGTCTGTGTGTTTCTATCCATCCTCTTTACAGATCTGGGATTTAACTCCAGGCTTTGGCAGGTAACAGCCCTGTTGCTTAGCAGCAGCTGAGGCACATGTAAATGCAACAATGGAAAGTCTCGTGGTTTCACAAGTGGAAAGCCTTTGCCTGCTAAAAGACGATGTTTATAACTCGTCTGGGAGTGGAGTAACTGGCATCATTAGATTAGAAAAATTCTTTCCAGCAAAACACAGTTTTGAATACAAATCCAACTGGCCTGACACAAGTAAAAGAGACTGAGGCTAAAAATGCAAGAGTCAGTATTTAATCCTGATTGCTTTTACATATTGATTATTCCAGTATTTTAACCATCATATGATTACCAGTAGAAAAGGCCAATATTCATTACATTTAATGGGTGAAATAATGGACTCACAAGAGTCAACCACAAAACTTTCACTGCCTTTATAGAACTGGGTTTTCTTATTTTCTAAATGTGTTTTCATTAACTCTTATTTTAAAAAACATTGATCCAGTGTCAATGTGGATCTAAAGCCAACTGCTTAGCATGCCATCTTTGCTTCAAAAAGGTACCTGTTTTAATCTGCATTTGACAGATCCACGTGCTCACAGAAACATGCAGATTACAACCTAAGCTTCTTAATTCTACAGTACCAGCAGCAGAATGGAACCTAAAATGGTCTCCAAACTGAAACAAATTAACTTGAGAATGATCCCAGTCAATGACAAGAACTGCCCCTTTCTACACATACTTCAGTATTTTCTGCATTGCTGGCATGTAACATGTTAAGGGGTGAGACCATAATCCTCATGTAATTTATCTAATCAATTTGCATCCAAGTTGTCTAGGTCTAAAAGACAGATATGAAACATGAGAATCCCTCTATAGTGAAAGGAGAATGATGCTTCTATGGCATTAACTTCATTCAAAAATAAAGGTTTATGGTCAGATTGATTCCTTTGAGAACTCTCCTTTGATCCAGCAGCTATGAAAGAAACAAAGGTGGTTCTGCATGAATCAGACAAAATGAATAATCCCATGGAACTAACTCTGTCTTTCCACTGACCCTAGTTCAGACAAAAGTAACAAACTAGCCTTCAGATGGCAAAATTAATCCCAACCCTTGATTCTGTGCTGAAGCTCAGTGGCAGAGATGAGAGTGACCAAATAATCAATGATCTATTGGAGAATGACACGGATTTTAAATGACAGACTCATCCCCAGAGGTGCAAGCAATCTCCTGAAAATTAATTTACGTCTATTTCTACCTCCAACCCAGACTGATGCTTACAGTGTATTATTTTGATACACAGGTCTCTTCAGGGCTTCTTTGACCTAAAGATAATTTAAAACCTCATATTTTTCTCTGCAGCGTCACATTCCCTGAGTTCTAGCTCCATTTGTTGTTTATACATTACATATTTATACATGGCACAAGATTGTTTTTCTTCACTGAACTCTGTACAGGAAAATTATTAAATAACAGATTTTCCTATTCTAAATATTTGACAAAAGGCTTTATTTATTTGAACAGAATGCTATTTATCCATGATTTTTTCCCCCTTCTAAGTATGATGGTTTGTCAGCTTGTGACACTCATTTTCTATTCATTTTCATCAGCTGTGTCTCTGGCTCCCATGAGAACACTTTAATTTTGTTGTATGGCCCAGAAATATGATAATCAACAAATATTTCTAGGCCAAATCCATTGTCACAGTGTCAGCAGGCTCATGTGAAATACTGATGCAATTAAACACTGATTTGCCACTCCATCTCCCAGCAAGACAGACATAAAATACAGTTTGGTTTACATAGGCCTTTTTAAATGATTCCCTTTAAAAACCTTATGAAAGATAATTGCTTATACTGAAGAACTGAAAAAGGAAAAAGTGCTTAATACTTTTACAGTGTTTTGCATTTACTGCTGTACAAACATTAACTAATTAAGCATCACAATACCCAAGTGAGGAATGGAAGGAAGCATTATTATGGTTATATATTATAATTATACTGTCTCATTTAGAATTTCCTGGGTTTTGACTTTTAAAGTAATTATTGTAATTATCACAAAACTAATAAAAAGTCAGAAACAACAAAAAGTCAGAGAAAAAGTCAGACTTTTTCTCCCTGCATGAATATGCTCTGAGCTAAGCAAATAAATAGTTTAGAGATGCCTAAAAGAACACTTTTTTCCATGTATCTCAGCTTTTGCTTTCCCTTTGTCCATATGAGGCCACAGAATTTGATTTTATTTCCACCAAAGGGAAAGAAACTCTTTACAATGATCACAGTGGTTACTTGAATTTAACAACAAAAGGATAAAGAATGTGTGAAGTAGGATTATCTCTGTGATTTTCACCATTTGCTAAGAAAGTATTATGCGCTATAATCATATAAAACATGCTTATATATCCCAAGCAACATTATAAAATCTATATGATACTTTGAATTTGTTTGCAACACTAATTATTATTGTTACTATGCAAAATTGCTTTTCTCAAATACCTCTTCTGGATTCCTCTTCGCAGTTCTAGATATCTAACAGCTCACTGGCACCCTTTAGATACAGGTAGACAGGTTCTTTCCAAGATTGATTTCTGCCATGTCTCTCGTACATCTATCCTGTAATGAGATTTCCCACTGGAAGTGCCTTTGCTCTCCACTAGTAGCCAAGTCCCATAATACTGGAATTTTCAAGGCCTTTAGGGACAAAATCCACTTTATTTGCTATACAAAATTGTCATACAACATTTGAATGTTCAATTGGCTCCATCACAAATAGCTAGTCACTGCAAATTCTTAGGAGTCAACCACAGCTTGATCATCTTCTGGGAGAATTTTCCCCATAAGGCCATAATCAACCAAATGATAATTTGGAAAAGTATCTCATGTAATTTCTGTTTAATTAGAAAGATAGTTCCCTTTTCTTTTTTAATTATATAGGATAGACCTAATAATAATAATGCTTATAGAGTGGATCAAACAGAAGAGAGGAAAGAGATGTCAAATGAACCCAAAATATACACAATACTATTTTGTTGACAAGGACTAGAAAAATAAACAAATAAAGATCTGATAATAAATCAAGCAGGTCAAGCTGAGATTAATAGAAGACACAAGAGAAGGATGAGATACCATCCATAGGGACCTGGAAACACTTGAGAAATGGGCCCAAAAGAACCTCATGAAGTTCATTAAGGTCAAATGCAAGGTGTTGCACATGTGTTGAGTCAATCCTAGATGAGAACACAGACTGGGAGAAGAACTCACTGAGAGCAGCCCTGCAGAGAAGAACTTTGGGGTTCTTGTGTATAAAAAGCTGGACATGAGCCCACAGCTCAGAAAGCCAAATGTGTCCTGGGCTGCATCCAGAGCCCCATGGACAGCAGGGCAAGGAGGAGATTCTGCCCCTCTGCTCTGGTGAAATCCCACCTGCAGTGATGCATTCATCTCTGGGGTCCCCAGCACAGGAAGGACATGGAGCTGTCAGGAGCAAGTCCAGAGGAAGTCACAAAAGTGTTCAGAGTGCTGGAGCACCTCTCCTGTGAAGACAGGCTGAGAGATTTGGGATTGTTCAGCCTGGAAAAGAGAAGGAGCTGGGGAGACCTTATAGCAGCCTTTCAGTACCTTAAAGGAGGCTTAAGAAAAGGAGGGAGAAGGACTTTTTATATGGACAGGTTGTAACAGGACAGGGACAAGGGTTTTAAACTGGTAAAGGACAGATTTAGATTAGATGTTAGGAAGAAATTCTTTATTATAAGGGTAGTGAGGCAGTAGCACAGGTTGCCCAGAGAAGATGTGGATGTCTCATCTCTGGAAGTGCTCAAGGGCAGGTTGGATGAGGCTTTGAGCAAGCTGATCTAGTGAATGGCATCCCTGCCCATGACAGGCAGGTTGAAACTGGATGATTTTTAAGATTCCTTTCAACCCAACCAATGCTATGATTCTATGATTCTAATACTAATAGATTAGTGTTTCCACCTTGCAATCTAGACACCAACACTAGCTGCACTCAGCCTGCCAGCTTCCACCTACCCAAACCATGGCTGGACATGGTGCTGAGTTTGTTTGCCTGTCAGAAAAGGAAATTGTCATCAAATACCATCACAACAAGGGTTTTCTGTAATGTAACTCCTTTTCTGCAGTAAGTTGCCAATACAATCCTTGCGCTAGTTATGGATAGTATTTTGACTGCACTTTTCTCATGACACTAGAAAGACCATCTGCCTAAACAGATGTGGTAATCTGATTTGTTTGGCCAATGAGCTGAAAAATCCCACAATGGCTTGAATGGGAGTTCCCACGAGTGCCCAATCCAGCATCTTCTCTGTGCTTCCAGATATTATGTTTATCTCTTCAGGAACAGCTTGGTAATGGCTTATTTGCTTGTGAGAGTTACCAAGAGAGAAGGAATTTCCATACAAGAGACAAGAAATGTGACCATATTTTCATCACAAAAAAAAAAAAGAAAAAAAAAAATTAGCCATACAGCCATCTGTCATTCTTTAACAGTTTCATGTTATAAAAGAAGAAACTGTTAAAATGCAAGCCAAACCTTGGTCCCTCAGAAGGTGTCAGACCTCCCATGGGTTTTAATAGCACCACTGGCTGTTTCATCTGTTTATTTACAACCTTATCTAAAGGATGCAAGTGCAGGTCTTCTTATAACCATGTGTTTTATTACAGATGTACAACATTAAATATGGAATGGCTTGTCTAGATAATGTCCCTCTGCCAACATAATCCTCATATTTTTTCTTAATTTGTAAACCCTTAGGTTTATAAGAATAAATGTAATTTTAAATCTTCCAAAAATCTACAGTAAGTTTACCCTTATCCATCCTGAATTTCTTCTCTTTTAAATTTATTTTCACATCTCAAGCCTGTACTGTTTGATATCATCATGTATATAACTTGCATTGCTGCCAAAAAAACCTAAAAATTTAAGAATTACAAAAAACGACGCCCATCGTGTTTCTGATTTTATAAATTAGAAATGCATATGCTTAAACATGAAGGCATTTCAAAAATATTTCTGGACACATTTCATTTTAGTTCAGGTAATAGAGTCTGGACAGTTCCTTTTCTCAAGTGTTTCTCAGCACCATTAACAGTGAGTAACAAGCACTTAATTATGTCCATTAATTCTGCTTTGCTATGCAGCATCTTGCCAGAGCTGGTAGACGAATATTTTAGAAAGGTTTCCAGCTATAAGGTTCTTCTTTGCATAAAGGATTGGGCTGGCTTTCTGTTATTGGACTGCCCTTATCTTGAAGTAAGGAGAGAGACAAATGAAAATAAACTGACCAAGCCCCAATCATAGGCTGAATGAGCACAACTAACAGCAAACTTCTCATTAAGCTGAAGTCACAAAGCTGAGTTTGCAGAAATTCAAAAGCTGGAGAAGCAAAGGACAGAGGTAGAGACATCCCATCAGGCTTCAACACTCATCTAGCCAGTGCTCTAGGGAAGAAGGATATGAGCTAGCTGAGAAGAAAAGAAAAGCACATTATGGTTAAGAAAAAGAGGGGGATGTATCTACAGATTCCATATGCTTGACAGCCAGGATTGTATAGAAGTTTGGAGATGCCAAGGCTGCATCTTCTGGTGCAGTCCTGGAAGAAGGAGGGTACTTTGTTCCTTTAGGAGGAAAACTTTTATTTTTTCATTATATTGCATTTTGTGAATTTGGGATAGCAAGATAGCATGAATTCAGGTTAAAATGCAACAAATGAGTTCTGGAAATTTTAAAAAAAACACATTTTCAATCCATCATGGATTTTATTAATGGAACTATCCTCATTTTGGTCAAACTCCATCATAATGCCTCCACTGCACTGTAGATGTGACATGCACTGTTACCACTCCCTTTGGTTATACAGAAAGTGATATACAAGTAACTAGAGACTGCATTTCTTGTAAAGAGTTCCTTTCTCCCTTTGTTTTTCTTTTGGCTCCAAGACATCCTATCTGCATGGCAGCACAACTTCAGCTGTCCCTTGACCCAGCTCTTGCACCAATGTGCTGGCAATAAATCCTGTGTGAGGCTTCTTCTGCCAGGGAGCCACCTGAACTCACTCACACCACCCACACACTGGACCACCACCAAATTTTTATATCGTCTACACAAAAGGGAAGGAGAAAAGATACAAAGTATTCTAGTCCACTGATGTACCTTGCAGTGACATGGGCCACTCCACAGAAAGCAGTGGTCCTTTTAGCACTATGTACTGCCTTTCACAGCATTATATGTAGAACAATACTTCTATGAATCTGGAAATGTAAATATAGCCCAAAGTACTCTGGCAACATGGAAGATGCACATGCATGAGCCCAGAATAGACAACAGCAAAGAAAATTATTGAGATGAGCAGTCACGTGGAAATAAAAACACTGGGTACATGTATAGAAAATGCAAACAAATAACTGAAAACTGCCTGAAGGCAAGTACTACTGGTGATAATCCAGGGATAATGTTTTTGTAGGGATTAACTGTTCTAGAGAACTTTTCCCATGTGTAAAACACAACATACTTTTTATTCAGCTAGGTTGTTTTGGCAGTCCCTTTATTTCTAGCAAAAACTATTTATTGGGCCTGTACAGAAAAAAATTCCAGCCTTGGACAGCCAGAATACAGTTTCCTTTTCTTTCCCACTGACAATTGCCTTCTGGATAGAGCTCAAGAGCTAATTTCCCACAGATAGTTCACTTCTATAGAATTATTTGAAGCTTGTATGCCAAATTAATAATTTTGAATCTTGTATCTTTAATGAATTTGGCTACAAGTTAATGTAATTTTTACACTGATTGTGTTCAGTTCACTCTTTGGAAACAGATTTCATTTCTTTGCTAAAATGTCATTATTCTTACAGAGAAGTAACAAAGAGGTACATCACTTTTTAAAAGAAACTGCTGGGTACAAAGACCAGCATTTATCTTTTGTTAGCAGTGATTTTATACTCAGTTTTATTGCTGTGGACCTGCTGGTGATTTTCTGTATGAGAAACCCAACTTTCTGAGAATGAAAATCCTTTCAGGTTGTTCAGAGCATGTGCTCTTTCTCATGATTTTTCATGTTTCAAAGATACCCCAGGGTAGTAGATACAGGAAGCAGAAATATCCTTATTCCTACAATTCTTGGCCGTACATTAGAATAAACCCAGAATTTATGTCTCTGTGAAAATAACCTCAGGTCCATTAAACACCATTTTCCTGCTGTACAGAAAAGCTCTGGGGAAAAGAATCTTAAAAATAAATGAGTGGATAGACTAATACACCATAGGGGCTAATTTGTGGCACTGAGTAAGCAATTCTAACACAAGGCCACTAATTTGTTGGGTTTCCCTTGTCATATACTGTATTTAATTATGGCAAGAACTAATCAACAGATAAATAATTGTTTCCTCAAGCCAGGACTATATAGCACCTTTACAATGAAATATTATTATTACTATTATCAACTACAATTTTCAGCATCATGTCCTAGACTTCAACCACAGTTATCTTGCTGGGCTTTTAAGAACCACAATATAGAATTCAGAAAGTGTACCTTTCTCAGTTCAGGTGTTATGTGAAGTATTACTTTGTATTAAAAACCCACAATCAACCAAACAAATGTCATATATGGAAATTTTATTTAAAAATAAATAAATATCTAAAATATTTTTTTAAAAAATCAGGAAGTTTGACTTCTATGAGTAATAAATAGTATTAAGACATCCCTTGTTCTGTACAAATGGGCAACAGAAGAGATGAAAACAATTGTGTATGAGATGAAAAATAATGATGTTCTGCTGTATCCTTTTGTGGCTCTAGATATACTACAACTGTATTCCTCCAAGAAAACTGCGGGATTTGGTCATCACTAAGCAACTGTGAGCTCAGAAGTGACTGCCATTTAAATCACTTGTCCTAATCAACAAGCTTAATATGTGTGTATAATGTTTGTACTGAGTGTACCAACCCACATGTAATATAAGACTCAATGTGCTGAAGATGCTTTGTAAAGAAATGTAGAAATCAGACCCTGAGGAAAGGAGATGTGTCTTCCTCTTGAATGAAATTAGCATTGTTAGTTGAGCACAGGGGACAGCACCTGACCTGCCAAGGTGTGGGTGAGAGGGTAAGTGGGAAGAAGAAGGTGGATAGGAAGCAGTGATCTCACAACTCCATCCTTTCCTGCCAGGCTAAGGCATGTGTGTGTGGATAGAAAGGCTCAGAAAGAAGCTAAGGACAGCTGCTTTTCACCAGGACCACATCCAAAGAGCATCACCTTCCAGAGACCAGCATTTAGCAGCTGGATAAAATGCAGCTGGCTGGAGTTTATTCCAGTGAAAACAGATCCATGCTAAGAGGAAGTACATCCACCAAATTCATCTGCATACCTCTGATGTCCTGTGAGACTTTCACAACGCAATTTCTTGTTTTAGCTGATCCATTCTTAAACAATTCTATTATTTCACTTAAATGTATTAAGCTATTATTGTCTCATAAACGCATAAAATTCGGGCACAGTAATTGCTACATTAATAAACAATGTTAAATTAAAAAAATTAATAAACAATTAAAGCTTTTCAGAACCAAAAAGATATTTAGAAGAGGGACACAGGTATAGCCAACATGGATATTAACAGTACAAGCTGGAGCCTGTGAGCACAAAAGCAAATCCAAGCACTGTTCCCTTTGATCAATCCCTGTGTATCTGGTATTGGCACCAGGGACAGGAACAACATTGTCAAAACTAATTTATCTTGGAATAGGGCTTCATCCATCTTCTATTCTGATGGGTTTGAGAGGGAAGAGAAAACTTGAGGATATCTGTCAAAGAAAGCTGTACAGTTATAAGTATGCTTAGAGGTGTGTAATCTCCTAGTAAGGGATAACAGCAATCCTAGGGTATGTCCTACCAAATGAAAGGGGACCTCTAGAGGCACCTAGAAAAAACTTCATAATCAAATATACTCATTCTGAAAGCTTCTAACAAGGTTCACATAAAATTTTATTTCAATTAATGACATAGAAAATTTTAATTCCTTTTTTTGTTAACATGGAAATAATCCCCAATTAATATTCACTTTGAGGTGGACTGCAGAATTAATTTACAATTTTGTATATACTGCACTTTCTTTGAAATACTGGGATATTTTATTTACAGTTGCATGTTCAATTCTGGGCAATACATACAACCAGAGAGCCAATCTTCACATCTTCTCAACCTGGTGGATTCACACCACATTTTTCTGGGAATGTTTCATACATATTTTAGTAAAATGGCAGAATTGCCTACTGCCCTAATTTTCCTTCTGTTGATTACTTTATCTTGGAAACCATATGTTTTCCTTATTTTGCTTTGTTTGTGATTGAATATAAAATTAGGACAGTTACCTAATTCTCATGCCAGGTAGCAGTAAGTCATCTCAATTTGGCAATCATTTGGTTTGTCAGCGCAAATATTCTATTCCTATGAGCCTTAATTAAACATGAAAAGATGGAAATTTGCTCTCATTGAAGAAAAAGGCAGTTGATATCCCAAGGTACTGGAAATGTTCAGACTACAAGTAATAGAAATATGACTGGAATGTCAACTAATGTCTACGTGATAATAAAAACAGTGTTTGACTTGATAGCTAACCAAGCCCCCAAATGCTTTTCCATTCCACAGTACCCTGAAAAAGCCCTTCTTGTTGCATTAGCTGCATAGCTATAGCTTCCCACAGCAGCACACGTTGCAGAGGTAACAGTGATTTGCCATCTCAGCACACCACAAGCAGATGGGGCAGGCTGACACAGGCAATGCCTGGCTGTGAGAGCCATGGTTAACTCTAATGAGACCTCTTTAAATTTTGAGATAGTCACACCCAGCTACAGTGACTCATTCCACCAAGTACATATTAGCATGGTAAATTAACTTTCTGCAGGAGTGATGAGTTTCCTGGGAGGAGAGTGGGAGGAGAAGGTGAGGCATGGAGTCAGAGACGGCACAGAGAGGTGAAGGGATGCAGCTCAGAGCACCAAGCTCCTGTCCATACCTTATGAAACAAGAATGCTGTTTTTTCAGCTCCAGGCCTTGTGCACAAGTGAGATGTTGAAAGGAGACTTTGATACTGGAGGAAAGCACTTCAATGTTTTAAAAAAAAAACAACTTTAAATCATAGTAATTAATTTCAGTGATGAAATGAAGTGTCCTGGTTTAATGCTTCCTTCAGGAGCCCTGTTTAACTAAACAGCTTTGTATATATATGCATTAAACAAACATCAATGTTTATAGTTCAAGAAATGTGACAAGAAGTCATCCCTGGAAAGACCCTTTGTCTCAAGTAACAAAAACACATGCTTACTAGCCTTCAGAATAAGGGTAGTATCATCCTAAAAGGATGATCTTAATTTCAAAATCCAGGTTACTGAAGACCTACAATACAGGTTTTCACTAAGACATGGTCACACTTTAACTACAAGGCACAGAAATCAGTGTAGATTTAAACTAGATATTTGATTAACATTGGCCAGAAGCACCATACTGTTATGTGCATGTATAGTTCCAGAAAGGCATTGCCAAGCCATTCTGTAGGAAAAAAGAACAAACCCTCATTCCAAAGAAATGAAGCAAAGGACATTTATATTTTGACCCGTGAAGTAATTTCAACCCTGACTTTGCTAAAGACATCAGGCAAATGATTTAGCCTTTTAGTATTTCAACTGTTCATACATAATATAGAGACTTCATGTGCTCCATTCATGATGATTTTATATGATTGCAAGAGAAGGGAAGATCTCTGGAAGAAGTAGTCAATATTACTTCTCTCTCTCTCTCTCTCTATCTCTCTCTCTCTCTCTCCCTCCTGCATATCCTCAAGGATTTTCACTGGTTTTGTGAATGCTCTTCCCTGTGATGAGAAAGAAAGCACTGAGGTGTGGTGAAGGAAGGCAGGAAGCAGAAGTTTCAGGATGCCAAGTCTGGAACAAAGTCTGTTGACTTTTGCAACAGGTTGTGTAGAGGTTGTGAACCACTGATCAATCCTGATAGCTGCTGGTAGGACTATGTAACAGTGGCAAAATAAGCATTGCTACAGCAAATACTAGATCTAAACATAATAAAAGCTATGGGATGTGGTGCTGACAGTTCACTGTTTTTTTTTTCTTGGAGTTCTTTTGTTCTTTGTGTTAACAATGGCTCTCTCCATCCAAGCTGCAGCACTCCTTTATTACCCTTCAGATAACCTTATTAATGAATTCAGTTCTTTGCTTCAGAAATAATCACAGTATCCCAAATTCATTGTTTTCATTTCTCAGAGGAATAAAACATAGATCAGAGGTGAACTGCAGAGGAAGAAGATCTCTTATAAAAATGCATGACAGTTTTGGGAACTGGTGAACTTCCTTCAAAATAAAAGATGAAGTGAAAGTAATTTGCATGTTATTGTTGGAAAATTAACCCAGCCTGCATTCTTTTGTCAGACTACGGTGGAAACTGGGACATGCATGTAAATGGTGATATTTTTAAGCATTCCACACTGGATCATCTTGTCCTGTCCGGATTTACTCTCTTCAAGTAATTTTAAAATGCCTCCAAGAACCACATATAGCCACAGAATTACAGATATATTCAATACTTGGTAATAATCAGAGGTTTGGACTAAATCTTTGCATGCCCACACATGTGCTGACTCTCTAAGCCCTGAAGATGCCTTTGGACAGTTGGACTGCTTTTTGGATTCATGTGACCATGATTCCTGCCTCTTCCAGACAGAGTCTCAGCATATGTTACAGATTTGTTCAAGCATTAGGAAGATTCATTCCACTAGCCTGGATACTCCACAAGCTACTATTTAGAGCAATTAAGATTTAGCTGTTTAGATTTCATCTTTTTAAATTGTCTGACTTCCTCATTTCCCAGATTTAGAGTCTCCAGAGGAGTTGTCTAGAGGATATGGGCCATTATATGCTCTGCAACAGAAAAAAAATAAATAATAATAAAAAATAGCCTTTGTATTAGCCACTAGCCATAACAATGCAAGGAGAAAAGGACTAGTCCTTCTTTGCCTTTCAAACTTTTTTTACCAGCTTTAGGTAATAATTTCACCCCTCCCCCCCAAACGTAGTTTTTAACTATTGCTGCCTTTAAATGACAGCTCCCAGTGTGCACATCTTCACATGTGATGAGAGGAACTCTCTGGACTCCAGATCCAGCTTTTAGGACTGTACACTAATGGTTAATGGAGCTTGCACCAGACTTCACAGCACTTGGGTCTCACAAAGATAAACAATTCAGGAGCTCAGTACAGTCCTAAGAGCTTAAGTAAGGATCAGGAATGAAAATTCCCATTAGCTTTACTGAGATTAGTGTTTCAATCTAAACTGTCTCCATTCCACATTGTTAAAGGCTCTTAGTATCCAGTGTTGTGATTTACAGCCATATTTTCAGAACTGTTTGCAACCCAGCATGCTGGTCCTCTTCTGGAAATTACTGTTTTCAATTTGCTTTGCAGCTTAAAGGAGAATCCGTGTTTATTTACTGTATTTTGTTTTTCAATATGGTTGCTGATCTTTAAAGCTCTGTTTACTAAAGACAGAATTTAAAATCTGTCCCACGAAATGTTATTAAGTCCAGACATTATTTTTCCTGGAATAAGCAAAGAGACAGAAAAGCAGCAGAAAGGCACGTTACCAGTATCCTCCCTTCCCTGAATTGCTCAAAGTCAGCCTCAAAGTTAACACTGCCTTTGGGGTTTGCTTGGTTTTGGTTTTATAAGTAAGAAGCATTCTGGCCCTTTGTTTTAAAATTCATGGAGCACAATCCCAGCTCCTGTTTGAAATACATAACAAGCCTTTTATGTGGTTTAGGAATAGACCTGCATTTTGGCACAGCACCTGCCTATTCATGTCTGTAAGGAGAAGAAAAAGAATAATGGCAAAAGCAGTTTTTTACGGAAAATATCCAGGCAACATGACCATGTCTCTTTTTTTAGCCAAGTCCTGTTTGAAAAGCAATTGCAATCACTTTTGGTTTTAAAGTTATCACAACCCAGTTTTAATACAGCTTTGAAGCATCAAGACCATTGCTCATTCTGGAAAGCCCTGCCCAGTGATAGTGCTGGGCCACAAGCACAGTTGCTTTTCAGCACACTGCCATTTAGATTCTGCTATAATAATTTTCTTTTCATAGCAACTTCACTGAACCTCTGATGAAAAAGAGAATTTCTTTCTAATGATTTACAGTAATTGTCTCAGATGTGCAGGTTTGTATTAAGTGCTTAAGGAATGCATTAAGAAACTCTATCTCATCAACTGTTTTACACCCCCCGACAAGCAAAACCTCTGAGGCCAATAATGTTACTGTAATTCCTTTCCAGACTCTATCTGCCTATCTAGATATGCACTACTCCTTTTAGAACCATACTGTGATGCCCCCAAACCAATGCTATTTGCTACTCCACTTGTTTGCATCAAACATTTCTAAAATAACAGTATTAGTTTTATTATTCCATGTCAGTTTGAAAAATTCAATAACACAGCAGTAATATTAATAAGTTTAAAGATTTTTTTTAGAGTCATCTTTATAAATAAATACATATGATATTTTCTGTGTTGCAGTTAAAATTTAGGTGATTCATGCAAGCAAATATCCCATCATATTGTCTAGGAATACTGCTCGCACACTAGATGTGATCTTCTGGAAGGTAGCAACAAGGCTAAAATCATTGTGTGGGTAGGTAAATCAGTATTTTATAATCTACATTATTTCAAGACATGCTGCAGTTCTACAGCAATGCAGGATTGGTATAATATGCTAAACATATCAATTATATTTGGCATAATATACTTCACATTTGTATAATATACCTTAAAAGTATTCCTGTTATAGGGAGAACTTAAGTGGCCAAAGCACAGTCATAAAAACAGCTCAGCTCTACCAGTTAAGAGATGATCTCAGGAAACATCAGCTTCTGCCAGTACAACTGCATCTATGTTTGGGACATCTGTAAACACAGCTGTGCCATTCTGGAATTCTACTTTTTTACAGCCACTGAAGGCCTGAAATCCAGCTCTAACCTCATATTTTGAGGAGATCTGTGCCATCTTTAGAAAGATGCTAGTCTGTCTTGAAAGAGGCTGCAAATACACCCACTTAAATTTCAATAGATTTTTGAGGTTCTTTTGTTCTAGGCATCTTAAAATGAAGGACTAAAAATCAATTCCCTTCAAGGCCGGAAATGTGAGATAGAAGCAAAAAAATACGACAAACCATTTGATTCTAATTAATGGAATAGAATTATTATTTTTCCCCCCCTTCATTTAAAAGTTATCTATAAAATTCCAAAACATACCTAAATACTATAGGTGCAATAAATTAATAAAGTTACTTTATTTAATGTTAGCATTATATCATGGTCATACCTAACTCTACTCTTCCAGTTAAAGGACCACTGATGATTGTTTCTGTTAAAAGAGAGATCTGTTTCTCATGTTGAGTGACCCAGTTCCAAGAAGTATCACAATATAGAAGCCTATTTTCCACTTAATAAACATGCATAATTCCTGTAAATATTAGCAGTGATTATGCACACTTACATACTCTAGGGTATATTCATCTAAACCCGGTGAATTCGAAAGATCTGAAGGAAAATGTATTTGGCCCTCTAGACTGCAAGAAACCCTAAAGAATGATAGGAACAGTCAAGAGTTTTTTATTTGTATCTTTTATTGTAATGACAGTTGTGTATGTTAATTTCTTAGCCCTCTGTCGCCAACGCTAATGAAGTTTTATGCAAGATAAAAGAATTAAGGACTTTTTAGGAGAGAAAAAGGAAAATTAAGACAGCCAGGAAGGATTAAGCTCAACAGCTAGGATATTGTCTTTGAAGAAGGAAATTCTAGATTCCAGCTTGTCTGATGCTATTTCCTACAGAAAAATAAGTTAATTGGGATATTGCCAGTAGCTCAGAAGGTCATAGCACAGGTAGAAAAGTGAGAGGGCATGCAGTGGAGATTTAAGCAGAGTCATGATAATTCACAGAATGGGTAAAGTTGGAAGACACCACAGTAGATGATGCGGTCCAACTTCTCTGCTCAAGCAGAGAGCACAGAGCAAGCACAGAACTACATCCAGAGGGTCTGGAAGACTCCTCTCCTCTGGGAGACTCCTCAGCCTCTCTGGGCAATCTGTGTGTGGTCACTGCACAGTAAGGAAGTTCTTCCTCATATTCAGGTGAAACTTCTGTGCATCACTTTCTGCCTCTTGTCCTGTTGCTGGGTACCACAGAGCAGAGCCTGGTCCATCCTCTTGACAACTTTCACCTCAGATACTGATAGACATTGATGAGATCTCCTCTCAGTTATTTCTTCTCAAAGCTGAACAGACCCAGCTCCCTCAGCTTTTCTTTATGACAGAGATGCTCCAATCCCTTCATCATCTTTGTCACCTTCTGCTGGACTCAGTTCAGGAGCTCCATCTCTTTCTTTTCCTGAGGAGCCCAGAAATTAACACAGCTCTCCAGATGCATCTCACCAGGGCTGAATAGAGGGGCAGGATGACCTCCCTTGACCTGCTGGCAATGCTCTTCCCCAAACTGATTCAGTTTTCTACAGCTTAAGGAGCAGATAAACCACTCTGATAAAGGTAAGACAATTACATTGTTTTTTGTCCCTTAAGAGAGAAAGCAAAAGGACTCCAGTCAGTTGATTTTGCTTTTTCTACTGTTCTAGATGATTCTCTGCAGTAGGAGGATGCAGCTCCCTTACCCTGGAGAAACTTAGAATTTAGCACCAGCTCCTGTCCTGAGCAATGCCTTGTGATTCTGCACGTTTCTTCACAAAACAATGGCTTCAGTTTTGGCTTTCTCAGAATGCTATCCACAGATCTGCCCCCCTCCCATGTTCTGTGCAGACTGTCAGAACAGCTAACTCAGTGTTTCAGTACTTAGGACTCTTCATGGATCTGGACTTGCAGTTTATGACCAACTCTTCAGTAAACTACTAAAAAAACTGCAGAAGCATTCACTTAATTCAGTGCCATGGTAAACATGAGCCCTAAGAGTTTGCCACAGATTTTGTATCCCAAGAAGAATCTATCTATCCAAAAATGCACCAGTATTTTCAATTAACATATTATACTGCAGAAAATGTTAAATATGCAAGGCTATAAAGTGTATTTCTGCCTATTAGCTGCTTATTTAAAAGAGGCATTATTGACTAAATATTTTTATAGACACTTCCACTAAAAGTGCTGCAAATAATTTTCTGTACAGTCCATTGGTGTAACTGCTATTTATTTTAAGCACTGGATGATTTGTATTCATAATGGAAACTTCAATAACAAATGTTTCCAAGCCAAACTAGAGTAATTCCCCCTTTAGTCAATACAGTCTTCATCTACATCAGTAAACAGCACAGTACAATTGATGCAAATATGTAGAGTTGGAAGGGTTCATGTTGAGGACCTGACATCCACATCACACATGTTCCAGAGGTTCCCAACTCAAGCTTATTAGCAGGAATTAGATACAGTAACACACGAGATGTGATCCCAGGACACATCTACTTATGTTTCATTAAAAACAAATAAACAAACAAACAAACAAACAAACAAACAACCCAAAACAGTTTCTATGCCCATTCTGTAATTCTGATGGGAGAGAAGTGCAGATAACCAGGAAATTCACCTCAAAGTATTGCTGACATAAAATGTTTTGTCTGTTTAAGCTGAGGATATTTTCTACTGTGTGTGAGCAAAAAAAAAAAAAAAAAAAAAAAAAAAAAGGGAGCTTCTTTTGCATCTAAGATGATCAACACCTTTTTGTCAACACACATGAAAATGCACCCCACAGCTCTCACAAACAAAGAAAAAATGTCATCTTAGGTCAACGTGAAGTGGAAATGGAGGAAACACCTGTATTTCTTTTCAAAATATATTGATCTATGGAAATCTTCCTCAATAAAATCCAGTTCAGACCAACAGATAAATGTCATCCCTCCCAACTATAAGTTTATGCAGAAGAATTGCAAATCAATAGATGCTTCATGCATTTTCATCCTGACTATACTTTAAGTGAACTGAGATGCCATAAATGCAATCATAATGATTCAGGTCTCCTGCTGCTGGATCCTCCTGGAAAGATCAAATTTCACATCTGGGGATTTATCTGCAGCCAGAAGCTGGGGTAGACAGAATGTCCTACACAGGAGAAGTTTCCACCATGGCCAGTACTCAGACTATGAGCTCCTCAGAGACATTATTTTACAAGTATTTTTGAGACACAGAGAGAAGTAAAACTCTGGATTTACTACAGCTAATCATATTTCTCCTCACAAAATTTTGCCCCCTATAGATATTAAATATAGGATGACAAGAAACTGGACTAAATATATGGCAGTGCCACTGCAGAGCAATAATCAAACCCCACAACTACCAAAGGAAGGGAGAGAATCATATTTGATGTTCGTGTCTAAAGATACATGAGGCCATAAAACTAAAAGCTGGATATTGCAGCTTAGTAAGATTACAAAGCTGTCTTCAAATTTCAGGAGCAAAATACTGCTTGTGCTCTTCATGTGTTTTTTTTGCACTGCCATCTCTGCAAACATGAATTCACTCTCTGATGTGTCTTCATGAGTAAAGTATCTTGTGAAATATCTATGAAAGCTTCAAAAACCTGTTTGAAGGAAGGAAGTCCTGGGGTTCTGAGTTACTCTCAGATTTTTTTAATCACATATACAAAATCATAAAAAAAACCACACAAAACCACCCCACTAAAAAGCAAAACACCAAAATTTAAAAAAAAACACAAACCCCCAACAACAACAAAAAACAAAACCAAACAACCAAACAAAAACAAAGAAAAAACCATCAAAACAAAACAACAAAAACACCTTTACTGTGATTTTCAAAAAATAAACAATGATTTCTGAAGAGTTGACATAATTTATTAAGAATTTTGTAAAAACTGTTCACTTTTGCCAGAATCATGTATGAGAAATGACTGGATGTCTGCTCTTGCTGGATGTGCAGCAAGTACTATTTAAAGTGGAACTTATAAATTATCAGTCAATAACAAGCACAACATCTGAGGCTGTACAAATTCTTTCATCTGAAAATATAATTCATTACAAACTCACTTATTTCTTAAGAAAAGGATTGTGAGGCAACACCTTCAGCCACAAATATTAAAATATGAAGACAGAAGCTTATTTGTATAAGTTGAATTAGAAGTTTTTGCTAGAACCATTCATCAGAAACTAAAAGGGTCTAGGTAATACTTTGCAGAGTGATCTGGCTCAACACTGAAGAAATTTAGGAAAGAACTGTACCATGCATTTGAGGGAAATAACAGTCCCACTTGTCTGCAAAAATGCCAGTGTTCTCAATATAAAATACATTTGAAAGGCTGCTTTATTTTTATTCAGCCTCCCATTGTATTTACAAGCTGTTCTGATCCTACAGTTCACCACTGTCATTCAATATTTCTCCTAATTAACATTACTTTGAAATCTCTGACCTTTAGGCTGACACTCAATTCTGAATTAAAATATAATTATCTTTGTAACATTAATACACTTTTTATGCTACCTCCATATTCTTCTTGTTACAGAATAAATACATAGCAAATGTAAGGAAAGACTGCACTGAGCATGACAAAGTAATGAAAAATAAGAAGAGAATTAACAGATCAGCCTGCTTTCCCTTCTCAATAAAAAATGAGAAAAAAGTGATAGCCGGAGAAAAATAAAGGCAATGCCTAAAATTTATGGGAGAATTCCTTTGTGCACAGTGCATACTTTATGTGCAGGTCATACTCTATGAAACTTTACCACTTCTATGTAAGTATATCCAGCAATCCCATGGTTTATATTGAACAGGACCATGGCCGTCCTTTGAAGGTGAACAACGTCCATGAATTTCACAGCACAAAGAATGTATAATGTTTTTTGTGAATAAATCACAGCTTTTTTTCTAAACTTTTGGTTCTGGTCACTATAGTTGCATGAATCGCTGGTGTGACGTGGGTAACATTTCCCACTCATTGCCTCATCTTCACCATTGCCTCTCCAAACAAAGTTATTCCTCAGTCTGAATGACCAGCAGCACTGTTCTATATGTTTGCTTTACGACTTCATAACTTCTACAGTCAAATAACTTACATTTAAGTTAATAAATAACTTAGTATATAACTTACTTTCACGTAGAGCTGCTGGAACTCCTCGAGGTTCAGTCTACCACTTGGACAGTCCTTTAGAAATCCCTTGTACCACTGTTTTAGCTCGTGTTCATTGAACTCCGTGCTCTTCACCAGATCCTCCATCACCTCAGGGGCCAGCTTACTATTTTGTTTCCCCATTTTGCCTTAGGAAGAAATAAATTAATACAATTAGCCAAATGTGAACACTTTTGCTACAGTTTTCTTCATGACAGATGTCTTTCAGTTACTTTTTAATCAGATGACAGACAGCACTTAACTTGTCCCACAGAGAACTGCAAAGTGATGAATAATTTCTTTCCAGAGCCCAGCTTTGCATTTCCATTTTTATCTCCAGTATAGCATCTGTGTCTAATGACTGCACCACACTGAATGCATTGATTTCTAGTCCTTATCACCACCCATTCCTGATTTTAATCTATTGCTTTTGGCATCTTCCCCTATTTCAAACAGAAGTTTCTTTCTCCTCCAAAGGACATATGTTGTTCTGTTCCAACAAATCAATATATTTATATCATTTCCTTTATGGGAACATTCCTTGAGCAGGTGCAAAGTTAATAATTTCTCCTGGTCTCTGTGTGTGGTCAACACATCCCCTGGGGCCACAGTGCCAGCAGCACCAGGTCTGCTCCTAGAAGACCTAATGGCCCCTCTCCCTTTTGGCCATGGTCCTTCCTGGTCTAAACTTACTTCATGCTCTAAACTTACTTTGAGGCTCTGCTAAGCTCCCATTCACACATTTTGGTAAACTCAGCACAAATATGTGAGAGTCCAATCTTCTACTTAGTTGCCACAGGTAAAACTGTACACACAGATGTCCAGAAATCAGCTATTATGACTAAATAATGGGTTTGCAATTTAATGTTTGCAATTTTTTAGAGCAACTGCCCCAGCCTTGTATCTGAAGTCCCAGTCTTCTCACATATGAGTTGTCCTGGCTTACAATACAAGATATATATTCTATTACCATCTGAGAAAGGTGATCATCCTTATCTCTGTGGGAAATGTCCTCTGTTAATGGGCCATCGAGTCCTACTGTATAACTGATAAGATTACATCATCCCATTGGGAGATGCTCCAGCCAGGAGGACGAGCCAAGCCTTTCCTACCTAGATAAAAACTGAGGTTTCAAACACCAAAAGCAGCCTTTTTCCACTGTATTCCAGAGGAAGAACCAGGCTTTTTCCACATCCTCGCTGGACCCTTTGGAGGAAAACTGCACAAACACCCTGACTGACACAGTATCAAGTTGTATTCTGACTCTGTCAGTGGTTTTATTTTTTTATTATTGCATGTATTTTGTTTTTCCTTTTTCTCTTCCCTATTAAAAATTGTATTACTGACTTGAAGTCTCACTGGTTTTGCTTTTCAAACCAGTACAACATTGACCCAGTTTGGTATATTCTGAATTTAAACTCCATGGAGACCAAAGTATACTAATGCAGTTATTTCTCTATATCCAACTCAGATAGCTTTTACAAGAAACAGTGACTTTTTAAAGTTTGTTTTGTTCTTTATGGGGCATGTTTGATTCTTCTTTTTCCATTTTATTTACACTCTGTTATCTTTTGCAGTCATAAGGTGCTTTGCTTAGACTCAGAAAACCCCTAAAGATACTCAGCAGTTATAGTAACTATCCTAGGTAGATTCAAAAAGCTTTATTTTTCTCTCTTAATTTAGCCAGTTGTGCTTTTGCTTGACTCTTCACCTGAATTCATATTCCCATAAGTATTTAACTCAACAATATTTACGGATGAAAAAAGCATCCTCAATGGGCAAAAATGAGGGGGTTTTGACTGACCACTTTTCTGTTTTAGCAGCTTTTTAATCTTTATCCATGTCAGCTTTACAGTCCTTGGACCTGGCACTACAGAGAGGTGGAACACACCTCTAAATCTCAGCCACATCTGCCAAAGTTGCCTATGCTGTTTGCAGTGATGTGAACATCATCCATTGTAGAACATCTAGGGAGAATGGAGTGGGTCTGCATGCGTGTAAGAATACATGAATAAGGACACACATATCCACACATAACCTATCATGAGAGCCAGAGAAAAAAGCCACCAACTTTTTGCCCCTGTGAACCAGGTCCCTAATTTTGGCTTGTCTGCCACAGGTTGTCCAGT
The DNA here is from genome assembly GCF_963662255.1 of Cinclus cinclus. NCBI lineage: Eukaryota > Metazoa > Chordata > Aves > Passeriformes > Cinclidae > Cinclus > Cinclus cinclus. Next base: position 11,121,733 of record NC_085048.1, read on the forward strand.
AAGTGCCAAACACCTTTCAGCTATTTCTGATGTACCTTACCACAGAATATCCTCTAATAAAGGAAACCACAGCTGACATTTTGAGAAACACTCTCAGAAACTATTTTTTCCACAGAACCACACCAGTATTTGAGAAAGGTATAATTTGTGACTGCTGGGTTCTGTACTCTTATTTGCTGCTCCAGCACAGCATGGAGCATAATCTGCTGGGCTCTGTTTGGGATAGAGTGAGCAAACTGACCAAGCTGGTAACAATGCTTTTCTGGAATTAGAAGCACTCATTCTTTCTTCATATTTTAAAGCTCCTTTCTTACGGAATTGAATTACAATCTGCAAGAAAGCTCAAGAGTCTCATATAATTATCAAATATAAACTCAGACTTCTGTCTCTGGGAGATCCGTCTTATTTGGGAATAAAACTCAAACACATAGATTATCTAGTTAATCATATCCTAACATCTTCTAGAATTTCATTGAATCTCATTATTATTGAAAAAGTACAATCACCCATTAGCAATGAGTATGCTACTGCCAACACATTTAGTTTTCTAAAATGAAAACTATTTTTAATTAACTTACAATCACAGTTTCTCAAACATGCTTTTTCCACGTGGATATCTACAAATATGACTTAGCAAAAGACAGGAGAGAACAGCTGCATAATCACCAAGATTACAAGAGGAGGAAAGTTCACTCTGTGATCATTCATTTTTAGTACATTTTATAATTTTCAACTATATATTTGCTTTTAAGTGCCATATTTCCAACCATGCAATATGACAATCCAAGCACTGCTATTCATACTCGGTTGTGTTTTCTGGCAAAAAAATCATGAAAGAAGAAAAAAAAAAAGGATTCATGTGGGGGAGATAAAAACACATGATAAACAGGGAACCAGGTACCTGGGTGCCACATAGAGTCAATACAATGTCAAGTCTATTCCCAGTGAGATTACTCTGGCAGGAGAATTCTTATTAACACTAGCAAGGGCAACACAATCTGAATTAGAGATCAAGAAAAACACTAAAACTCTCCTGTTGTGCAAGAAGCAGCAACAGCAATAAAGGTTGCATTTAAAAACATTATCACTTTTCTGAAACACTTGAAAAGACCATCAGCCATCCAGAGAAAATTGCTTTTCAGAAATACTTAGTAGGCTACTCCAGTGTTTCATTAAGTAACACCGTAACTGCTGCTTTTACAGGTCCATAGGAAAGTCAGATTTAAAAGATGGAATTTTATTAAACAGCCAATCCCCAACCTAAAGCAGTCCAGGCTTTGCCAGCAGCAGGCAGGGGCAATATGAGGACAGATCTTCCTGCTGTTTGCCGTGCTGGACCTCAGGAGGCCCACGCCAGACAGCTCCTCCAGCTGTAAGAACTGGTATTTTTTGTTTGATGCATTTCCTGCAATGCTATTGTGTCCCACACATGCTCCTGTTGTTTCAAAAGCTCTCCACTCTATAATCATCCAAGCCTCCTCGCCAAGAGCAAGGCTTTTTCCCTAGAATATTTCACAGCAAGTCCTGCACAAGTTTATCAAGTCTCCCATTTGGCTTGTCAGTAAACTATCAGTGTGAGCACAGTTTCACAAAACAAAATTTAAACCGAACACCTAAGAAATAAAAGCTTAATTTGAATAGCAAAATATTACTTACAGAATCTTTCTTGTTTGCTGTTCAATGATTTCAAAAGACCCCCCAAACTGCTTACACAGATCCATTTCCAGTCTTCTTTCCCCTCCCTTTACTCCCCTTTGGCCTCCTTGGTATATGCTCAGTGTTCAAAGGGACCAAGAGAAAACAAATGGAACTCTCGCTGCTCCTAAGGAAGAGTAGAGTGCGGCCAAAGATCTGCTATTTGTGCTGTAAAAGGACCCAAATTCCACTGAGAAGACAGCACCAGCAATGTTCAACAATGTCCCTATAACCCAGCTCTGTGCTGTTTTGCTTACTTTACTCAGACATAGTTACATAAACCCATTCTCTTTCCAAGTTGCATTAGAAAAAGTGTTGCCAGTAGTTTGAGGGAGGTGATTGTTCCCCTCTGCTAAGCACTGGTAAGACACCTCTCACCATTCCCCAGGTCACTGTGTCCAGTGCTGGGCTCCCTACACCAAACAGACACTGGAGTCCAGCAAAGGGCTGCCAAGGTGGTGAGAACTCTGCTGGAAGCCTGAGAGGGCTGGGGCTGTTCAGCCTGCTGGACAGAAGGCTCAGGGGGTCTTATCAGTGTGGGTCTAAATACCCAATGAGGGGAACAAAGACAGCAGAGCCAGCCTCCTCTCAGAGGTGCCCAGTGAGACAAGAGGCAATGGGCACAAATTCAAATTCAGGAAATTCTGTCTTGATGTGAGAGAACATTTCTTTACTGAGCAGATGGTCCAACACTGAAACAGGTTACCCAGAAAGGTTGTGAAGCCTCCATCCTTGAAGATATTTAAAACCCAGCTGGACACATCTCTGAGCAATCATCTACAGCTGACCATGCTTGAGCAGGGGCTTGGACTTGAGCATCTTTGGAAGCCCCTTCCAATCTTGGTGATTCTGTCATTCTGCGAAACACAGAGAAATGTGTTCCACACATAAATGGGGCAGTCGCACCACCTATTTTTGATATCCACAGTACCTGTCTTATTTCACTAAATTCCCACATGAGTAGCTGAGAGAAAAATTGCTCCTCCAAGACAATCTTTGGAAAGAGGTACTAGTGACTCAAGCCACCTCCTCCCCCACCCCCCTCACTGATTCCAGGAGTGCAGAAAAATTCACCTCATAACCTTGGGTACAAGCACCAAGGAGATTTAGGCTACCCCGACTTATTACCAATACTCTGGCTGCTTTGGCACCTGCCCATGTTCACATGCTCACTTTCCCAGTAATTCTGCAGGAGCTGAGGTAGCTGGTAGTCAACCAATACCTCTGCAGCCTTGTGAGGTCTGTACATTAAATTAATTCCCTTGTATGGTGCATGTTTTTCTTGCTCTTCTCTGGCTTTGGGAAGTGGGAATGGGTCGTGTGGACTATGCCAGAAGGAAATGACAACACTCACTTTGCCAGCTCAGCTGTGCTGGCATGCACTCATTAGGCTGGAAGGAAAACTGTGGTTTATCCCCACCCCTCTGCCCACTCCCAGCCCACAAGCTCCCACAGGAACGTGCTGACCCCTGGGGATGACATGTGAGATCCAGGCATTGAGCAAGCAAGAGCGGTGGGTGTCTCTGCAGTCTTTGACACAATGCAAATCTATAAATGGCACACCAGTGTACAGACTCCAACATACACACATATATATAGGGGTAGCAAAACCCCAAACAATTAATGCTGGGGAAAGCAGAGGTCTGTGTCTATAATCTACAATAGCAGAATAATTTTCACATTATTTTTAAGCAGACTGTTTATCAAATTTCCAGCCTCGTGCTGATAACTGCAACTCCTAACAACTCCCAGCATTGTTCCTTTCTTCTCAGGCTGTGTCAGATACTGCCTTTTCTCTACCAATGCCAGCATGAAGGATAGACAGAAAGGCTATCAAGCCACACAGATGCCTCATTCCTTCAAATAAATTTATCACTTCACAGAAGAAGAAATTTGGAGCTAAAGTCTGTCTTTCACACACAAAACAAACAACAGCCTCATACCAAAAGCCCCGTGGAAATAAGTATCTGAGACACTATATGTTTGGAAAATATGAGAAATTTTGCCATCCCCATGGAGATTCTTTACTAGGGGCTGTAATGACATGACAAAGGGCATTGGTTTTCAGCTGAAAGAAGGTAGACTTACTCTGGATATAAGGAAGACATTTTACAGTAAGGGTGGTGAGGCACTGGAACAGGTTGTTCAGGGAAGTTGTGGATGTCCCATCCCTGAAAATGTTCAAAGCCAGGTTGGACAGGGCTATAAGCAACCTGTTCTAAGGAATGTTCTTTGGCCCTGGCAGGGAGGCTGGAACTAGATGATCTTTAAGTTCCCTTCCATTCCAAATTGTTATACAATAACATTCTCCCCAAGCAATTAGTGAAGCACCTCTTCACATCAGTTGTTAACACAATTTCTAATTCAGCTTGCATGTAACAGGGATGATGCTGAGCCCTGTCCTATACCTTGCATGGGAAACCCACTCAGGAAAGCACTTTTTATTCCCAATACGTGCAAAAGATGAAGATATTTTAGAGGAGATTCTGACACTGTGGCATGATATCAGTTTTTAAGATTCTGGCATGATATAAGTCCTACACTATGATTAAACTTTCTGACGAGGGGGTCAGTCAGCTTAGAAGGGACTCTCTCCCTTCACTGTCTCTTCTGTAAGCCAGTCCTCCTCAGTGGCCTTTACTTCATGATGTCATGGCATCTGCAGCTCTTCAAACTACCACAGCACAAGAACTGCCTTGCTCAGCTTAGTCCCATATTCCTACTCCTTTCTCAGAACCCCTGGATCCAAACACGGAGCAGCTCCACGCCTGCACTTTGCCCATAAGAAAGAAGGTCTGCAACAACCTGTAAGAGTGGAAGATGAAAGCCATCCACCTCCAGGTGTTTGCTGTCAGGACAGAAAAGGCAGGCAATGAACAGCCTGCCAGACATTGGCAGGAGTACCAGGGGCAGAAGGTACCCAAAACAGTGACAGCCAAATGGGGCTGGGCAATGCCAAGCACAGTGGCCCTGCTCTAGCTGACCCTGCTAAGTGGGGCTGAGCACTACATAGTCTTCAGAGGTCCCTGCCAACCTCCACAGTTCTAAGAATCAAGAACTGCAGACATCCTTTCTGTAGTTATTGTGGGAGAAAATTGATTATCAGGTATAGGTAAACATATATACTTTCTTATTGTTATATTGCCCATCCTGACCTCAGGACCATGTTGTTCCCTTTACTCAGAAACAAAACTGACCCTGAACTAACAGCTTCCTCCCTCTTCTACAAAACTTAGGGCTCCATTTTAAGTTTTTAACCTGTCACGACCAAAAAATAAGAATTAACATCTATGTGTGTATAAGGAATAACTTCTTAACTGTGCAGGTGACCAGGCACTGGAACAGATTGCCCAAGGGATGTGGAGTTTCCCTCACTGGAGATATTCAAGAACCATCTGGACACAATCCTGTGCCATGTGCTCTGGGATGACCCTGCTTGAGCAGGACCAGATGACCCACTGCAGTCATTCCAACCTGACCCATTCTGTGACTCTGTGTTTGTGTAACATCATACTGAAATTAGAAGCAGTCATGATTTACCACTGATAACATAAACCTCTAACTATGGATGAAAAAATAGGCTAGGTTCTAATTTATGTGGCACTACAGCAAAAACTGGAATAAATCCAGTGATTTTAGATTACTTTACTGGCTTTACCAAATATCAGATTCAGGCCTGTAATCTCTCTCTGTTAAGAGAAGGGGGAAAATAGAGAGTAATGGCATTAAGGAATGAAATTATCCAACCAAATTGAATAATAAATGCAGAAAAGAGGTTTAAACAAAAGAAGAGAGAGATATTTTTAAATTTTATTTGAAATGAGATGGATATTCAATTAGATTCAAGCAATAAAAAAAGCATTTGAAAGCGTAAAACCTGTACAGGGGGATGTTCCAACAAAACAATGACTGATATGTAGGGTTTTTCTCTCTAGGTGACTAGAAAGCTAACGCTGAACTTATTTCATTAAAAGTATCTATTTGTTTTCTGTTAACTCTGGAATAAAGCAAAAGAGTGTTGTTTACATTTTCAACATGAAAACCCAGGGCAATTCCAGACCCACAGGTAGCTCCACTGTTGATGCAGCCCTGTGAGTCACAGTAGGGCTCTATTCAAAGCCCGATGCTGATGCCAGCAGCTTGGGTAGGAACAAACCTGCAGACACGTGGTCTGAAGGACATGGCAGGGTCTCATTTCTGTCCCCTCTTCTCATATGGATTGGATTGTTTACAAAAAGACATAGTTTGCTTTACTCCTTTACAAATGGACAAAGTGGAACTTGAGCTGTTCAACGAGACACAAGTGGTCAGAAGAGTTTCCAGGCTCTGCCACTTAGTTTTAGACTTGGAAAGACAGGGACAAAATCCTTCTTTTGCTTGTTCTTTCTCTCGGGCTCTTTTAGACCATATGGAGGAGTGTCCACATTTCTGGAGAAAGCTTAGGCTCTGAATGCTCGGTTGTCCTTATGAAAATTTTTGCTTCCCCCTTACCTCCGTTATTTGGCTTTGATATGTCGTAACTCAAACTTGTTTGTGGTTTATTTTCTTCCAAGTCTACTTCTTTTCCAATATTTCAAAAAAATTTAGTGATTTATATGTTCTACAGAATTTAGTGATTAATTTCTGATGAGAACAATCAGCTTGTTCATGCCGAGTGTTAAATACATACATGACTAAATCTGCTGCCATAGTTTCATTTTGCTACTGGTCCAACGTCTATGGACAGTGGTGATCAGTAAGCAACAAGGAGGTGTGATTTGAGGAGGAAGACTGATTTTTCAGTAATGGAATGAGTATTTTCTTCACTGGACTGTTGTCTGGTAAATTTTGTCCTTTTAAATAAGAATCTTAAAAAGCCTGCAGAACATTTACCTTTCTCTAATAATTTATATGATGAACATCATTGCAATCACCTGATTGTCCATAATGCTCCAACATCAGCACCTTGATTTCTGTGAAAAAATTTGGTTTGTACCTTATATGAAATATAAGAGTTTTTGATTGCTTCTTCTGAGATTTTTATTCTAAAATATTTCCGATTGTCTTTCCCCCATGAGATGAGAAATCTGTAACCTCCTGGACATTATTACTTCAAAGTGGCCACTGGAGCAAACGACATAGCAGCATTACACAAAGGTCACCTTCTGAGCCTTGCATTTAAAGAGTGGTTTATACAATTTTAGATCTGTCAGAGATCTATCCAATATTCAGTACTGCACCTTTTCTGGGACAGTTGCTGTAAACATCTCTTTTTTGGGGGAAGATTGATAGGGCATGCCTGAACATTATAGCTTCCCTGACTATGTTCCACTGTTCTGGAACCCGTCTACATTTGTGTAGACTGTAAGCAACTATTTACTTTTGTTATGCCAAACTTTATCAATATTTCCTCTGCCTGAGATACAGATTTTCTTGTCAATTTATAGAGGCTAGTGTCAATTCTAGCATCAATAAAAATGCTGCTTTTCTTTGAGATAAAGATTATTGAAGGTTCACACTTGGGAATAAGGTTTTTTAGACTTTAGCCACTGCCTTGACTTAATTTACATATATGCACATTTTTTTTCTTAGTTTTCATTTGTTTGTAAATAAATATTCACTTATTCTGTCACAATGCTATAAAAAAGTTATATAATGCTATAAAAAAGTAATGTGCTCTCTCTCCACTTAAATTATAGGATATCTTCTTTGCTATCAGTTTGTTTTATTGTTGGTTTGAAATGTCATTTTACACTTCTGTTTGATAGGTGCAAAGCCAAATATCCTAAGTTGATAGCCTTCCCAAGAAGTCCTTTTACTGTTCACCTTCTAGCCTCATTTTGAGTTTGGATCCATCAGGTGCCTTTTTAGGACTGCACCTCTGACTCATAAGCCATTGTCTTTACTTAATAGTACATGCTTCAGTCTTCACTTATATCCATATTCCTCATCACAACTCTTGAACAATAACTGCCCTGCCTTCTGCAAAGGTGGATTAATCAAACCTTTACTGTTTAAAAAGTCAGTTGTCTTTGGTCCCTCTGCAGTCAATGGAGAGAGTCAATGATTCACCCTGTGTAGAGACATCTGAAAGAAGCAGGATGAATATATGCATGTGTATTTTAAGATGGAATGAATCAGCAAGTGTCTCTTTTTTTCTACCACTTGTAGAGGCAGCCCTGTAAACTTTCTTAGATCTGAAACTGGATTTCTAATTGTTTTAAGTGATGAAAGAAAAATCCCACCTTGCTCATTGACAGTGGATAACCTAATGCTGTTCCTGATCTCCCTAGGAAAAACATACATTTCCAAAGTTGTTTCTTATTCCTATGCATCACAACAATTATTCAGGTGTGATTAATGTCATTACAAGTGCAACGTGCTGGTGTACCAAATGCAATCCTTCCCACAATGCTATTTACTTCCATCATAGCAGTGGGAAAACACTCTTCTGCTCTTTTCCAGGCCCCCACAAACCAAAATAATTTTAAATAGCTGATCTGCAGAGATCAAATTGTTCACAATTGTTTCATTATGCCTTTGTCATTTCCTGCTTTTTCCTCAATATAGTTCTTAACCAAGTAAAATCCCAGCCTCTAAGAAAAATCTTTTTTATTGTTATTAAATACAAAATTCTTTTGCAAAAAATTTCACTTTGACCATCTAAATACTATACTAATTTCTCCAACTCATTGCTAATATCCAGATCCCTCTTTACCCAACAGAGTGCCTTTAGCAGCCAGGTCCAGTGGTGCAAGGCCCTGGATCACTGCTCTGGATCCTCGGGGAGAAGCAGGTTTGGTGAGCACTGTGTGGCCCTCCTCCAGTCTGCTGGGAATAACAGCAGACAAGACCAGTGCTCAGACTGGTTTCTCTCTGTTCCCAACTCACACGGCAGTGAGAGGGTCTCTTTTTCATCTAGTTCATGTTCCTGTGTCCTGTGATGACAACTGTGACTCACAAAGAATGGAGTAAAACTCTGAGCAGTGGTATCAGCATGTGTCTATAGTGTTGTGTTAACTGAAATAAATATAATTTAACATATACAGACACACTTCACACCTTCATTTCCATTCAAGTTCTGCATGAAAAGGAGCACCCCAGACCCTGGTGTTAGCTGGCTTTTGAGCACCCATGACTTTTGAGCATGATATGATTTTAACAGATCATTTTGACCTATGGGCTAAACACTACATTACTAAAAACCACATGGCTGTGTTACAGCTGATGTTAACAGAAGTGATTAGCAGGAAAGCAGATTACAGCTTTTTATTTTACTAAAAACCTTTCAAAGTCAAAATAAAGTGTTTGTATCATTGCAGCTAGTGATCCATTGGCACAATGCTCTCCTCAAATTCATTATAAATGAATTTTCATAACTATCCCTTGTGACTGCTTCAGATGGACCCTGATTAAATGCAGAGGAAATATATTACTGAGAAGATGAATCATAATTCTTCAGAATTAAATCAATGGCTTTACACCTTTGAGTTGGACACTGGGGGTTGATCAAAAATGTTACTCATACAAATGAGTGAACAGATGAATCACGTACACACCTTGGGTAGGAAAAAGGTACCTAAAATTCGATCAGAAGTAGCCTCGGCTATGACAGAAAGTCAGAAAAAAAAAACCTGAAAATGCTTTCCCAAAGGTAGAACTTCCAAATAAAAAATCGTTCTCTGCACTACTATGAAATGCAAGATTTTTTCATAATTTCTGATATTACGGTTTGTAATAAATGGAAAAAATTTACTTAAGAGTGGTTGGATGGCTCATTTGAAATAACATTTGAAATAGTTCTTTCAATCTAGCTCTAAGCTAGCAGGCTAGTAACAAGGATGAGATGCCCTAACAAGTACCCACTGGTATGACCTGAGCCACTCCAGTTATCTCAGCTGCTGAGACACAGGGTGTCCTGTGTGGATGTCTCACACACCTCAGGTCCTTTCAGGTGGCACTAGACACCTCCACTTAAGCAGATGGATCAGCCAAATGAGATCTTGTCCTCCAGACTGAGACAGCTAATTTAGAATCCTAGAATCTTTAGCTTGGGAAAGAACATCTAAGATCAATTCCAAATGTTACCCCAGTGACACTGTGCTCACCACTAAACCATATCCCCAGGTGACACATCCGTGTGCTTTTAGAACACTTACAGGAATGGTGACACCACTACTTCCCTGGACAGCCTATTCCAATGTCTGACCAACCTTTGAGTGAAGAAATTTTTCATCATATCCAATCTAAACTTCTCCTAATGCAATTTTAGGCCATTTCCTCTCACCCTGTCACTTGTTACCTGAGCAAAGAGCTTGAACCTCGCAGTTCAATGCTGCAGTGCCCTGCCTCTGTAGCAGAGAAAAGTCATTGCAGAGAAACCTTGCTCACTAAAATTGGTTCATCAAGCTTATACCTAAAGGCTCTCCCTCTGGACTCTATGAAAGATGCTTGCCTTCCCTGAATCCCCACTTACGCTATGCAGGCAGCATCTGAAAGCTGGGAGGGAAATAAGGTGTTTCTGATGTTGCTTAATCCACTGACGCTGCTGTGCAAAGCTGTGTTAGACATCCAGCTGTGAGCCTCCCTGCCCTCCAGCCAGCACACACCCAACCTGCAAAGAGGCCATGTGCAGGCAGCTGCTGTGTCAGCAGTGCCCAAAGCAGAGCTGCCAACTCACGTGCTCTATGTGCCTGTGCATAGATCCAGCCACAGAACCATGGAATCGTACAGGTTGGAAAAGATCTTTAGGATCACTGAGTCCAACCATTAACACTGCACTACCAAGCCTCCTCTGCTATTTCATACAATAATGCACAAGAGGTCCAAATCACAGTTGAACTCGCTTTTCAACCCTGACTATTATCTTTAATGAATATTGGAGCAAAAAGGTCAAAGCTGGGAACATGTGAAACTGAACTGGTCCCACCAGGACTGAATTTAGAAGTATACACTGACAACTGTGCTTCCTCCTCTAGCAGATTCCCTTTCCAGATTCCCTTTACCAATCCAATTTCTGTCACAAAGCCCAAAACTGATTCAAACTTTAATGTGGCTTTAATGCAGACTGAGAACATGAGTTCTTCAGTGCAGACTGACTCTATTACATTGGCAAGCCCAGCATCAAAAAGCAGTAATGTATGTAACTATTACCTGGTGTTTCCTCATTAATTAACACATGTTAGTAACACTTTGAAATCACACATAGATAATATAGATGAGCCTCACAAACCCTTCTTCCTTGAAAAAAGTAAGTATTTTTGCAGATAACAGAGCTACTAGCAAGGTTATATATTGAGAGGAAAAAAGAATGCACTCTGACATTAATATTGATAGAAACTGCAAAATGAGCAAAAAGGACAAAGCAAACAGAATTCTGGCTGTCTCAGAGGAGACTCTATGTCCCCAGTACAGGAACCTCATTATTATTTCATGACCTTAATGGCAAACCCCTGAGCCTCTTGTACGTCCTTCATAACTAAAGACTAATTACAAATACAACCCAGTGAAACTTT